>NC_083730.1:31239197-31543089 GCF_028564815.1 Eubalaena glacialis
GCACTTCAGCCACCCCCAATGATGAGCCCTGAGTGAACTCAGGATGGAAACATAATGCTTGCTATCAAATCATCTGACACGACAGTCTCCCTCCCCACCCCACCCCCACACACAGTGCACCCTGAGGAAACTCAGGATGAGAAAACACACGAAACTGGCCTCAGATAGCTGTAGTGTATGTCAAAGGAATGATTTCAGTGAGCTCAGACTCTTGCATCTTCCCATACATAGAAAAGTGCTAAATTCTTAACTTGAGATACCTGATTTTCTCTAATTAACAAAATCATTTGGAGATCCAACTACCTGATCTTTCTTGCAAAAACACCTATATATCCTGGCTCCCCACCCCTTGCCTCTTCAGAGCAGTCTCTCAGAGTTATCCAAGATGCTGTGTCTGGTGCTCAAGTCCTCAGTTTTGTCCACAATACAACATAACTCTCAATTTTTAGGTTGTGCTTTTTTTTTTCAGTTAACAAGGAAGACTAGAGTATATATCAAATCTTTAAAAAGATAGTTCATATGGGGCTGTGTGTTTAAAGTTTTTTTTAAAATTTCTCATAGCTATCTAAGATTCATAAAGGCAAAGTATGGTCCATTTTGGGGGGGAGGTGAATAAACTCATGGACAAATCTGAGCATTATATTTTTACTTTCATGTCAATGAAAAAATTAATCACTTACATTGATGAAAAATGATAATTCTTAAACATTTCTGTGGCAAATGGCATTATAATTTACAAGAAAATGAAAAAATTGAACAAATACTTGCACATGAATGTTCATAGCAGCAATAATCAGAATAGCCAAAATTTGGAAGCAGCCTCCAAAATGGAATACATCCATACAGTGGAATATTATTCAGCTATAGACATGAATGAAGTAGTGACACATGCTATAATGTGGATGAACCTCAAAAACATTATGCTAAGTGAAAAAAGCCAGACTCAAAAGACCACATATTGTATAATTTCATTTAAATGAAATATCAAGAAAAGCTACATTTTTAGAGACAGAAAGCATAGGAATGGTAGTCAGGGGTTGGGGAGGGAGGAATAGGGATTGACTATTTAATGGGTATAGGATTTCCTTTGAGGGTAAAAGGAGGGTAAAAATGTTTGGAACTATATACAGATGATTGTTGCACAACATTATGAATGTACTACATGCCACTGAATTGTACATTTTAAAATGGTTAATTTTATGTTATGTGGATTTCAACTCAATTTTTTTTTAATGAGGATGAAATTAATAATTACTCTGGAACAACAGGTATAAACCAGGACTATTCCTGACAACAAAGGACGTATTGCCCCCCTATTCAGAAGGTAGTCATCCCAAACTCCAAAATTTGGTTCTTTGTGTATGAAATTTCTTGGTAATTTTATTTTAAAAATTTTAAATTTTGTTCATTGCTCTTCCTGTCTGTATGGAACAATTTATGGTCAGTCAGTATTAATGCTTTCTATATTTATCTCCAAGTTGGGAAGTTATATATAGTATGTTTAATAATGACTAAAATACTACATTGAATTGCCTTTTATTTTATTGCTTTAAAGTATATTTATTTTCACTTTATCCCCCAATTTTCAAGTAGTATAATGAGAAAGAATTCAAGAACATATCTCATCATGACTTCTCTTTACATAAGCTTCACTCTTGTCTTGTGATTGTGTGTAAGAAGGAAAACTTCTCCGTGATTTAAAAAGGAATGACACTTTGAGGTTCTGCAAATAGTGGAAAATGTATCACTTTGATATGGCAGAACTCAGAGGGGAATGGCAACACAGAGCATTATGGAAGAAGTCTTGACGCTAGCACTCCATACAGATATTCCTAGACCCTAGTGCAGGATGGATGAACATGACATGAAAGAAGTAGCGTGCCCATGCCCTAGGCTGATTATGAGTACTGGTCAGTACAACTTGAAAATAAAGATGAGCTGGCCTTCCTTAAATTTAAACTATTCTTTTGCTCTTTAAATAACCAGGGCCTTTCCCCTCCATTAACCAGTCATTGCATGTGAGCTTCCCACATGATCTGGGATAAAGTCAATCTCCTCAACTGAGGGCAGTTATGAAGAGAGACCAAGCTGAGAATGACCAGCTCTCATTGTCCTTAGCATCTAGAGCATAGCAGTATGGAAGGTTGGGATCTGGGCTGTGTATATGTACCTACAGTATCTTTACCCTTCAAAATGAAAACTCCACGAGGCCAGGCACAAATGATATATCTCACATGCCTAAAATAGCTTAGCTAGAGGAGTCACTCAATTAATATTGGTCTTTTGAATAAATGTGGGAACAGGAATTTGAATGAAGCAGATTTGAGCTTCTCGTGGGAAGAACATGTGTGAAGCCTCATTAGGGATGGGCTGGTAGAGAGGGGACACAGCTAACTATAGGAAAACAAAGATTTGGGGAAATAGTTGACGATAAGACAGGAGAGTTGGTGCCACATTGTGTTTGCCTTTGAGAGCCAAAGAAAAATAATGTCATAAGTGTTAGAAAAAGTGTCTTATCTCTCAAGTGAAAGCATGGAGGAAGGGCATTTGAGGATATTTGTTTATAAAAAGGAATATATGTGGAAAGATTGTGGCCTGAAGAGCCAGTTAACAAGGCTTCTAGAAGTAATCTCAACATAAGTCGAATAGGTGCTAGTCATGAAAATGGCAAGGCGATACAGAGAAATTGGCAGGTTTGAGTCATGTGCTGACCAGTAAATATCAGCAATGAAGAGAAATGCAGGTCCAAGAGCAACTAGCCTTCACAGCTTGAAGTCTGGAGAATGGTATAGTTGGTGGAAACTAGACATAAGAAAATTTGGGTTTGGGAAAGATAAGTTCTATTTTATATATACTAAGATTAAAGTAACACAGAATCCTCTTATTAGAACCTTAGATATTTCACCACTAAATGAAGAGCCTCAAGGAGTTCTCACACTGGGACCTGCCACTTGCACTGTAAACCTAAGGGCAAAATGGCTCCTTTTTGTTTCCTGCCCATCATCTGTACCTGCAACAAATGCCAACTATAATGTCCTCAACAGGATTTCAGTTCCATCTTTTTACTGAGTCAGACTACATATCTGGCAGATGAAGCTACAGTCCGCACAGATGAGATAGCTGCACTTTACTCAAGGGCAAACTGATTAATGGATAGTCTTTTTGTTTTTTAATTTTATTTATTTATTTATTTATTTATGGCTGTGTTGTCTTCGTTTCTGTGCGAGGGCTTTCTCTAGTTGCGGCAAGTGGAGGCCACTCTTCATTGCGGTGCACGGGCCTCTCACTATCGTGGCCTCTCGTTGCAGAGCACAGGCTTCAGACGCGCAGGCTCAGTAATTGTGGCTCACGGACCTAGTTGCTCCGCGGCATGTGGGATCTTCCCAGACCAGGGCTCGAACCCGTGTCCCCTGCATTGGCAGGCAGATTCTCAACCACTGCGCCACCAGGGAAGCCCTTTTTTTAACTTTTTATTGGAAGATAGTTGCTTTAAAATGTCGTGTTAGTTTCTGCTGTGCAGAAAAGTGAGTCAGTATACATATACATATATCCACTCTTTTTTAGATTTCCTCCCTATTTAGGGCACCATAGATCTTTGAGTAGAGTTCACTGTGCTATACAGTAGGTTCTCATTAACTATTTGCTTTACACACAGTAGTGTATCTATGTCAATCCCAATCTCCCAATTCATCCCACTCCCCCCTTCCCACCTTCATAACCATGTTTCTTTTCTACATCTGTGACTTTGTTTCTGCTTTGCAAATAAGTTCATCTGTACCATTTTTCTAGATTCCACATATAAGTGATATTTGTTTTTCTCTTTCTGACTTACTTCACTCTGTATGACAACCCCTAGGTCCATCCATGTCTCTGCAAATGGCCCTATTCATTCATTTTTATGGCTGAGTAACATTCCATTGTATATATGTACAACATCTTCTTTATCTATTTCTCTGTTGATGGACATTTAGGTTGCTTCCATGTCCTGGCTATTGAATATAGTGCTACAATGAACATCGGGGTGCAAGCATCCTTTCAAATTATGGTTTTCTCTGGATATATGCCCAGGAATGGGATTTCTGGGTCATATGGTAACTCTATTTTTATTTTTTTAAGAAACTTCCATACTGTTTTCCATAGTGGCTGTACCAATTTACATCCACACCAACAGTGTAGGAGGGTTCCCTTTTCTCCACACCCTTTCCATCATTTATTGTTTGTGGAATTTTTTATGATGGCCATTCTGACCAGTGTGAGGTGATATCTCATTGTACTTTTGTTATGCATTTCTCTAGTAATTAGTGATGTTGAGCATATTTTCATGTGTTTGTTGGCCATCTGTATGTACTCATTGGTGAAATGTCTATTTAGGTCTTATGCCTATTTTTGATTGGGTTGTTTGGGGTTTTTTTTGATATTGAGCTACATGAGCTGCTTTTATATTTTGGAGATTAATCCCTTGTCAGTTTGTTTCATTTGCAAATATCTTCTCCCATTCTGAGGGTTGTCTCTTCACTTTGTTTATGGTTTCCTTTGCTGTGCAAAAGCTATTAAATTTAATATGGTCCCAATTGTTTATTTTTGTTTTTATTTTCATTACTCTAGGTGGTAGATCAAAAAAGATCGTGCTTTGGTTTATGTCAAAGAGTGTTCTGCCTATTTTTTCCTCTGAGTTTTACAGTATCCAGCCTTACATTTAGGTCTTTAATCCATTTTGAGTTGATTTTTGTGTATGGTGTTAGGGAGTGTTCTAATTTCATTCTTTTACATGTAGCTGTCCAGTTTTCATAGTATGACTTATTGAAGAGACTATCTTTTCTCCACTGTATATCCTTGCCTCCTTTGTAATAGATTAGGTGGCCATAGGTGCATGGGTTTATCTCTTGACTTTCTATCCTGTTCCATTGATCTACATTTCTGTTTTTGTGCCAGTACCATTCTGTCTTTATTACTGTAGCTTTGTAGTATAGTCTGAAGTCAGGGAGCCTGATTCCTCCAGCTCCATTCTTTTTTCTCAAGATTGCTTTTCTATTCAGAGTCTTTTGTGTTTCAATACAAAATGTAAAATTTTTTGTTCTAATTCCATGTCCATGAAAAATGCCCTTGATAATTTGATGGGGATTGCATTGAATCTGTAAATTGCTTTAGGTAGTATAGTCTTTTTCACAATATTTATTCTTCTAATCCAAGAACATGGTATGTCTCTCCATCTGTTTGTGTCCTATCTAATTTCTTTCATCAGTATCTTATAGTTTTCTGTGTACAGGTCTTTTGCCTCCTTAGGCAGGTTTATTCCTAGGTATTTTATACTTTTTGATGTGATGTAAATGGGATTATTTCCTTTTTTTTTAACATCTTTATTGGAGTATAATTGCTTTACAATGGTGTGTTAGTTTCTGCTTTATAACAAAGTGAATCAGTTATACATATACATATGTTCCTATATCTCTTCCCTCTTGCATCTCCCTCCCTCCCCTCCCACCCTCCCTATCCCACCTCTCTAGGTGGTCACAAAACACAGAGCTGATCTCCCTGTGCTATGCGGTTGCTTCCCACTAACTATCTATTTTATGTTTGGTAGTGTATATATGTCCATGCCACTCTCTCACTTTGTCACATCTTACCCTTCCCGCTCCCCATATCCTCAAGTCCATTCTCTAGTAGGTCTGTGTCTTTATTCCCGTCTTGCCACTAGGTTCTTCATGCCCTTTTTTTTCCCTTTTATTTCCTTAGATTCCATATGTATATGTTAGCATACTGTATTTGTTTTTCTCTTTCTGACTTACTTCACTCTGTATGACAGACTCTAACTCC
Organism: Eubalaena glacialis; assembly: GCF_028564815.1. NCBI lineage: Eukaryota > Metazoa > Chordata > Mammalia > Artiodactyla > Balaenidae > Eubalaena > Eubalaena glacialis. Next base: position 31,245,012 of record NC_083730.1, read on the forward strand.
ATCCACCTCACTACAAATAACTCCATTTCGTTTCTTTTTATGGCTGAGTAATATTCCATTGTATATATGTGCCACATCTTCTTTATCCATTCATCCGATGATGGACACTTAGGTTGCTTCCATGTCCTGGCTATTGTAAATAGAGCTGCAATGAACATTTTGGTACGTGACTCTTTTTGAATTATGGTTTTCTCAGGGTATATGCCCAGTAGTGGGATTGCTGGGTCGTATGGTAGTTCTATTTTTAGTTTTTTAAGGAACCTTCATACTGTTCTCCACAGTGGCTGTATCAATATACATTCCACTATGGAGAACAGTATAGAGGATTATTTCCTTAATCTCTCTTTCTGATCTTTCATTATTAGTGTATAGGAATGCAGGGAATTTCTGTGTATTAATTTTTTACCTTGCAACTTTACTGATTCATTGATGAGCTCTAGTAGTATTCTGGTAACATCTTTAGGATTTTCATGTCACATGCAAACAGTGACAGTTTTACTTCTTCTTTTCCAGTCAAGATCCTTTTATTTCTTTTTTTCTCTGATTGCCATGGGTAGGACTTCCAAAATTATGTTGAATAAAATTGGAGAGAGTGGACATCTTTGTCTTGTTCCTGATCTTAAGGAAATGGCTTCAGCTTTTCATCATTATGTGATGTTACCTGTAGGTTTGTTGTATATGGTCTTTATTATGTTGAGGTAGGTTCACTCCAAGACCACTTTCTGGAGAGTTTTTAATCATAAATCAGTGTCGGACATTGTCAAAAGCTTTTGCTGCATCTATTGAGATAATCATATGGTTTTTATTCTTCAATTTGTTAATGTGGTGTATCACATTGGTTCATTTGTATATATTGAAGAATTCTTTCATCTCTGGGATAAATCCCACTTGATCAGGATGTATGACCTTTAATGTGTTATTGGATTCTCTTTGGCAGTATTTTGTTGAGGATTTTTGTACCTATGTTCATTAGTGATATTGGTCTGTAATTTTGTTTTTTTGTGATATCTTTGTCTGGTTTTGGTATCAGGGTGATTATGGCCTCATAGAATGAACTTGGGCGTGTTTCTTCCTCTGCAATGTTTTGGATAAGTTTAGAAGGGGTAGGTGTTAACTCTTCTCTAAATGTTTGATAGAATTCATCTGCCCTGGACTTTTGTTTGTTGGAAGATTTTTAATCACAGTTTCAATGTCAGTACTTGTGATTAGTCTGTTCATATTTTCTATTTCTTCCTTGTTCAGTCTTGGGAGACTGTACATTTCTATGAATTTGTCCATTTCTTCCAGGTTATCCATTTTATTGACATACAATTGCTTGTAGTAGTCTTCTATGATCCTTTGTATTTCTGAGGTGTCCATTGTAACTTCTGCTTTTTCATTTCTAATTTTGTTGATTTGAGTACTCTCCCTTTTTTTCTTGATGAGTCTGGCTAAAGGTTTATCAATTTTGTTTATTTTCTCAAAGAACCAGCTTTTAGTTTCATTGATTTTTTTACTATTGTTTTCTTCATCTCTATTTGACTTACTTCTGCTCTGATCTTTGTGATTTCTTTCCTTTTACTAACTTTGGGTTTTGTTAATTCTTCTTTCTCTAGTGGCTTTATGTGGAAGGTATGTTTTTTATTTGAGATTTTTCTTGTTTCTTGACATAGGATTGTGTTGTTATAAACTTTCCTCTTAGAGGGAATGCTTTTGCTGCATCCCACAGGTTTTGGATTTTCATGTTTTCATTGTCTTTTGTCCTTAGGTTTTTTTTTTTTAATCTCCTCTTGATTTCATCAGAGATCCATTGATTATTTAGTATCATATCATTTAGCCTCCATGTGTTTGTGTTTTTTACAGTTTTTTTTCTGTAATTGATTTCTAATCTTATAGTGTTGTGGTCAGAAAACATGCTTGATATGATTTCAATTTTCTTAAATTTACCAAGGCTCGATTTGTGTCCCAAGATATGATCTATCCTGGAGAATGTTTCGTGTGCCCTTGAGAAATGTATTGTGTTGCTTTTGAATGGGATGTCCTGTAAATATCAATTAAGTCTATCTGGCATACTGTGTCATTTAAGACTTGTATTTTCTTATTAATATTCTGTCTGGATGATCTATCCATTGGTGTAAGTAGGGTGTTAAACTTCCCCACAATTATTGTGCTACTGTCATTTCCCTATTTATGGCTGTTAGCATTTGCCTATGCATTGGGGTGAACCTATGTTGGGTGCATATGTATTTACAATGGTTATGTCTTCTTCTTGGATTGATCCCTTGATTATTATGTAGTTTCCTTCCCTGTCTCTTCTAACAGTTTTTATTTTAAAGTCTATTTTGCCTGATATAAGTATTGCTACTCCAGCTTTCTTTTGATTTTCATTTACATGGAATATCTTATTCCATACCCTCACTTTCAGTCTGTATGTGTCCCTAGATCTGATGTGTGTCTCTTGTAGACAGCATATATATGGGTCTTGTTTTTGTATCCATTCAGCCAGTCTGTGTCTTTTGCTTGGAGCATTTAATGCACTTAATGTTTTAGGTAATTATTTATATGTATGATCCTATTGCCATATTCTTAATTGTTTTGGGTTTGTTTTTTGTATTCTTTTCCTTCTCTTGTGTTTCCCGCTTAGAGAAGTTCCTTTAGCCTTTGTTGTAGAGCTGGTTTGGTGGTGTTGAATTCTCGTAGTTTTGTTGGTCTTTAAAGCTTTTGATTTCTCTGTCTACTCTGAATGGGATCCTTGCTGGGTAGAGTAATCTTGATTGTAGGTTTTGCCCTTCATCACTTTAAATATATCCTGTGACTTCCTTCTGGTCTGCAGAGTTTCTGCTGAAAAAATCAGCTGATAACCTTAACAGGGACTTGTGTATTATTTGTTGATTTTCCCTTGCTGCTTTTAATATTTTTTCTTTGTATTTAATTTTTGTTAGTTTGATTAATATGTGTCTCAGCATATTTCTCCTTGGGTTTATCCTGTATGGGACTCTCTGTGCTTCCTGGATTTGGGTGACCATTTCCTTTCCATGTTAGGGAAGTTTTCAACTATAATCTCTTCAAATATTTTCTCAGACCCTTTCTCTTTCTCTTCTTCTTCTGGGACACCTATATTTCGAATGTTGGTGCATTAATGTTGTCCCAGATGTCTCTGAGACTGTCCTCAATTCTTTCATTCTTTTTTCTATATTCTGTTCTGTGGCAGTTATTTCCACCATTCTATCTTCCAGATCACTTATCTGTTCTTCTGCCTCACTTATTCTGCTACTGATTCCTTCTGGTGTATTTTTCATTTCAGCTATTGTATTGTTCACCACGGTTCGTTTGTTCTTTAATTCTTTTAGGTCTTTGTTAAACATATCTTGTATTTTCTTGATGCATGCCTCCGTTCTATTTCTGAGATCTTGGATCATCTTTACTATCATTACTCTGAATTCTTTTTCAGGTAGATTCACTCTTTCCACTTCATTTATTTGATCTTTTACGTTTTTTCTTGCTCCTTCATCTGCAATATTTCTCTGTCATCTCATTTTGTCTAACTTACTGATTTGTGGTCTCCTTTCCACAGGCTACATGGTCATAGTTCCTCTTGCTTCTGGTGTCTGCCCACTGGTGAGTGAGGTTGGTCCAGGGTTTTCTGTAGACTTCCTGGTGTAAGGGACTGTTGCCTGCACTCTGGTGTGTGGAGCTGGGTCTTGTGCCTCTGGTTGTTATGGCCTCGTCAAGACGTGTGTTTTGGGGTATCCATGAGCTTAGTACGACTTTAGGCAGCCTGTCTGCTGATGGGTGAGGTTGTGTTCCTGTCTTGCTGGTTGTTTGTCCTGAGGCGTCCAGCACTGGAGCTTGCAGGCTTTTACATGGAGCTGGGTCTTGGTGCTGAGATGGGGACCTCCAGGAGAGCTCACATCAATTTACATTCCTTGAGGCAAGGAATTCTCTGGTATTCCAGCAGCCTGGACTCAACGCTCCCAAAATGGTGGCTCAGGCTTGAACCCTGGCCAGGGAACCAAGACCCTGCAAACCAAACAGTGCAGCAGGAAAAAAATAAAGAAAAAGAAAATAAACAGACAAAACTGAAGCCAAATAATAAATACGAAACCAAAAAATAAATAAATAAATAAGAAAAGAAATCAATCAAACAAACCAAAGACAAATAATAAAAACAAAACCAAATAATAAGAACAAACAAAAAAGTGAAAAAACAGCAAAAGAAAACAAGAAAACAACCACACACAAAAAAATCCCACAACAAAAATAAACCATTAAATCAAAACTGGCAAAAAAAAACCACACACAAAAAAAGCAAACTAAAATAAATTTTTAAAAATCAAAGTAAACATTAAAAAAAACACAAAACGATAAAAAGATAAAAACAAAATGAAATAAAAACCAAAAAATTAAACAAAACAATCAAAACCAAACAAAAAGCAAAGAAAAAAATAAAATAAAAATAGAAAAATAAAAAATATATTTAAAATTCTTTAAAATAAAAAAGAAAAGGAAAAAATAAAACAACAAGAACAAAACAAAACCAAAAATAAAAATAAAAAAGGGATAAGAAAAAAAATTCCCTGGGGCCTCTGTTACCAGTGTCCTTGCCCCAACAGTGAGCCACAGCTAACCCCCATCTCCCCAGGAGACCCTCCAAGACCTCTAGTTAAGTCTCTGGACCAACCCTGGGCACTTTGGGGGCAGCTCAACCTCTGACCTGGTCCAACTCCTACATGTACTTGCCCCCAAAGTCCATAGCTGGTAAATCTAGCCCAGTCTCGATTGTGGGAGCACTCGTCCATTCATATATTCTGCAGAAGCTGAGTTTACCATGCTGATCACTTGGGTTTAATCTGTGGCTTGCACAGATGCACAGAGAAATTTCAGTTCCTCTTCCTTAGTTGCACAGGCCCTGGGGCTCAGCTTTGGGTTTGGTTCCACCTCTGCTTGTGGAACACCCTCAGGTGTTTGTTCCCTGCCCAGGAGAGAGGCAGCAAAGGCATTGGCTGAATGGGGCATACTTGCTTGCTTAAGTGGGAGGGGCAAGAGGCCTCTACAGATTGATTGGGTCACGAGCACTTGCTCAGTTGGGATAGGGATAAGCCGACCACAACTGGAACGTATGTGCTTGCTCCGCTCGGAACCCCCTCTAGTGCCCACGAGGCAGGGAACGTCAGGAGGCTGTGACAGATTGGGGTGAGCTCTCTCTGGTGGGAGACCATCCCAGGGCCCATAAAGGCAGGGGCTGGCATCTGGGGAGAGAGTCCATGATGTCAGCCCCACCCCTTGTGCTCCACTCAACAATGGCTCCTCACATCCAAGGCAGATCGAGCTTCTTCTAGGAGCGTTCCCAACTCTGGAGCTCCTCACTCCCGTCCTCTCAGGCTGTCTCTGCAAAGCTGAGTTCCACACTCCCATCCCTTCAGGCTGTATCCTCACGGCCAGCAGCAGTCCTTTCTCCATGTCCCAAAGTTTCAGCAGCCAGCTCCCACAAGCACTGGTGGACACGCATCTCAGTCTGGGTTGTCAGGGTTGTGACACAGACTGTTCATGCAAGTTTCAATCTATCCTGCCGGCCTCTGTACTTTCTTCCGCTAGATCCCAAATCTCGCCCCTCTTTTTCAGCATATCTCACCACCAGTGAGAGGGCCTCTCTTGATGTGGTAACCTCTCTTATCCTTCAGCTCCCCCCCAGGGATTTGGGTCCCATCCCATTTCCTCCTTTCTTTTTATTCCCTTTCTTTCCTTCATTCTACCCTGTTACACTAAGATATTTCTTGTCCTTTTAAGTGCCTGAGGTCCTCTGTTAGTGTTCATCAAGTGTGCTGAACAAATTGTTCCACTTATAGATCTATTCCTTTTTTTTTAACATTTTTATTGGAGTATAATTGCTTTACAATGTTGTGTTAGTTTCTGCTGTATAACAATGTGAATCAACTATACGTATACATATATCCCCATATCCCCTCCCTCTTGTGTCTCCCTCCCACCCTCCCTATCCCACCCCTCTGGTGGTCACAAAGCACCAAGCTGATCTCCCTGTGCTATGCAGCTGCTTCCCACTAGCTATCTATTTTACATTTGGTAGTGTATATATGTCAATGCCACTCTCTCACTTTGTCCAAGCTTACCCCTCCCCCTCCCTGTATCCTCAAGTCCATTCTCTACATCTGTGTCTTTCTTTCTTTCCTGCCCCTTGGTTCTTCAGAACCTTATTTTTTTTTTTTTTTAGATTCCATACATATGTGTTAGCATATGGTATTTGTTTTTCTCTTTCTGACTTACTTCACTCTGTATGACAGACTCTAGGTCCATCCACCTGACTACAAAAAAACTCAATTTTGTTTCTTTTAATGGCTGAGTAATATTCCACTGGATATATGTGCCACATGTTCTTTATCCATTCATCTCTCAGTGGACACTTAGTTTGCTTCCATGTCCTGGCTATTGTAAATAGAGCTGCAATGAACATTGTGGTACATGACTCTTTTTGAATTATGGTTTTTTCAGGGTATATGCCCAGTAGTGGGATTGCTGGGTCATATGGTAGTTCTATTTTTAGATTTTAAGGAAGCTCCATACTGTTCTCCATAGTGGCTGTATCAATTTACATTCCAACCAACAGTGCAAGAGTGTTCCCTTTTCTCCACACTTTCTCCAGCATTTGTTGTTTGTAGATTTTCTGATGATGCCCATTCTGAGTGGTGTGAAGTGATACCTCATTGTAGATTTGATTTGAAGTTCTCTAATGATTAGTGATGTTGAGCATCCTTTCATGTGTTTGTAGGCAATCTGTATATCTTCTTTGGAGAAATGTCTTTTTAGGTCTTCTGCCCATTTTTGGATTGGGTTCTTTGTTTTTTTGATATTGAGCTGCATGAGCTGCTTGTAAATTTTGGAGATTAATCCTTTGTCAGTTACTTCATTTGCAAATATTTTCTCCCATTCTGAGGGTTGTCTTTTCATCTTCTCTATGTTTTCTTTGCTGTGCAAAAGCTTTTAAGTTTCATTAGGACCCATTTATTTACTTTTGTTTTTATTTCCATTTCTCTAGGAGGTGGGTCAGAAAAGGATCTTGCTGTGATTTATGTCATAGAGTGTTCTGCCTATGTTTTCCTCTAAGAGTTTTAGAGTGTCTGGCCTTACATTTAGGTTTAAAGACCAAAGACCATTTATAGATTAAATTTGTACACAGTGTTAGGGAGTTTTCTCATTTTATTCTTTTACATGTAGCTGTCCAGTTTTCCCAGCACCACTTATTGAAGAGGCTATCTTTTATCCATTGTATATTCTTGCATCCTTTATCAAAGAAAAGGTGACCACATGTGTGTTGGTTTATCTCTATGCTTTCTATCCTCTTCCATTGATCTATATTTCTGTTTTTGTGCCATTGATCTATATTTCTGTTTTCTACTCTCTAGGGAGTTTTTTTTTTTTTTTTTGAATCTTAATTTCATTTATTTGTTGTACCACTTACATTTAGAATGTGCCTGAAATACAGTAGGTACTCAGTACATGGCATACTGCCTTAATTGTACATGGCATACCATACTGTCTTAATTATTGTAGCTTTGTAGTATAGTCTGAAGTCCAGGAGCCTGATTCCTCCAGCTCCGTATTTCTTCCTCAAGATTACTTTGGCTATTCGGGGTCTTTTGTGTTTCCATACAAATTGTGAAATTTTTTGTTCTAGTTCTGTGGAAAATGCCATTCGTAGTTTGATAGGGATTGCATTGAATCTGTAGATTGCTTTGTACAGTATAGACATTTTCAAAATGTTGATTCTTCCAATCCAAGAACATGGTATATCTCTCCATCTGTTGTATCATCTTTAATTTCTTTCATCAGTGTCTTATAGTTTTCTCCATACAGGTGTTTTGCCTCCTTAGGTAGGTTTATTCCTAGATATTTTATTTTTTTGTTGCAATGGTAAATGAGAGTGTTTCCTTAATTTCTCTTTCAGATTTTTCATCATTAGTGTATAAGAATGCATGAGATTTTTGTGCATTAATTTTGCATCCTGCTACTTTACCAAATTCATTGATTAGATCTAGTAGTTTTCTGGTAGCATCCTTAGGATTCTCTATGTATAGTATCATGTCATCTGCAAACAGTGAGAACTTTACTTTTTCTTTTCAGATTTGGATTCCTTTTATATCTTTTTCTTCTCTGATTGCTGTGGCTAAAACTTCCAAAACTATGTTAAATAATGGTGGAGAGAGTGGACAACCTTGTCTTGTTCATGATATTAGAGGAAATGGTTTCAGTTTCTCACCATTGAGAATGATGATGGCTGTGGGTTTGTCATATATGACCTTTATTAAGTTGAGGTAAGTTCTCTCTATACCTACTTTCTAGGGAGTTTTTATCATAGATGGGTGTTGAATTTTGTCGAAAGCCTTTCTGCATCTATTGAGATGATCATATGGTTTTCTCCTTCAATTTGTTAATATGGTTTATCACATTAGATTGACTTGCATATATTGAAGAATCCTTGCATTCCTGGGATAAATCCCACTTGATCACCGTGTATGATCCTTTTAATGTATGTGCTGTTGGATTCTGTTTGCTAGTATTTTGTTGAGAATTTTTGCATCTATGTTCATCAGTGATATTGGCCTGTAGTTTTCTTTCTTTGTGACATCTTTTTCTGGTTTTGCTATCAGGTATCAGGGTGATGGTGGCCTCATTGAATGTGTTTGGGAGTGTTCCTCCCTCTGCTATATTTTGGAAGAGTTTGAGAAGGATAAGTGTTAGCTCTTCTCTAAATGTTTGATATAATTCACCTGTGAAGCGATCTGGTCCTGGGCCTTTGTTTCTTGGAGGATTTTTAATAACATTCTCGATTTCAGTGCTTGTGACTGGTCTGTTTATATTTTCTATTTCTTTCTGGTTCAGACTCAGAAGGTTTTGCTTTTCTAAGAATTTGTCCATTTCTTCCAGGTTGTCTCTTTTATTGGCATATAGTTGCTTGTAGTAATCTCTCATGATCCTTTGTATTTCTGCAGGGTCAGTTGTTACTTCTCCTTTTTTGTTTCTAATTCTATTGATTTGAGTATTCTCCCTTTTTTTCTTGATGAGTCTGGCTAATGGTTTATCAATTTTGTTTATCTTCTCAAGGAACGAGCTTTTAGTTTTATTGATCTTTGCTATTGTTTCTTCCATTCCTTTTTCATTTATTTGTGATCTGATCTTTATGATTTCTTTCCTTCTGCTAACTTTGGTGATTTTTGTTCTTCTTTCTCTAATTGTTTTAGGTGTAAGGTTAGGTTGTTTAAATGAGATGTATCTTGTTTCCTGAGGTAGGGTTGTATTGCTATAAACTTCCCTCTTAGAACTGCTTTTGCTGCATCCCATAGGTTTTGGGTCATTGTGTTTTCACTGTCATTTGTTTCTAGGTATTTTTTGATTTCCTCTTTGATTTCTTCAGTGATCTCTTGGTTATTTAGTAGTGTATTGTTCACCTCCATGTGTTTGTACTTTTACAGATTTTTTTCTTGTAACTGATATCTAGTCTCATAGCGTTGTGGTTAGAAAAGACATTTGTTAAGATTTCAATTTTCTTAAATTTACCAAGGCTTGATTTGTGACCCAAGACATGATCTATCCTGGAGAATGTTCCATGAGCACTTGAGAAGAAAGTGTATTCTGTTGTTTTTGGGTGTAATGTCCCATAAATATCAATTAAGTCCATCTTGTTTATTTTATCATTTAAAGCTTGTTTTTCCTTATTTATTTTCATTTTGGGTGATCTTTCCATCGGTGAAACTGGGGTGTTAAATTCCCCTACTATGAGTGTGTTACTGTCAATTTCCCCTTTTATTGCTGTTAGCATTTGCCTTATGTATTTATGTGCTCCTATGTTGGGTGCATAAATATTTACAATTGTTATACCTTCTTCTTGGATTGGTCCCTTGATCATTATGTAGTGTCCTTCTTTGTCCATTGTAATAGTCTTTATTTTAAAGTCTATTTCATCTGACATGAGAATTGCTACTCCAGCTTTCTTTTGATTTCCATTTGCATGGAATATCGTTTTCCATCTCACTTTCAGTCTGTATGTGTCCCTAGGTCTGAAGTGGGTCTTTTGTAGACAGCAGATGTATGGGTCTTTTTTTTTTTCTGTCCTTTCAGCCAGTCTATATCTTTTGGTTGGAGCATTTAATCCATTTACATTTAAGGTAGTTATCGATATGTATTCTCCTATTACCATATTCTTAATTGTTTTGGGTTTGTTTTTGTAGGTCTTTTCCTTTTCTTGTGTTTCTTGCCTTGAGAAGTTCCATTAGCGTTTCTTGTAAAGCTGCTTTGGTGGTGCTGAATTCTCTTAGCTTTTGCTTATCTGTAAAAGTTTTAATTTCTCCTTCAACTCTGAATGCGATCCTTGCTGTGTAGAGTAATCTTGGTTGTAGGTTTTTCGCTTTCATCACTTTAAATATCTCCTGCCACTCCCTTCTGGCTTGCAGAGTTTCTGCTGAATGAACAGCTGTTAACCTTATGTGGATTGCCTTGTATGTTATTTGTTGTTTTTCCTTTTCTGCTTTTAATATATTTTTTCTACTTAATTTTTGTTGGTTTGATTTAATATGTGTCTTAGTGTGTTTCTCCTTGGATTTATCCTGTATGGGACTCTCTGTTCTTCCTGGACTTGATCGACTATTTCCTTTCCCAGGTTGGGGAAGTTTTCGATGATAATCTCTTCTAATATTTTCTCAGTGCCTTTCTTTTTCTCTTCTTCTTCTGGGACCCCTATATTTCTAATGTTGGTGCATTTAATGTTGTCCCAGAGGTCTCTGAGAGTGTCCTCAATTCTTTTCATTCTTTTTTCTTTTTCTCCTCTGTGGTATTTATTTCCAGTATTTTATCTTCCAGGTCACTTTCCGTTCTTCTGCCTGAGTTATTCTGCCTTTGATTTCTTCTATAGAATTTTTAATTTAATTTATTGTGTTGTTTATCTTTGTTTGCTCTTTAGTTCTTCTAGGTCCTTGTTTAACGTTTCTTGTATTTTCTCCATTCTATCCAAGATTTTGGATCATCTTTATTACCATTACTCTGAATTCTCTTTCAGGTAAACTGCCTATTTCCTCTTCATTTGTTTGGTCTGGTGGGTTTTTACCTTGCTCCTTCATCTGCTGTGTGTTTCTCTGTCTTCTCATTTTGCTAAACTTACTGTGTTTGGGGTCTCCTCTTTGCAGGCTGCAGGTTTGTAGTTCCCATTGTTTTTGGTATCTGCCCTCAGTGGCTACAGTTTGTTCAGTGGGTTTTGTAGGCTTTCTGGTGGAGGGGACTTGTGCCTGTTTTTTGGTGGATGAGGTTGGATCTTGTCTTTCTGGTGGCCAGACCACAACTGTTGGTGTGTTTTGGGGGTGTCTGTGACCCTATTATGAATTTTGGTAGCCTCTTTGCTGATGGGTGGTGTTGTGTTCCTTTCTTGCTAGTTGTTTGGCATAAGGTGTCCAGCAGTGTAGCTTGCTGATCATTGAGTGGACAGGGTCTTAGCGTTGAGATGAAGATCACTGGGAGATCTTTTGCCATTTCATATTACATGGAGCTGGGAGGTCCCTGGTGGACTAATGTCCTGAACTCAGCTCTCCCACCTTAGAGGTACGGGCCTGACTCAGGGCCAGAGCACCAAGACCCTGTCAACCCCTCAGCTGCTATTTTTGAGGGTCTCCTGCAGAGGTCGTATGGCTGTAGCTTACCATGGGGACAAGGACATGGCAGCAGAAATTCTGGGAAGCACTCCTAGGCATGAGCCCTCCCAGAGTTCCTGTAGATGTATTCTTGTTGTACTCGTGGGGAGAGGTGAACCATAGGTCCTCTTATTCCGCCATCTTGATCTAGACTCCACTACAATTTGTAAACAGAAAACAGTTTCTTTATTTACTATAAATGATATAACATACTTCACAAGTCCCACCACACTGCAAAGAAAAGAATTTCCTTTAATCTTTACAGATACTGATGGGGGGGAGTGGGATTGAAATGGTGGAGGAGTAAGACGTGGAGCTCACCTTCTCCCCACAGAAACAACAAAAATACATCTACATGTGGAACGACTCTCACAGAGCATCTACTGAATGCTGGCAGAAGACCTCAGATTTCCAAAAGGGCAGGAACGTCTTCACATAACTAGGTAGGGTGAAAGAAAAAGAGAGAAAGGAATCGGGATGTGACCTGTGCCTCTGGGAGGGAACTGTGAAGGAGGAAATGTTTCCTCACACTGGGAAGTCCCCTCACTGGTGGGGACGGGAGGGTGTGTGAACTTTGGAGCCTTGGAGGAAAGCACAGTGGCAGCTGTGTGGAGAGCAAAGCAGAGAGAGACTTGCACAGAGACTCAGTGCCAACCAGCACTCCCTAGCCTGAGATACTTCTCCACTCCCCCAGTTGGTCAGGTGGGGGCTGGGTGCTGAGGCTTGGGTTTTGGAGGTCAGACCCCAGGGAGAGGACTGGGGTTGACTGCATGAAGACAGCCTGAGGGGGCTAGGGTGTAGTGTGCCACAGCTGAGGGAGTCTACGAAGAAGCCTCAGTCTGCCAGTGAGGCAGGGGACCATTGTTGGGGAGTGTGAGAGGAAGGGGCAGGGTCACCATAAGAGCTTCTTTCTCCATGCACTCCCAGGTGGCAGGCACTGCTTACTTTATATGAGCTCCAGGGACAGGTGCAAGCCCTGGCTGCTATCTCAAAACCTAGAGACAAGTGTGGACTGCTACTGCTGCCACCACTGCCAACAAGGGTCTTGTGAGCAAGCTCTGGTTACTGCCCACACCTTCCTGGGAACCTGTACATCCCGCCACTGCCAAGGGTCTTGTGATCTGGGGCTAACTTCCCCAGGAGAGCCCACAGCACACCCCAGTCTGTTGTAACTTTCTGCCAGTCTCTGCCACCACAGGCACTTCACACACATCCCACTTGTGGCTGCTTTACCCCTCCCTGGCCTGAGTGAGTAAGTGTGCCCCAATCAGCCACTGCTTTCACCCCCTGTCCCCTGGGCAGGTAACAGACGCCTGAGGATAGCCCATATGCAGAGATGGGGCCAAAACCAAAGCTGAGCCCCAGGGGTTGTGCGACTAAGGAAGAGGAACAGAAATCTCTCCATGCAGCTGCACAAGCACAGATTAAATCCCCACAATCAGCTTGATAAACACTGTCTGTGGAATATCTGAATGGACAAGTGTTTCTACAACTGAGACTGGTCTAGCTTTAGCAGCTATGGACTTCGGGGGCAAGTATATGTGGGAATTGGGCGAGGTCAGAGTCTGAGCTACCCCCACAGTGCCCACAGTGGGTCCACAGACCTACCTAGAGGTACTGGAGGACCTCTTGGGGAGGCAGAGGTTGGCTGTGGCTCACTGTGGGGACAAGGACACTGACAGTTGAGGCCTCAGGATAATATTATTAGTAGAATTACTTCAATAAGTGGTGCTGGGAAAACTGGACAGCTATATGTAAAGGAGTGAAATTAGAACACTCCCTAACACCATACACAAAACTAAACTCAAAATGGATTAAGACCTAAAGGTAAGGCTGGATACTATAAAAATCTTAGAGGAAATCATAGGAAAAACACTCTTTGACATGAATCACAGAAATATTTTTTGACCCACCTCCTAGAGTAACAAAAATAAAAATAAACAAATGGGACCTAATTAAACTTAAAAGCTTTTGCACAGCAAAGAAACTATAAATGAGACAAAAAGACAAGCCTCAGAATGGGAGAAAATATTTGCAAACAAAACAACTAACAAGGGATTTATCTTCAAAATATACAAACAGCTCATGCAGCTCAATATCAAAAAAAACAAACAACCCAATCAAAAAATGCACAGAAGACCTAAATAGACATTTCTCCAGAGAAGACATACAGATGGCCAAGAGGCACAGGAGAAGATGCTCAACATCACGATTTATTAGAGATATGCAAATCAAAACTACAATGGGGTATTACCTCACAACAGTCAGAATGGCCATCATCAAAAAAAAATCTACAAACAATAAATGCTGGGAAAGGTGTGGAGAACAGGGAACCCTCCTACCCTGTTGGTGGGGTGAAAATTGGTAGAGCTACTGTAGAGAGCAGTATGGAAGTTACTTAAAAAACTAAAAATAGAACTACCATATGACCCAGCAATCCCACTATTGGGCATATACCCTGAGAAAACCATAATTCAAAAATATACATGTACCCCAATGTTCATTGTAGCACTATTTACAATAGCCAGGACATGGAAGCAACATAAATGTCCAGCAACGTAAGAATGGATAAAGAAGATGTGGTAGATATATACAATGGAATATTAACCATAAAAAGGAATGAAATGGGGTCATTTGCAGAGACATGGATGGACCTAGAGACTGTCATACAGAGTGAAGTATGTCAGAAAGAGAAAAACAAATATCATATATTAACACATATATGTGGAATCTAGAAAATTGGTATAGATGAATTATTTGCAAAGCAGAAATAGAGACACAGACATAGAGAACAAACATGGATACCAAGGGGGGAAGGAGGGGTGGGATGGTTTGGGAGATTGGGATTGACATATATACTCTACTGTGTATAAAACAGATTACTAATTAGAACCTACTGTATAGCACAGGGAACTCTACTCAATGCTCTGTGGTGACCTAAATGGGCAAGAAATCCAAAAAAGAAGGGAATATATGTATACGTATAGCTGATTCACTTTGCTGTACAGCAGAAACTAACAGAACACTGTAAAGAAACTATACTCAAAAAAAAAAAAAAAAAAAAAAAAAAAAAAAGCAGGACAGGCTACTGGCCAAGTCAGCAGTGCCAGAAAAGATGACCATCTCAGCAGAAGTGACTACTTTGTCTGCAAAATAAACTGTGTGGTAAGTTGTTATGAACAATCTGCTTCCAGAATAGCTCTTGATAATATTTAGGCTGTTTCAGGAGATGAAATTGTCACCCAAGTTAAGTCATACACTAAATCTGTTGTGAAATATGATTAACACTGAAGTTTATCCAACTTTGTCTGAGTTCAATATGATTATTACATGTATGTTTTGTCTGCAATATATGAATATCCAGTAAATAAATATGAGCAAATGTAGAAAGGAAAAAAAAATTTACAGATACTAGTATCTCATTGGTCTGTTGGGCATGAATGCTCTGTGTTCCATTCTCACACATATTCTCGTCCAAGATGGTACAGTGTGTATAAAGAGAAATAAGAGGATAAGGGGTTTCATATCCTTGTAGAATGTTCTGGCCTTCTCTGGTTCATTGCCTGTAATAATTGGTCTCCTAGGAGGGCTCCCCATGTGGCGTAGTCTGCTCTTTATTTTTCTATTTGGGGAAAATTGCTGGTCATATCACTGATGTCTGTGGAACCATCCATTGTTTTAGTTATAAATACACGAGTCATGGCAACCTCTTTAATTCTTGCCCAGATGGATAAGAAAGTTCCTGTATCACTTCCCTTTTTTCTTCTCTATATATCCTGAAAGAGATTGATAACATTTCTTGATCCCTTGAGTAACAGGCAAAGACAAAATGATGAGAACTGCTGCAGCCTCCTTACCTAAATGTCTCCTTCCACCACTTCATACTCTATGCTATGTTAGATGTAGCTACAAGTGAAAATTCCAGGTCTTCCTTAGCTTTTCCATATAATCCCTAGTAAGTGTACTACTTACATTAATATTCTTGGTTTCTCATACCTCTTTAGATATTTTTAAAATCCTCAACCCCTTAAGGTTGGTCCTAAGGTGGGGCTATAAAATGACTAGAATACTCATTTTTAACCTGTTAGTCTATCTCCTTCTCCCTTGTTTTCACAGAAAGTGGATCCAGAAAAGGTAAAATGTCCATGACTCTAATTCTTATCTTGAGTTCTTATGGGACATTAAAACTCTTTGATCTAGCCCACAAGACCTAGGCTGTGATAAGTTAATTAGTAGTTACAGAAGTTTTGGAAATCTGTTCATTTCTTTATGGACTGCTACTTTATAGAGTCCATGGCAAATTAAAACCAAAAGCCAGGTTTCTATGATGATTTTTTAAATGGACTCCAGAAATCTAGATTAGAAATATATACATGGGTTTTTCTTTTCCATAGCAGAATCCAATCTCTCTTTACCTAGGACAGTAAGACTACGACTCAGTTTTTGAGGTGGAAGGTTACTAGAAAATATAATTTCCTTAACTTTAACTTAAAAAGCCCATGATTCTAATACCTTAAAAAACTATTTGATTAGAAATATAAGCACACAAACTGAGTTTCATTATTAAGATTAGTAGAAAATTTTATTTTTACCTTTATAGCTTTGCAGTTTTCAAATAATCTGAAAACAAACATGTGTAATTTTTATAATAAAAATACAGTTACCCTTTGATATCCATGGGGGATTTATTCCAGGAACACTTGTGTACACCCAAATCCACAAATGCTCAATTTCCTTATATAAAATCACATACTACAGTCAGCCCTCTGTATCCATGATGAGAATCTTGTTAATATGGAGGGCTGACTCTATATTTGTTGAAAAAATCCACATTTAAATGGATCCACAGAGTTCAAACCTGTATTGTTCAAGGGTCAACTGCAATGCTAAAATAATCATTATTACTTTATAACCCCTCTTTAAAATTTCTCTCTCTCATGGAAAAAAAAATTTTACAATGTTTGGGCTGAAATAGTCTAAACTTTTCAAGCCATTGGGGAAGAAAATTCACTGCTTTCATGAAATTCAGAGTCTTTAAGATATTTTTTTCCATTTGATTTTTCAATATAAAAAATTCTCAAGGAGACAAGTTTGTCTCAAAGTAGAGTTCTTTATCACTTTATGTTGGGATTTGCATTTACATCATCTAGTTTATACCTTATTTCATCCTAGACATTTTGTTCCTATTAATTATCATACATGGCTGGTCTTTGTGTTATTTTTATGTCTCACATGAAGCAGGCAGTGAAGTTTTGTGGGGTGGGGTATGGGGACTTAAGACAGAGATATCCCAATGGAAAGGCATGTGAGCAGCCAAGAAAATACTACATCACTGCAAGCAGAAGTTGGGGATAAAACAAAAGTTATCAAACCATTGTCTATGATCCACAATATGTGGTCTGTGGATATTTTCTTGATGGGGACTCTAACAAGTGTAAGTTGAACTTCTGCACTTCAAAAAATGATTCAATCATTAACTCATTCAATAGTTCCATTAGAATTTATGAAATATGTACAAGCCAGTATGCCAAGTGTAATGGAAAATGCAATGACAAAACAAAAACAGGTGACAAAACAAATGATCTCTGCTCCTGAGGGTTTCATAATGCACTGAGGAAATGTGTGAATTGTTAACTGTATTAGACAGAGAAGAAATGTAAAAAACATAAGCTTAATATTTTTTTTTACCTCCATACTGTTCTCTTTTCTTTCTTTCTTTTTTTTTAAACATCTTTATTGAAGTATAATTGTTTTACAATTGTGTGTTACTTTCTGCTTTATAACAAAGTGAATCAGTTATACATATACATATGTTCCCATATCTCTTCCCTCTTGCATCTTCCTCCCTCCCACCCTCCCTATCCCACCCCTCTAGGTGGTCACAAAGCACCGAGCTGATCTCCCTGTGCTATGCGGCTGCTTCCCACTAGCTATCTATTTTACATATGGTAGTGTATATATGTCCATGACACTCTCTCACCCTGTCACATCTCACCCTTCCCCCTCCCCATATCCTCAAGGCTTAATATTTTGTTTAGTTAAATTATTAACTCTGTTGAGGAATTTGAAAGCCTGTTCAAAGGTGTAGAATTAGAGCTGGTTCTTAAAAATGAACAAGATTTCTACAGGTTAAGAAGTGCAGGCTAAAGAAACAGATGATACAAGGTTATCACTAACTCATGCTTTACTCACCAGGAACTTCCAACATCACTTCTCAAGTTTCTTAATTACACCTGTTCTCCTCTATTCTTATTTCCATTGCCATCATTATCTGAGGTAAGGGTTAGTTTACCATGCCCTCAGGCCAAATCCAGCTGCTGCTGCTGCCTATTTTTGTTGGTAAACTTTGTTGTAAAACATTTATACCCATATGTTGACATTCTGTCTATGGGTGCTTTTGAGTTACAATGGCAGAATCAGTGCAGAGTTAAGTAGTTGCACAGAGATCATTTGGTCTGCAATACCTAAAATATTTGCTATCTAGACTTTGACAGAAAAAGTTTGCACCCCCTTGAAGCCTCCTGGTATTCTGAAGTTTAAGAATTTTCTAGTATACCTTCTTGCTATTGCAAACAATTTATTCACTTTGAAAATGTTGGTTAATTATTTATTAGGTGCCAGGTATTCTAGCTGCTGAGGCAAAATCAGTGAACAAAACAGATAAGCTCCTGCTTTGTAGAGCTTATATCTTAGAATGTCGAGGAAAGGAGAGAAGAGACAATGAACATTATAAGCAAATGTATAAATGTATGATATTATTAGATTATTATTAATTATTATTAAATGACATAAAGCCAGTATGATCAGGTGATGGTTTGGAGTGAGGCTGGTGTGTGTGAGTAATAATTTGTGTTGTCATGAATGGCCTTACTGAGGAGTTATTTCATGAAATAGGACTTAAGATACATGAAGAATTAGCAGAGTATATATTAAAGTGTTCCACATAGAACAGAATGTGCAAAGCCTCAGGGTAACAATGATCTTGGAATGCTCAAGGAATTGAAAGAAAGCTAGTGAAGCTTATAAGGCGAGCTATAAGGAAGTAACATGAGCCTGAAACAGACATGCAAGCTGAGTCAACATATATAGGACAGGGTGTCCTTGAAAGTTACATGGACCTGCATCAAACTTTGTGTTAAGGGAGAGAAAAACCTATTCTTTTTCTAATTCATGGTAAAATACCAGATATTAAGGTTGCCTGTTGTTGCAGCATATCTTAGTCTCTCCTGACTATTATGCATACCTATTATACTTGGATTTCACTACTTGAATTTCAATACCTAACTCAAATATCATTTGTTATTGAAAACCTTCAATAAGCATTTATTATCTGACATTTGCCGACAACTATGACAGCTCTGATATGGCTACATGGATAAATAGTTCATTTTTTCTGCCTCTCATAAGACTAAAGAAATACCATGTATTTATTATTCATAATGCAATGTGCTAGGTATTAATATTAAGCATATGGTCAGTGTGTCATGGACCATCAAAAAATAATCCAAAACGAGGTGAGTAGAGTTGTGGCCAATATGGTGAAGAAGGAAAACACTGAGCTCACCTCATTCCATGGCCACATCAAAATTTAACTATATTACAGAGCAACTACCAATGAGAATAACCTGAAGAATAACAGAAAAGATTTTCCACAACTAAATAAACAAGGAACCATAATGGGTCAGGTAGGAGGGACAGAGACATGGTACAGTCAAGAACCATACTCCCAGATAGGCAACACACAAATAAGAGGATAATCAGTGATGGTTCAAGTCCCACACTGGGTTCCCCAGCCTGGAGGTCCTGTACCAGGAAGAGAAGTTCCAAGAACACCTGGCTTTACAGGCCAGCAGGATTTACATACAATAGATCTGGAGAGCTATAGTACACAGAGACTTTGCTTTTAAAGGGTGCATGCAAAATCTCTCACAATTTAAGTCCTAGTGCAGAGGTAGTAATTGGAATGGAGTGGTGGGTCAGACACACTTGCTGAACTGGAGAGCCTCCCAGAGAGGCAGGAAGCAATTGGGACATATCACTTGGGACATAGACACTGGAGCCAGCTAACTTGGGGACCTTTTTCTACCAGAGGGCATTGGTACTGGCAAATAAGATTTTGGAGTTCTCCCTCTAGCCTATTAGTGCTAAGGGCTTAGCCACCCCTCAGCAGGATGTTACCAGCTCCCTCACCCCAGATCTGACAGCCAGCTGCCCCAGGACCCTGCCCAGTACATCAGCAGGAAAGCAGCCACCACATAAGGCAGCATCTGGCAGTCAACCAGATCAAAGCCCAGAACCACCTACCAATGTACCAATAGTAGTTGGCCCTGCCACAACAGAAGGGACCATGAAGCCTACACAGGGCACACCCCTAGAGCATATAGTTCTGATGACCAGAAGGGAGTGTGCCATTGGGCCCCACAGGATGTCTCCTATGTAAGGCTAGTTCTCCAAGATTGAGAAATATAACCAAATTACCTAACACATAAATATAGACATAGAGAATTAGGCAAAATGAGACAGGAGAATATATTTGAAACAAATGAACATGACAAAATATTAGTAAAAGAAATAAATGAAGTAGAGGTAAGCAATCTACATGATAAAGAGTCCAAGGTATTAATCATAAAAATGTTCAAAGAACTCAGGAGAAGAATAGATGAATGTGGTGAGAATTTCAAAAAAGCCTTATAAAATATAAAAAGAGACCCCCTCAAAAGCAGAAGAATACAATAATGGAAAGACTAGAAGGAATCAACAGTAGATTAGATGATACAGAGGAACAGAACTGTGAACTGGAAGACAAAGTAGTGGAAATCACCCAAACTGAATAGAAGAAAAGAAAAAAAAATTAAAATAGAGAATACTTTAATAGACCTTTGGAAAAATATCAAGTATACTAACATTCATATTATAGAGGTCCCAGAAGGAGAAGAAGGAGGAAAAGGGGCAGAGAACTTATTTGAAGACATAATAGATGAAAACTTCCTGAACCTGGGAATGGAAAGAGATATCCAGATCCAGGAATTATAGAGAATTCCAAGTAAGATAAACACAAAGAGGTCTACACTAATACACAGTTAAAAGGGAAAATTAAATAAAGATAAAGATAAACTCTTAAGCACCAAGATAAAAGCAAATAGTTACATATAAGGAAGATTCCATGACTATCACCTGACTTTTCAGTAGAAACCTTGCAAGCCAGGAGTGGCACAATATAATCAAAGTGATGAGAGGAAAAATCCTACAATCAAGAAGACTCTACCTGGCAAGGCTATCATTAAGATTTGAAGACATTAAGAGTTTTACAGACAAACAAAAACTAAGAGTTTAGCACCACTAAACTGGCATTATATTTTAAAGGAATTTATCTAATTGGAAAAGACCCCAACTAGAAATATAAAAATTATTAAAGAAAAAAAAACCTCATTGGTAAAGACAAATATACATTAAAGCTAATAGGAAGGTTAAAAGAGAAAAATAGTAAAAACATCTATACTCACAATAATTATTGAAAAATAAGTAAAATACAATGTGAAAATCATTAAATGGGAAGGGTTGAGGGGGCAAAAATGCAAGGTGGTTAAAATGTGTTTGAAGTTAAGAGATCATCAAGTTAAATTAATCACATAGAGATATAAGTTGTTATATATTAACCTCAGTATAATCACAAACCAAAAACCTGTAATAGAAACACACACACACACACACACACACACACACAGAGAGAGAGAGAGAGAGAGAGAGAGAAAGAGAGAGAGAGAGAGAGAAAAAGAGAGAGAGAGAGAGAGAGAGAAAGGAATCCAAACATAATGATGAAGATATTCATCAATAAAAAAGAATTACAAAAATAAGTAGAAAATATTTAACAAAAAGGTAATAAGTACATACCTATAAATAATTACTTTAAATGTAAATGGACCAAATGCTACAAGCAAAAGACACAGACTGGATGAATAGATAAAAATACAAGATCCATATAACACTGCCTACAAGAGACTCACTTCAAATCTAAAGACACACACAGACTGAAAGTGAGGAGATGGAAAAAGGTATACCATGTAAATGGAAAAGAAAAAGAAAGCTGGGGGTAGCAATACTCAGGAAAAAAAGAGACATTCAAGACCATAAGAAGACAAAAAGGACATTATAAATGATAAAGTGATTAATCAAAGAAGATATAAAAACTTCAAATGTATATGCACCCAACATAGGAGCACCAAAGTACATAGCAAATATTAACAAACATAAAGAGAGAAATTTAAAGAAACAAAATAATAGTAGGGGACTTTAACCCCTCATTTACATCAATGAACTGAACATACAGACAGAAAATCAATAAGGAAACATTGCCCTTAAATGACACATTACACCAGGTGAACTTTAGAGATATATGTAGAACATTCTATCCAAAACAGCAGAATACACATTCTCTTCAAGTGCACATGGAACTTTCTCAAGAATACATTATGAGACAGGGAGAGGAGGGCTCATGAAGGCCCAGTGGGAAATTTACTGAGTAGGGAGAGCACACACTGGTCACCAGAGGCAAGAATCGAGAAAGAAGGTGATTTTCCACTTTAGAGTGTGGGGGAAGCTAGAAGGAGGAGGACCTTCAAGATGGCAGAGGCGTAAGACGTGAAGATCACCTTCCTCCCCACAAATACAAAAATGCATCTACATGTGGAACGAGTCCTACAGAACACCTACTGAATGGTGGCAGAGACCTCAGACTTTCCAAAAGCTGTGTGGCTGAAAAGGTCTTGGTGCTTTGGCCAGATGTCAGGCCTGAGCCTCCAGGTAGGAGAGCCAAGACAGGACATTGGACGACCAAAGACTTCTTGACCCCATATAATATCAATTGGTGAGAGATCTACCACAGATCTCTGTTCCAATGCTAAGACCCAGCTCCACTCAATGACCAGCAAGCTTCAGTGCTGGACACACCATTCCAAACAACTATAAGACAGGAACACAACCCCACCCATTAGCACAGAGGCTGCCTAAAATCATAATAACTTCACAGACACCCCAAAACACACCACCAGATGTGGTCCTGCCCACCAGAAAGACAAGATCCATCCTCATTCAGCAGAACACAGGTACCAGTCCCCTCCACCAGGAAGCCAACACAAACCACAGAAGCAACATTACCCACTGGGGGCAGACACCAAAAACAACAAGAACTACAAACTTGCAGCTAACCAAAAGGAGACCCCAAACACAGTATGTTAAACAAAATGAGAAAAGAGAGAAATATGGAGCAGATGAAGGAGAAATGTAAAAACCGAACAGAACAAACAAATGAAGAGGAAATAGGCAGTCTACATGAAAAAGAATTCAGAGTAATGATAGTAAAGATGATCCAAAATCTTCGAAAGAGAATTGAGAAAATACAAGAAACGTTTAACAAGGACCTAGAAGAACTAAAGAGCAAACAGACAATGATGAACAACAAAGTAAATGAAATTAAAAATTCTCTAGAAGGAATCAATAGCAGAATAACTGAGGCAGAAGAATGGAAAAGTAACCTGGAAGATAAAATACTGGAAATAACTACTGCAGAGCAAAATAAAGAAAAAAGAATGACAAGAATTGAGGACAGTCTCAGAAACCTCTGGGACAACATTAAATGAACCAACATTCTAAATATAGAGGTCCCAGAAGAAGAAGAGAAAAAGAAAGGGACTGACAAAATGTTTGAAGAGATTATAGTTGAAAACTTCCTTAATATGGGAAAGGAAATAATCAATCAAGACCAGGAAGCACAGAGAGTCCCATACAGGATAAATCCAAGGAGAAACACGTCAAGACACATAATAATCAAACTATCAAGAATGAAATACAAAGAAAAAATATTAAAAGCAGCAAGGGGAAAGCAACAAACAGCATGCAAGGAAATCCCTATAAGGTTAACAGCTGATCTTTCAGCAGAAACTCTGCAAGCCAGAAAGGAGTGGCAGGACATATTTAAAGTGATGAAGGAGAAAAACCTACAACCAAGATTATTCTACACAGCAAGGATCTCACTCAGATTCGACGGAGAAATTAAAACGTTTACAAGCAAGCAAAAGGTAAGAAAATGCAGCACCACAAAACCAGCTTTACAACAAATGCTAAAGGAACTTCTCTAGGGAGGAAACACAAGAAAAGGAAAAGATATACAATAACAAACCCAAAATATTAAGAAAATTTAATAAGAACATACATATCAATAACTACCTTTAATGTAAATGGATTAAATGCTCCAACCAAAAGATATAGACTGACTAAATGGATAGAAAAACAAGACCCGTGTATATGCTGTCTACAAAAGACCCACTTCAGACCTAGGGACACATACAGACTGAAAGTGAGGGGATGGAAAAAAGATATTCCAGCAAATAGAAATCAAAAGTAAGCAGGAGTTGCAATTCTCATATCAGACAAAATAGACTTTAAAATAAAGACTATTACAAGAGACAAAGAAGAACACTACATAATGATCAAGGGATCAATCCAAGGAGAAGATATAACAATTGTAAATATTCATGCACCTGACATAGGAGCACCTCATTACATAAGAAAACTGCTAATAGACATAAAATGGGAAACTGAAAGTAACACAAAAATAGTAGGGGACATTAACACCCCACTTTCACCAAAGGACAGATCATCCAAAATGAAAATAAATAAGGAAACACAAGCTTTAAATAATATATTAGACCAGATGGACTTAACTGATATTTATATGACATTCCATCCAAAAACAATAGAATACACTTTCTTCTCAAGTGCTCATGGAACATTCTCCAGGATAGATCATGTCTTGGGTCACAAATCAAGCCTTGGGAAATTTAAGAAAATTGAAATCATATCAAGTGTCTTTTCTGACCACAACGTTATGAGGTTAGATATCAATTACAGGAAAAAAAATCTGTAAAAAATACAAACACATGAATGTTAAACAATACACTATTAAATATCCAAGAGATCACTGAAGAAATCAAAAAATACCTAAAACAAATGACAATGAAAACACAATGACACAAAAACTATGGGATGCAGCAAAAGGACTTCTAAGAGGGAAGTGTATAGCAATACAATCCTACCTTAAGAAACAAGAAACATCTCAAATAAACAACCTAACTTTACACCTAAAGCAATTAGGGAAAGAAGAACACAATTAGGGAAAGAAGAACAAAAAAAACCCCAAAGTAGGCAGAAGGAAAGAAATCATAAAGATCAGATCAGAAATAAATGAAAAAGAAATGAGGAAAAAATAGCAAAGATCAATAAAACTAAAAGCTGGTTCTTTGAGAAGATAAAAAACATTGATAAATCTTTAGCCAGAATCATCAAGAAAAAAAGAGAAAAGACTCAAATCAAGAAAAATAGAAATGAAAAAGGAGAAGTAACAACTGACCCTGCAGAAATACAAAGGATCATGAGAGATTACTACAAGCAACTATATACCAATAAAATGGACAACCTGGAAGAAATGGACAAATTCTTAGAAAAGCACAACCTCTGAGACTGACCAGGAAGAAATAGAAAATATAAACAGATGAATCACAAGCACTGAAATTGAAACTGTGATTAAAAATCTTCCAAGAGAAGGAAATGGTGGTATGTCAGAGGGATCCATTTAAGAGTTCCTAAAATAGTCCTGATATGAGGTAATAAGAACTGGAACTAGGATGGTGGTGGATGGATAAAAAGGGCTTTTTAAGAGACTCTGAGAGGAGAAGCTTCAAGATGTCAAAAGAGTAAGACGTAGAGATCACCTTCCTCCCAACAAATACATCAGAAATGCATCTACATTTGGAACAACTCCCACGGAACACTTACTGAACACTGGCAGAAGAACTCAGACCTCCCAAAAGGCAAGAAACTCACCACGTACCTGGGTAGGGCAAAAGAAAAAAGCAAAAAAAGAGACAAAAGAATAGGGATGGGACCTGCACCAGTGGGAGGGAGCTGTGAAGCAGGAAAGGTTTCCACACACTAGGAAGCCCCTTTGCGGGTGGAGACTGCGGGTGGTGGATGGGGGAACTTCAGAGCCACAGAGGAAAGCGCAGCCACAGGGGTGCAGAGGGCAAAGTGGAGAGATTCCCGCACATAGGATTGGTGACAACCAACACTCACCAGCTCGAGAGGCTTGTCTGCTCACCCGCTGGGGCAGGCGGGGGCTGGGAGCTGAGGCTCGGGCTTCGGACTTTGGATCCCAGGGAGAGGACTGGGGTTGGCTGCGTGAACACAGCCTGAAGGGGCTAGTGCATGACAGCTAGCAGGGAGGGAGTCCGGGAAAAATTCTGGAGCTGCCAAAGAGGCAAGAGACTTTTTCTTGCCTCTTTGTTTCCTGGTGCGCGAGGAGAAGGGCTTAAGAGCACTGCTTAAAGGAGCTCCAGAGATGGGAACGAGCTGTGGCTATCAGCATGGACCCCAGAGACAGGCATGAGAGGCTAAGGCTGCTGCTGCAGCCACCAAGAAGCCAGTGTGGAAGCACAGTTAACTATCCATACCTCCCCTCCCGGGAGCCTGTGCAGCCCACCACTGCCAGGGTCCCGTGATCCAGGGACAACTTCTCCGAGAGAACGCACGGCACGCCTCAGGCTGGTGCAACATCATGCCTGCCTCTGCTGCTGCAGGCTCACCCCACCTCCATACCCCTCCCTCCCCTCTGCCTCAGTGACCCAGAGACCCTGAATCAGGTGGTCCTTTAACTCCGTCCTCTCTGAGTGAAGAACAGATGCCCTTAGGTGACCTACATGCAGAGGCGGGTCCAAATCAAAAGCTGAACCCCAGGAGCTGTGCTAACAAAGAATAGAAAGGGAAATTTCTCCCAGCAGCCTCAGGAGCAGCGGATTAAATCTCCACAGTCAACTTGATGTACCCTGCATCTAGGGAATACCTGGACAGACAACAAATCATCCCAAATTGACAAGGTGGACTTTGGGAGCAATGATATATATATATTTTTTCTCTTTTGTGAGTCTGTATGTGTATGCTTCTGTGTGTGATTTTGTCTGTATAGCTTTGCTTTTACCATTTGTCCTAGGGTTCTATTTGTGCATTTTTTTCTTTTTTTTTTATTATAGTTTTTAGCACTTGTTATCATTGGTGGATTTGGTTTTTGGTTTGGTGCTCTCTTCCTTCTTTCTTTATTTTATTACTTAAAAAAAAGTTTTAATAACTATTTTTTTATTTTTTATTTTAATAACTTTTTACTTTATTTTATCTTCTTTCTTTCTTTATATTTCTCTCTTTTATTCTGAGCCGTGTGGATGACAGGCTCTTTGTGCTCCAACTAGGCATCAGGACTGTGCCTCTGAGGTAGGAGAGCCAAGTTCAGGACACTGGTCCACAACAGACCTCCCAACTCCACATAATATCAAATGGCAAAAATCACCCAGAGATCTCCATCTCAACACCAAGACAAGCTCCACTCAACGACCAGCAAGCTACACTGCTGCACACCCTATGCCAAACAACTAGCAAGACAGGAACACAACCACATCCATTAGCAGAGAGGCTGCCTAAAATCATAAAGCCACAAGCACCCCAAAACACACCACCAGACGTGGACCTGCCCACCAGAAAGACAAGATCCAGCCTCATTAAGCAGAACACAGGCACTAGTCCCCTCCACCAGGAAGCCTACACAACCCACTGAATAAACCTCGGCCACTGGGGACAGACACCAAAAACAACGGGAACTACGAACCTGCAGCCTGTGAAAAGGAGACCCCAAATACAGTAAGTTAAGCAAAATGAGAAGGCAGAGAAACTCACAGAAGATTAAGGAACAAGGCAAAAACCCACCAGACCTAACAAATGAAGAGGAAATAGGCAGTCTACCTGAAAAAGCATTCAGAATAATGATAGTAAAGATGATCCAAAATCTTCGAAAGAGAATTGAGAAAATACAAGAAACGTTTAACAAGGACCTAGAAGAACTAAAGAGCAAACAAACTGTGATGAACAACAAAATAAATGAAATTTAAAATTCTCTGGAAGGGTTCAAGAGCAGAATAACTGAGGCAGAAGAACGGATAAGTGACCTGGAAGATAAAATAGTGGAAATAACTACTGGAGAGTGGAATAAAGAAAAAACAATGAAAAGAATTGAGGACAGTCTCAGAGACCTCTGGGACAACAGTAAACACACCAACATTTGAATTATAGGGGTCCCAGAAGAAGAAGCAAAAAAGAAAGGGACAGACAAAGTATTTTAAGAGATTATAGCTGAAAACTTCCCTAATATGGTACAGGAAATAGTTAATCAAGTCCAGGAAGCACAGAGAGTCCCATACAGGATAAATCCAAGGAGAAACACGCCAAGACACATATTAATCAAACTATCAAAAATTAAATACAAAGAAAAAATATTAAAAGCAGCAAGGGAAAAACAACAAATAACACACAACGGAATACCCATAAGGTTAACAGCTGATTTTTCAGCACAAACTCTGCAAACCAGAAAGGAGTGGCAGGACATATTTAAAGTGATGAAGGAGAAAAACTTAAAAACAAGATAACTCTACCCAGCAAGGATCTCATACAGATTTGACAGAGAAATTAAAACCTTTACAGACAAGCAAAAGCTAAGAGAATTCAGCACCATCAAGCCAGCTTTACAACAAATGCTAAAGGACCTTCTCTAGGCAGGAAACACAAGGGAAGAAAAGATCTACAATAACAAAACAAAACAATTAAGAAAATGGTAATAGGAACATACATATCAATAATTACCTTAAATGTAAATGGATTAAATGCTTCAACCAAAAGTCATACACTGGCTGAATGGACACAAAAACAACACCCGTATACATGCTGTCTACAAAAGACCCACTTCAGACTTAGGGACACATACAGACTGAAAGTGAGGGAATGGAAAAAGATATTCCATGAAAATGGAAATCAAAAGAAGCTGGAGTAGAAATTCTCATATCAGACAAAATAGACTTTAAAACAAAGACTATTAGAAGAGACAAGGAAGGACATTACATAATGATCAAAGGATCAATCGAAGAAGAAGATATAATAATTTTAAATATTTATGCACCCAACATAGGAGCACCTCAATACATAAGGCAAATAATAACAGCCATAAAAGGGGAAATCGAGAGCAACACAATCATAGTAGGGGACTTTAACACCCCACTTTCACCAATGGACAGATCATCCAAAATGAAAATAAAAATGGAAATACAAGCGTTAAATGATACATTAAACAAGATGGACTTAATTGATATTTAGAGAACATTCCATCCAAAAACAACAGAATACACATTCTTCTCAAGTGCTCATGGAACATTCTCCAGGATAGATCATATCTTGGGTCACAAAACAAGCCTTGGTAAATTTAAGAAAATTGAAATCATATCAAGTATCTTTTCTGACCACAATGCTATGAGACTAGATATCAATTACAGGAAAAGATCTGTAAGAAATACAAACACATGGAGGCTAAACAATACACTACTTAATAACCAAGAGATCAATGGAGAAATCAAAGAGGAAATTAAAAAATACCTAGAAAAAAATAACAATGCAAACACGATGACCCAAAACCTACGGGATGCACCAAAAGCACTTCTAAGAGGGAAGTATATAGCAATACAATCCTACCTTAAGAGAGAAGAAACATTTCAAATAAACCACCTAACCTTACACCTAAAGCAATTAGAGAAAGAAGAATGAAAAAAACCCAAAGTTAGCAGAAGGATAGAAATCATAAAGATCAGATCAGAAATAAATGAAAAAGAAATGAAGGAAATGATAGCAAAGATCAATAACACTAAAAGCTGTTCTTTGAGAAGATAAACAAAATTGATAAACCATTAGCCAGATTCATCAAGAAAGAAAGGGAGAAAACTCAAATCAATAGAATTAGAAATTAAGAAGGAGAAGTAACAACAGATGCTGCAGAAATACAAAGGAACATGAGAGATTACTACAAGCAACTATATACAAATAAAATGGACAACCTGGGAGAAATGGACAAATTCTTAGAAACGCACAACCTTCTGAGACTGAACCAGGAAGAAAGAGAAATTATGAACAGACCAATCACAAGCACTGAAATTGAAACTGTGATTGAAATATTCCAACAAACCAAAGCCCAGGACCAGATGGCTTCAGAGACAAATTCTATCAAACATTTAGGGAAGAGCTAACACCTATCCTTCTCAAATTCTTCCAAAATAGAGCAAAGGGAGGAACACTCCAAAACTCAGTCTACAAGACCATCATCACCCTGATACCAAAACCAGACAAAGATGTCACAAAGAAAACTACAGGCCAAAATCACTGATGAACATATATGCGAAAATTCTCAACAAAACACTACCAAACAGGATCCAGCAGCACATTAAATGGATCATACACCATGATCAAGTTGGGTTTATCCCAGGAATGCAAGGATTCTTCAATATATGCAAATCAATCAATGTGATTAACCATATAAACACATTGAAAGAGAAAAACCATATGATCATCTCAATAGATGCAGAGAAAGCTTTCAACAAAATTCAACACCCATTTATGATAAAAACCCTCCAGAAGTAGGCATAGAGGGAACTTTCCTCAACATAAAGGCCATATATGACAAACCCACAGCCAACATTGTCCTCAATTGTGAAAATCCGAAACCATTTCAACTAAGATCAGGAACAAGACAAGGTTGTCCACTCTCACCACTATTATTCAACATAGTTTTGGAAGTTTAAGCCACAACAATCAGAGAAGAAAAAGAAATAAAAGGAATCCATATCCGAAAAGAAAACGTAAAGCTGTCACTTTGCAGATGACATGATAGTATACATACAGAATCCTAAGTATGCTACCAGAAAACTACTAGTCTAATCAATGAATTTGGTAAAGTATCAGTATACAAAATTAATGCACAGAAATGTCATGCATTCCTATACTGTAATGATGAAAAATCTGAAAGAGAAATTAAGGAAACACTCCCATTTACCATTTCAACACAAAAAAACTAAAATACCTAGGAATAAACCTGCCTAAGGAGACAAAACACCTGTATGAAGAAAACTATAAGACACTGATGAAAGAAATTAAAGATGATACAACAGATGGAGAGATATAGCATTTTCTTGGATTGGAAGAATCAACATTGTGAAAATGTCTATACTACACAAAGCAATCTACAGATTCAATGCAATCCCTATCAAACTACCAATTGCATTTTTCCAGAACTACAACAAAAAATTTCACAATTTGTATGGAAACACAAAAGACCCCGAATAGCCAAAGCAATCTTGAGAAAGAAAAAGAGAGCTGGAGGAATCAGATTCCTGACTTCAGACTATACTACAAAGCTACAGTAATCAAGACAGTATGGTACTGGCACAAAAACAGAAATACCAATCAGTGGAACAGGATAGAAAGCACAAAGTTATACCCATGCACATATGGTCACCTTATTTTTGAAAAAGGAGGCAAGAATATACAGTGGAGAAAAGACAGCCTCTTCAGTAAGTGGTGCTGGGAAAACTGGACAGGTACATGAAAAAGAATGAAATTAGAACACTCCCTAACACCATAAACAAAAAAAATCAACATGGATTAAAGACGTAAGTGTAAGACCAGACACTATCAAACTCTTAGAGGAAAACATAGGCAGAACACTCTATGACATAAATCACAGGAAGATACTTTTTGACCCACTTCCTAGAGAAATGGAAATAGAAACAAAAATAAACAAATGAGACCTAATGCAACTTAAAAGCTTTTGCACAGCAAAGAAAACCGTAAACAAGATGAAAAGACAACCCTCAGAATGGGAGAAAATATTTGCAAATGAAGCAACTGACAAAGGATTAATCTCCAAAATTTACAGGCAGCCCATGCAGCTCAATATTCAAAAAACAAAAAACCCAATCCCGAAACAGGCAGAAGACTTAAATAGACATTTCTCCAAAGAAGATATACAGAGTGCCAACAAACAAATGAATGAATGTTCAATATCATTAATCATTAGAGAAATGTAAATCAAAACTACAATGTGATATCATCTCACACGGGCCAGAATGGACATCATGAAAAAATCTACAAACCATAAATGCTGGAGAGGGTGTGGAGAAAAGGAAACCCTCTTGCACTGTGGGTGGGAATGTAAATTGATACAGCCGCTATGGAGAACAGTATGGAGTTTCCTTAAAAAACTAAAAATAGAACTACCATACAATACAGCAATCCCACTACTGGGCATATACCCTGAGAAAACCGTAATTTAAAATGAGTCATGTACCACAATGTTCATTGCAACTCTATTTACAATAACCAGGACATGGAAGCAACTTAAGTGTCCATTGAGAGATGAATGGATAAAGAAGATGTGGCACATATATACAATGGAATATTACTCAGCCATAAAAAGAAATGAATTTAGTTATTTTGTAGTGAGGTGGATGGATTTAGAGTCTGCCATACAGAGTGGAGTAAGTCAGAAAGAGAAAAACAAATACCATATGCTAACACATATATATGGAATCTAAAAAAAAGAAAAAGAAATGGTCATGTAGAACCAGGGGCAAGACGGAAATAAAGACGCAGACCTACTAGAGAATGGACTTGAGGACATGGGGAGGGGGAAGTGTAAGCTGGGACATAGTGAGAGAGTGGCATGGACATATATACACTACAAAATGTAAAATAGATAGCTAGTGGGAAGCAGCCACATAGCACAGGGAGATCAGCTCGTGCTTAGTGACCACCTAGAGGGGTGGGATAGGGAGGGTGGGAGGGAGGGAGACACAAGAGGGAAGAGGTATGGGGATATATGTATATGTATAACTGATTCACTTTCTTATAAAGCATAAACTAACACATCATTGTAAAGGAATTATACTCCAATAAAGATGTTAAAAAAAAAATCTTCCAAGAAACAAAAGCCCAGGACCAGATGGCTTCACAAGTGAATTTTATCAAACATTTATTGAAGAGCTTACACCTATCCTTCTCAAACGCTTCTAAAATATTGTAGAGAAAGGAACACTACCAAACTCATTCTACGAGGCCACCATCACTCTAATACCAAAACCAGACAAAGATGTCACAAGAAAAAAGAACTACAGGCCAATATCACTGATGAATATAAATGCAAAAATCCTCAAAAAGATACTAGCAAACAGAATCCAACAGCACATTAAAAGGATCATACACCATGATCAAGTGGGGTTTATCCCAGGAACGCAGTGATTCTTCAGTAAATGCAAATCAACGAGATAAACTATATTAACAAATTGAAGGATAAAAACCATATGATCATCTCAATATATGCAGAAAAAGCTTTTGACAAAATTTAACACCAATTTATGATAAAAACCCTCCAGAAAGTGGCATATAGGGAACGTAACATAATAAAGACCAAATATTACAAACCCATAGCCAACATCGTTCTCAATGGTGAAAAACTGAAACCATTTCCACTAAGATCAAGAACAAGACAAGGGTGTCCACTCTCACCACTATTATTCAACATAGCTTTGGAAGTTTTAGCCACAGCAATCAGTGAAGAAAAAGAAGTAAATGGAATCAAAATTGGAAAAGGAGAAGTAAAACTGTCACTGTTTGCAGATGACATGATAATATACATAGAGAATCATAAGGATGCTACTAGAAAACTACTAGAGCTAATCAATGAATTTGGTGAAGTAGCAGGATACAAAATTAATGCACAGAAATCTTTTGCATTCCTATACACTAATGATGAAAAATCTGAAAGAGAAATTAAGGAAACACTCCCCTTTACCATTGCAACAAAAAGAATACATACCTAGGAATAAACTTACCTAAGGAGACAAAAGACATGTATGCAGAAAAGTATAAGATGCTGATGAAAGAAATTAAAGATGATACAAACAGATGGAGAGATATGCCATGTTCTTGGATTGGAAGAGTCAACATTGTGAAAATGACTATACTACCCAAAGCAATCTACAGATTCAATGCAATCCCTATGAAACTACCAATGGCATTTTTTACAGAACTAGAACAATAAATTTCACTACTTGTATGGAAACACAAAAGACCCCTAATAGCCAACGCAATCTTGAGAAAGAAAAGCAGGAGATATCAGGCTCCCTGACTTCAGACTATATTACAAAACTCTAGTAATCAAGACAGTATGGCTCTCACTCAAAAGAGAAATATAGATCAATGGAACAGGATAGAAAGCCAAGAGATAAATCCACGCACATATGGTCACCTTATCTTTGATAAAAGGGGCAAGAATATACAATGGAGAAAAGGCAGCCTCTTCAATAAGTGGTGCTGGGAAAACTGGACAGGTACATGTAAAAAAATTAAATTAGAATACTCCCTAACACTGTGTAAAAAGATAAACTCAAAATGGATTAAAGACCTAAATGTAAGACCAGACACTATCAAACTGTTAGAGGAAAACATAGGCAGAACACTCTATGACATAAATCACAGGAAGATTCTTTTTGACACCCCCCCCAGCAAAGTGGAAATAAAAACAAAAATAAACAAATGTGACCTAATGATACTTAAAACTTTTGCACAGCAAAGGAAACCATAAACAAGACAAAAAGACAACCATCAGAATGGGAGAAAATATTTG
Source organism: Eubalaena glacialis (assembly GCF_028564815.1). Taxonomy (NCBI): domain Eukaryota; kingdom Metazoa; phylum Chordata; class Mammalia; order Artiodactyla; family Balaenidae; genus Eubalaena; species Eubalaena glacialis. The sequence continues at coordinate 31,279,275 of NC_083730.1, forward strand.
CAAATGAAGTAACTGACAAAAGATTAATCTCCTAAAGATACAAGTAGCTCATGAATCTCAATATCAACAAAGCAAACAACCCAATCCAAAAATGGGCAATAGACCTAAATTGACATTTCTCCAAATAAGATATACAGATTGCCAACAAACACATGAAAGGATGCTCAACATCATTAATCATTAGAGAAATGCAAATCAAAACTGCAATGAGGTATCACCTCACACCAGTCAGAATGGCCATCATCAAAAAATCTACAAACAATAAATTCTGGAGAGCATGTGGAGAAAAGAGAACCCTCTTGCACTGTTGTTGGAATGTAAATTGATACAGCCACTATGGAGAACAGTATGGAGGTTCCTTAAAAAACTAAAAATAGAACGACCATAGAACTACTATACAACCCAGAAATCCCATTACTGGGCATATACACTAAGAAAACCATAATTCAAATACAGTCATGTGCCACAATGTTTATTGCAGCACTATTTACCATAACCAGAACATGGAAACAACCTAAGTGTCCATCTACAGATGAATGGATAAAGAAGATGTGGCACATATATACAATGGAATATTACTCAGCCATAAAAAGAAATGAAATGGAGTTATTTGTAGTGAGGTGGATGGAGTTAGAGTCTGTCATACAGAGTGAAGTAAGTCAGAAAGAGAAAAACAAATACCATATGCTAACACATATATACGGAATCTAAAAAAAAAAGAAAAAAAAAAGGTTCTGAAGAACCAAGTGACAGGAAAAGAATAAAGACACAGATGTAGAGAATGGACTTGAGGACATGGGGAGTGGGAAGGGTAAGCTGGGATGAAGTGTGAGAGTGGCGTGGACATACATACGCTACCAAATGTAAAATAGATAGCTAGTGGGAAGCAGCCAGATAGCACAGGTAGATCAGCTCTGTGCTTTGTGACCACCTAGAAGGGTGAGATAGGGAGGTTGGGAGAGAGATGCAAGAGGGAGAGTGTATGGGAATATATGTATATGTATAACTGATTCACTTTTCATACAGCAGAAACTAACACAACATTGTAAAGCAATTATACTCCAATAAAGATGTTAAAAAAATAAAAGAATACATCACAACCTAGGCCACAGAGCAAGTCTCAATAAATTTAAGAAGACTGAAATCATATCAAGCATTTTTTCTGACCACAATGGTATGAGACTAAGAATCAACCAGAAGGTAAAAATAGCAAAACACACAAAGATATAGGGGTTAAACAATATGCTACTAAACAACCAATGGGTCACTGTAGAAATAAAAGAGGAAGTTAAAAATACTTGGAGATAAATAAAAATGGAAACCAATGATCCAAAATCTATGGGACACGTCAAAAGCAATTCTAAGAGGGAAGTTTAAAGTGATGCATGCCTACCTCAGGAAACAAGAAAAATCTCAAATAAACAATCTAACCTTACTCCTAAAGGAACTAGAAAAGAACAAACAAAACCCAAATTTATTAGTAGATGAAAAGAAAATAAAGATCAAGCCTGAAATGAGTGAAAATAATATATATATGACATATATATATATATATATATATATATATATATATATATATATATGAAACAAAGAGCTGGTTCTCTAAAAAAATAAAAGTGAACAAAATTGATAAACCTTTAGGCAGCCTCATCAAGAAAAAGAGAGGACCTAAATACGTAAAATCAGAAATGAAAAAGTAGAACTTAAAACTGACTCACAGAAATACAAAAGATCATAGGAGACTACTGTGAACAATCATAGGCCAATAAAATGGAAAACCAAGAAGAAATGGATAAATTCCTAGAAACACAGTCTTCCAAGACTGGATCAGAAAGAAATAGAAAATATGAACAGATGATTAAGAATAATGAAATTGAATTAGTAATTAAAAATAAACTTCCAACAAAGTCCAACACCAGATGGCTTCACAAGTGAATTCTATGAAACAGTTAAATAAGAGTTAATACCTATCATTCCCAAACTCCAAAAATGTGTGGCAGAAATAATACTTCCAAACATACTCTACAAGACCATCATTGCCCTGATACCAAAACCAGACAAAGATACTACAAAAAAGAATATTATAAGTCTGTATCACTAATGAACATAGATGCAAAAACCTGAACAAAATATTAGCAGACCAAATTCAACAATACATTAAAAGGATAATACATTAAAAGGATTTATCCATCAGATGCAAGGATAGTTCAATATCCACAAAGCAATCAGTGTGATACACCACATTTAAAAAAAAATGAAAGTATAAAAAATCATATCATCACGATATATAGGGGAAAAGATTTTGACAAAAATTCAAAATCCATTTATGATAAAAACTCTCCACAAAATGGATATAGAGGAGACATACCTCAACATATTAAAGACCATATATGATAAACCTACAGCCAACATCATACTCACCAGTGAAAAGCTGAAAGCATTTCCTTTGAGATCAGGAACAAGACAAAGTTGCCCATTCTTGCCAGTTTTATTCAACAAAGTACTGGAAGTCCTAGTCACAGTGATCAGACAAGAAAAAGAAATTGAAGGAATCCAAATTGGAAAGGAAGAAGTAAAACTGACATTGTTTCTATGTATTATACCATACATAGAAAATCCTAAAAACCCCACAAAAAACTATTAGAACTAATAAATGAATTCAGTAAAGTTGCAGGATAGAAAATTAATATACCATAATTGGTTGTGTATCTACACACTAATAATTAACTATCAGAAGAGAAATGAAGAAAACAGCACTCTTACAATCACATCAAAAATAATACAATTCCTAGGAATAAAATCTAACTGTAGAGGTAAAAGACGTGTATTCAGAGAACTATAAGACATTGATAAAAGAAATTTAAGACAACACAAATGAATGGAAATATATTCCATGCTCATGGATTGGAGGAATTAATATTGTTTAAATGGCAATCTGCAGATTCAACCCAAACTCTATCAAAATATCAGTGACATTTTTTTTTTAACGGAACTAGAAAAAATTAAAGCTACAGCAATCAAAAAATATGATACTGGCACAAAAACAGGCACCTAGATCATTGGAGCAGTATAGGGACAGGAACCCACACCCATATGGTCAATTAAGCTATAACAAAGGAGGAAAGGATATACAATAGAGAAAAGACAGCCTCTTCAATAAGTGGTGTTGGTAAAATGGGAAAGCTATATGCAAAAGAATCAAACTGGACTACTTTTTCACAATATATAAAATAATAAACTCAAAGTGGATTAAAAACTAAATCCTGAAACCATAAACTCCTAGAACAGAAAATACGTCATATACTCTTTGACATTGGTATTGGCAATATTTTATGGATATGCCTCCTCAGGCAAAGAAAACCAAAGTAAAAATAAACAAATGAGACTTCATCAAACTAGAAAGTGTTTGCACAGTGAAGGAAACTATCAACAAAACAAAAAGTCTGCCTACTGGATAGTAGATGTTTGCAAGTAGTATATCTGATAGGGGTTTAATATCTAAAATACACAACAAACTCCTACAACTCAGCATCAAAGGAAAGAAACAACCCAGTTAAAAAATGGGTAGATGACCTGAATAGACATTTTCCCAAAGAAGACATACACATGACCAACAGACACATGAAAAATACTCAGCATCACTGATCATCAAGGAAATGCAAATCAAAACTATAATGAGATACCACCTCATACCTGCAGGCATGGCTATTGTAAAATCAACAAATAACATGTGTTGGTGAGGATGTGGAGAAAGGGAACCCTCATGCAGTGTCGGTGGCATTGTAAATTGATGCAACCACTGTGGAAAACAGTATGGCATTTCCTCAAAAATTTAAAATGGAACTATCACACATTTCAGCATTCCCACTCTTGGATATTTATCCAAAGAAAACAAAAGCAATAATCCAAAAAATATATGTACTCTCTCTTCATTGCAGCATTGTTAACAATATAACAATAGCCAAGATATGGAAGCAACCTAAGTGTCCATCAATAGACAATGGATAAAATAAGATGTGGTATATATATTATAAAATAGAATATTACTCAGTCATAAAAAAATGAAGTGACAACATGGATGGATGTAGAGGGCATTATTCTAAGTGAATTAAATCAGAGAGAGACAAATACCACATGGTCTCATTTATATGTGGAATCTGAAAACCAAAACCAACAAATAAAATAAAAGGAAAACAGACTCATAGATACATAAATGGGTGGTTTACAACCATAAATGGGTGGTTTCCAGAAGGGAGGGGGTAAGGGGCAGTTGTATAAGGTGAAGGGGTCTAAGAGGTACAAACCTCTTGTTATATAATAAATAAGTCATGGGGATATAACATATAGCACAAGAAATATGCTGTATACCAATATTCTAATATTATGCTGTCAATAATATTCTAATAATTTTGTATGGGAAACTGATGGTTGCTAGACTTATCATGGTGAGGTGATCACTTCATAATGTATGTAAATGTTAAATCATTATGTAATATACCTGAAACTAACAATATTGTACATCAATTATATTCCAATTAAAAAAAAGAAATATTAAAAAAAAAAGAGGCAGAGTGGACCTCCCTATACATTGTAGCTCATTTTGCATTGGGTCTCATTTCACTTTTCCAATAGTCCTGTGATGGAAGTAATGAAGGTGTCATTACCTTCATTTTATATGGAAACAATGAAGCTTGGAGATTATTAAGAGCTTATTGGTGATTACCTAGCAGTAGTTACTGGAGTAGAGAATTGAGCCCTGACTTGTGTTTGAAATCAAAATCCAGTCTGTACTTTGTCTGACGCAACAACAACAGATAAAGTGACCCTAATACCCCTCAATGAAAGATAAAAACTGAGAAGCACAACTCAGCTTTACATAAAGTTTTCCATTTAATAACTTCATTGATTCAGATTGAACTATTTCAAAATCTCTGACATTTTAATCAATAGCTTGTTTGTTAAAACTGTTTTATTACACATTACACATTAATTACACATTAATTACACATTACATTTATTTATTACGTTTATTTATTTACATTTATTTATTACATTTATTACACATTAATTGGGAATAGAAGCTCACAGGGGGCATGTTTAAAATAACTATGACAACAGTCTGTTTTCAAATACTATCTAACCTTCAGGTTTCCAGCCCACATGTAAGGAGCTTAGAAGTTGCCACTGTCTCCTAACAACTAGTTAAAAGGTTAGCATACTAAAAAATCAAGAACTCTTCTTGGATTCATAAGATAGATGAGGACACAAGGCTAACTTCAGACACCAGGATTGGAGAGACAGACAGGGAACAGAGGGAGTCACAGCTTCCCAGACCAGAGACTCAAGAGTGGAAACCATTGCAGGAATCAGAACCTGGTAGGAAAACCCAAAGTGCAATTGATGAATTTATGAGGTTCAGTGTAGACAATTCTGAGTTAAAAACTCCAGGGAATCCAGTCATAAAGGGGTCCCCACAGTATTATGAGATTTACCTCCAGGGTCTCAACCACAGTAAATATTAGAGAAAAGTCCCTTCATGTTCCAGGCAGGGGTAGGGGAGAGGAGCCATTTGAAATATGCCAAAGCACTCTTTTCTTAATAAGGTCTGCTTTGAGGAGAAACTAGTTAACCAGAGACTAACTGACCAGAGTGAAGGGAAATACCCAACTTCAGCTCATTCTAACCATCTTATACCATGTAAGAAGGGCAGCCGGGGGCATGAGGAATACAACTGAGAAACACTTTTTGAAGTTCATAATCAGGAGGCACAGGCTCACTAAAAGACTGAGACCTAATCATAGGCCTAGAGAATGCTTTCCTTCCCTACACATCTTATTACTACATCACTAAAGACCTATTTACAGCAGTTCCTTTTACCCAGTACATCATGTCTGGCTATCAAGAAAAAAATTATAAATACTACCCAATCCTGTAAAAGGACCTATTGACATACAAATAATCATCATGACCATAGTACGTTAGAGATGAATATGATCCTTAGGTATTATTTAGCTAAATTTCCTTGCCTCAAAACAGAGGCAATTAATAGGTTAAAAAAGAAACTACATTGGAAAATTCATTGTAAGCCTAGATATAGTTTCTGTTGGAACTTGAAAGCACAAAATTAGTATCTTTGCAACTCACTCAGTCAGTTCAAGTGTTTATGTGGCTTCACAGAGGGGTAAGTCAGACTGAAGATGACCTAGATACCAGATAGAGCCTTAGGGCTGGGAAAGATATAGTCCTAGGACATAGATGACTCCAGCTAGCTGGATAGTCATCCCTAAGTGAATCTAAAATTTAAAAAATTGGCGGCTTCTGAAAATAAAGACTTAGATGACAATCTTGAATATATCATAAGGAGGCAGTAGGTCAAAATTCAGATGAGCAGGTAGCAAAGACAGAAATAACAAGATTCCCATTTCTGCTGGTGGTGAGAGTGAAGCAACTTACAAAGCCTGGCTCTTGCCTATATCTACATGACCTATTTACATAAACTAATAAAACTTTCCATTCCTGAGACTTTATATTATATACCTCTCATTAGACATTTAGCACATATTTTAAAATTATTTTTAAATGTTTTATGCATACATGAATTCTTTACCTCAAATTAATTGCAATAACTTAGAGAAAACTATCTCATATTTAGCCCACCAAGCTTTTTGAGTAGTTTGTAGTCATTAAAACTTGTTCAACTGATTAATTTATATTCAACTCCTTTAGTGCTCCTTATTCGTTCTTGTGGAGAGCTCAGGATAGTTAAGGCAACCTCTAGGCTGAAGACATTCTATCACAAGTGATCCTGGATTATAGCTCCTGTATCTGGAGACAACAGGTGGGTAATCAGTGATATTCTCCAAGGTTGCCTTCTTGGAAGGGCAGCTGTATGTCCCTTCCCCCATATAAGATGTACTCATATGTCACTTTTGACAGCTGGAGGAAAAGACAAAATATTTTCTTGGAATAAATTCAGATTTCATCAGATTCTATTTTTGTCCCTGAATCAGCAGTTTCTCTTTAATTAAGAAGAAAATAGAGGCACTGCACTAATGAGTTAAGCCTGAGATGACATATTTTTATATTATATTAAGAAACATTAATGGAACCTTGCTCCAAAATGAAAAAACTGCTCTCAGAATGTGAGATGAAACAAGTTAATTCTTCATTTAGAGATATGAATTATTGGTTGGTAATGCATTAAGAGCAAACTTAATCCAGTTAAATCTCAGTATTCCGAGACTTTAAAACAGTAGTTGATATCATAAAGTCCTCTTCACGTGTACTCTACTTGTTTTACTATGCATCCTTACAATTACATTTTTCATACTTTTTCATGAACACATGGACATCTGAGAAAACTTATATTTGGAGTTAGGGGTCCTAGATAGTAGTTCACATCATTCTACTTGATGTATGACTTCCAATGTGTCACTCAACTTCTCTAAGCCTCAAAACTTTACTCTAAGGAAAGAGGTATTGGACTAGATGAGCCCTAAAACTCCTCAAGCTCTGTTATCCTATGTTATAGATATCAGAGTAGTATCTTAAAATAGAAATTTCCTCCTCATTCCTCTCTGAAATATATGATTCTCCAGAATAAGTATTCTGTTCTGATCCTATTCCCTCACCTTCCTACCACCCAAGCTCAACCTCTTTCTGAAAAAATTACTGGATTGATAAATAGAAAAAAAGTAAGCAAAGACATTTTTCTTGAAAATATTGAGCTGGTGTGAAATTTTATCTACAGTACATACTAATTAAATAGAGAAACATTTGAGATAAAAATACTTAATTTACTAATTAAATGACAAGTATTGATACTCTTCTAAAATTGTCCCTTTGGCTTACTGTTCATTTCAGGAATTATATAACATTTTCAAATCAGGCTACAGTTGTGAAATTCCAATATAGATATGATTTGAAAATGTAGCTTCTGTTTTCTATCATGACTTCACAGGTTGTTGTTGCTATTTTTAAATGGGAGCTGCACCCTTCATTAGGTGCAAAATTAAAATGTTCATTTGTGTAAAATTAAAATGAGTTTGTGGAGTCTTGCAAGCTCTGCACACAACTCCATGGCACAATTAATGCCTAGTCCCTGACAGAGGCCTATGTCTTGATTAGCTTTCTTTAATTGTTTACTAGAAATGAGAAAAAGAAATTCAGTTTGGGTTTTGATGGTGTCCATATGTTGAACACTTTTGAACTGGTTGATAATAATGCCTCTTGGGTGTGGAAACAGCTCATTTGGTAGACTGAATTCAAAGCTGGTTAATGCTCTGAAGTAATTAGGAGAGGAAAAACAGAAATGTGCCTTCTCTTTTTTCTGCCTTGAAATTTAAGGGGGTCAAAAGAACAGTCTTTAAAAACACTGTGAATTTTGCTACATTTATATTTGGTAATTTGCTTTTTCTTTATTCTTTCTTAATCTGCCATGCATTCACCCCACCACCCATCCTATCTTGAAAGCCCCACCCAGTAAACTGCACATGCTGTAGCTCTGTCCTGAGTAGGGATTGGAGGAGAGTAAAGTGCTACCAGATGGGCACTGCAGAGGACAACAGGGAGGTGACTGAAGTTAGCAGTGAGGAGAGGAAGAGTTGATGGCAAGGTCTTCCCATTGGGTATGTTCTCATTCAACAACAAAGTTAAGCATTAAAGAGTGAAGCCCTGAGAGGGCACCTGGCAACTGTTCTGAGCTCTCTCCTTCCCTTATCAAAATTTGCTTTGAGAAGTGTTTTAAAATTAGCCATTTACTCCTATAATTCCATAATAATAAATTATTTGTGAGTTATTTTTGCACATATTTCTACTTCTAACTGGATATTTGACATACAACAATTCCTTTTGGAAAAGTATCTCAGACATCAGCTCAGTTGGCAAAAATTAACCCTTTGGAGAAGTAGTAGAAAACATTCCCCCTGGAATCCCATCAGTTTTTTTGCATGAGGCTATTGGATAAAGTTGGACACTATTGTAATACAGTCCTTTCCAAATACAGTTACTCTTGAAAAACATAGGTTTGAACTGTGCAGGTCCACATATACACACTTTTTTTAATAGTAAATTCTACAGTTCTACACAATCCATGGTTGGTTGAATCCCCAGTTGTGGAACTGTGGATACAGAGGAACCACAGATACAGAGGTCCAAATATAATTTACATGCGGATTTTCAATTCAGTGGAGGGTCACACCCCTAAACCCCTTGTTATTCAAAGGTCTACTGTATGTGCTTTTTATTTCATCCTGAAAACCAGCCTCCAACCATCCCGTGATATACTTGATCCCTTCTGAACATCAACCATCTTGTCCTCACGATGGCTGTAGATATCATTCTTTGACATTAACACCTTTGTTTTCTGGTCTTTGCAGAAAGTAGACAGTAAACGTAAGTGTCTTTCAAAAAAGTGATGATGAGTAAATTTCCATAACTTTGTCAACAGACACATTCTAAACTGTGAGATCCAATGAATTTTTAAATAAATCATATTCACTCACTTTCACTTTCCCCTAGTAATATAATGCCTTGTTTATCTTATTCTCTTTTTTTTTTTAACATCTTTATTGGAGTATAATTGCTTTACAATGGTGTGTTAGTTTCTGCTTTATAACAAAGTGAATCAGTTATACGTATACATATATCCCCATATCTCTTCCCTCTTGTGTCTTCCTCCCTCCCACCCTCCCTATCCCACCCCTCTAGGTGGTCATAAAGCACGAGCTGATCTCCCTGTGCTATGCAGCTGCTTCCCACTAGCTATCTATTTTACATTTGGTAGTGTATATATGTCCATGTCACTCTCTCACTTTGTCCCAGCTTACCCTTCCCCCTCCCCATATCCTCAAGTCCGTTCTCTAGTAAGTCTGCGTTTTTATTCTCGTCTTGCCCCTAGGTTCTTCATGACCTTTTTTTTTTTTTTTTAGATTCCATATATATGTGTTAGCATATGGTATTTGTTTTTCTCTTTCTGACTTACTCTCTTTTGATGATTTTTCTGAACAATATAATTTTATCTTGACACTTGGGAAAAAACCCCATGAGAAAGGCATGGCATGTATTTTACTATTTGTCCCCCATTATTACTTCTGCCTCAGATCCTATTATGTCCTCTTTTGCATTTGTTTATTCATTTATTTATCCATCTATTCAAAAACATCATAATAGTGATAATAAAAATTATAACAGCTACAATTTCTGAATACTTCAATTGTACTACTGTGTTTGAAATTAGAGACACAAAAATTAATGATGTACAGTTTCAGTCCTTAAAAAATGTGAAGAGTAATGAAGGAGACACCTGCATAAACAGTAGTACTAAAATGTATTTAATGAAAGAGAGATATCTAGGAAATTTAGGAGCACACAAGTATTTAGTCCAGCATCAGGATGCAGCAAGTTTTTCTTGCTAGATCCCTCAGGATCCAGTATTAACTATTTCTAGCTTTTGTAAATTTGATGCTTTAATATCTGCCCTGCATGCCTATACTGGACACACCTTGTTCTGTACAACCTGATAATATGACTGAGTTACCTTTCTTTGGCCTCCTGCCTTCCTCATTGTCATCACTTCTCAGGAGGAGACCTTCTCTTGGGTGTGCACTTGTAAATACAAACAATACAAATCCAGAGTCTGCACCCTCAACCACCCCTCTTATAGGGTTCTCACACTCTGAAGCACTATATACACATCCTAATCACCCCAGGTCAATGTACCAGACAACTAGGGACTGTCACCATGACCCAGAGCCTGTTAAATTATTCAAACTGGCCAATTCTAAATCCTCATACTCTATTTAGCTCATTACTTCCCATGGAAAACACAATAAAGAAGATTGTGCACTGCTCATCACTCTCCCTCTGCCTCATGACTGACCCCCAATGATTTCCCATGTCTGTGGCTCCCCTGTGGTATGACATATACTACCTTTCTTGGGAACTGTGAATATAATAAAATATCTTTTCAACAGCAGTTGTATCCTGATCTATTGGCCTTACCATACTTAAATAATAATAAAACCAATTAAAACATACTCTCTTAATGAAACTGTTCAATATTCTCAAGACTTAGTTTCTCAAAGTGCTTTTACATATGGAATCTCCCTTGATCACTTCTCTAATCCTCTGAGTGAAGAAGTTTAGCGGTGACTCCTAATTTTTCAGAGGAATAAAGGCACAAAACCATCAATTTGTCCGGCGTCACGTGGTAATGAGGTGACAGAGCCAGAACTGGAAACCAGATGCCCTGATCTCATTCAGTGCTTTGGGAATTGTGCCAGGACTGGCTGTCTCCTGAGGAGAAGAACAAACAGGAATTATTGAACTATCAACACTTGAAATGGGAGCAAATTGGAGCATGGTGTCATCTAAAATCGTGGTATATCTAATTAATCAAAATATGGTCTATATGTAATAAATAAAATTAATTAGATAACAAATATTCTAAGTAAATGTTTTTTTAAAGACTCTATTAGTATTCATGTGGAATGGTTTATGTGTAATTAATGTCATCTAGGCATATAAACTCATGATAAAAATCCTTTAAAATGCTTGTTCTCTGAAATAGGTAAGTTCTTCCAGTGTAATCTTATTAATTTTATTCATTTCATGGGTAAAACCTTTATTGTCATATAATATTAAGGTGTAAAAATTATAGCAATGAGTTTGTCATTCATTCTAAAGGAAGAACTGGACAGGAAATTAGATCCAAATCAAATTTCTTCTTAGTTTTACATAAAAATGAAGGCCCAACCTTACTGAAATCTTATTGTCTGTCCAGTTGGTGATAGATTTAAAATAAGATATGGTTGTTTGAATCTTTTTTCATAAGTTTTCATGTTCCCCCCTTTGTTAGAATTATACTTCTATGTTCTCTGCCATGAGATTTCATGATTCCATACCATTCATTGGAGTGAGCAAAATGTATTTCCCTGCTCCGTTCATGCTAAGTTTGACCATGTCAAGCTGAAGTGTCAGTCTGACAATTCTGGACCAAAATGTCAATATGTATCACATGTTTCTGCTCACCCTCTTGCACTCCTGTCATTTGCTAAGAGTACACACCAGGCATAGGCAATGGCCCAAGAAAAATAATGAGATCTGTGAACCAAGCCAAACAGGGTTCCAGGCAACCTGCAAACTTGAGAAAGAAAATACTTGCTGCAGTAAGTCACTAAATTTTGGGTTGCTTTCTTCCAAGGCATTATTGTAACATTAGCTAACTTACACACTAGGCCATCACTTTTCTGCCTTTCAATACAAGGTTCTTTTGATTGCACATATGTTTATTTTTATGAATTTGGCTTAACTGTATATAATGTTTTCTAAAGATGTATCAAGTCCCTCAGAAAAATGTGATATTGTTTACTTTATTTTAGGGTTCTTGATATACTATCCAAGTGAACAAAACTTTCCAAGTACAAGGTACACTGGTACAAAATAATGCAGTATCCTATGTTGAATGAAAAAATGAATTTTTTTTAATCTGTTTAGTCAAGAGCAGCTTGTCAATAGGTTGAGCAGATTACTATCTGATTCCAGTTACTTGAGATCCAAGTAAGGTACCAAACTTCCCTCAAATTGTTCTTCAAATACCTTGAATGGGTTTTTCCCTATTTGGGTAACTTAATAATAATCCCCCACCTTTAGGATATTTGAAGAGTCATTTCCCTTAGATCTAAATAGTGCTCATTAAAACATCCTTGATAAATGTATAAAGCATTCTAATGTGCACATATGGACAGATTTGTAAAGCACCTTCTGTGCCTCATTATTAAATAGAGTTGTACCATTTACAAAGTGACTCCACATCTATTATTTTAGTTGAATTCATCAAGACAGAGAATGTGGTACCATTTTGGGGACAGAAAACTGAGACTTGGAGAAATTTCCTCAGGTCATACAGCTAAGAAATGGCCTGCTTCAAATCTCATGTACTTTCCCAAATATCTCATCAAGTTGAGATATTAAATAAGAAAGCCGTGTGAGATAAAGAATATGGGATGGAACAAGAAGTGACAAATCTTGGTGTTGTTAGGGAGCATTATGATTAAGTAAAGAAGACAGTTTTTAAGTAAAGTAAAGAAGGCATTATGATTAAGTAAAAAAGGCATTATGATTAAATAAAAAGGAATTCAATTCTGAATTCCTCCAGTGTGATCTGACTCCTTTGCACTCCTTCCACTTGGCCTTTTTTTCTTTGTGCCACTCAGGATCAAGTAAGGAAAACAGAATCTATCCCAGGTAGTTAGATAGAGGGAAAAAACATGCAAAATTAGCTATAAGGACATTTTAATAGCTGAAAGGGCAGATAGGGGATGATAAGGTGACCCACAGGTTAGCAAGAGGTCTGATGGGACAATGGAAGGAGGAAGATTACCAGTTTCTAGAAGCTGGAACCATCTGCAAGAGGCAGAATGTAGAAAGGAGGTGTTGTGCTAAGAGAGCTGGGGTCACAAAGGCGACACAACAACTCTCTGAGAGGCCACCAGCAGTCAAAAGGAGGGAACAAGCACCTTTTTTTCCCTCCTCTTTCTGTTCTACGTTCTCCCACCAGGGCTAAATCTAACCTGAGGCAAGTTGGTAAGAGTGTCTAAGAAACAGAATTTGCTAGAGTCTGTGCTCTGCTGTGCAGAACAGAGCAGGGTAAAATTATGAATCCAAGATCTGAGAGCATGTAGGCAAACAACAGGTAAAGACCCCTTCTAGACTGCAAATGCCTCAGAGAAGCAAGTTTTAAAGACATTTATTAGATGAGAAATGTCTCATTTTAGTGGGACTCAGATTAGGTAGCCTGACAAAGTGAGAGGAGTGACTGTTGGAGGTGGGGGTTGGAGTGAGGAAGAGTTACTAAAACAGGATGTATTGCCTTTCCCAAGACAAACTTTGAGTGGATAAGCATTTACTGTTGCTTTTATTGAGCAAGCCCTCTACTCATGTCCTGTAATTGATTTAATTGTATTTATTTCTTGATTATCTTAATAACCTCTCTCCTTACAGCAGTACCCCCTTACAAAAAGCAACTAAATGAAGTGTGTGTGTGTGTGTGTGTGTATACATACACACTCACTAGAATCAGTGGCACATACATTCATGGCAGGGGGCTTGGCCCAAGTATTTCCCTGGCTGTATCTGATCAGTGAAGGAGACACAAGGCCCATACACTCACCCTGCATGTTTGGCAACATCTCTGAAACTGGAATCCAGTGTACAAAGAACGTGCTAGCCAGGGGCACAGAGATGAAATGGAAAAGTACTTCTGAAAATGTATCTAATTTTTTTCAGATGTCTCCCATCAGCTTGCTTTCCTGTTTTCCATTTAGTACCTTTTATAGTTACATCTTCAAATATGAAATGAGTGAAAATAAAGTTTTTAAAATGAATGTCACCCATCCATATTCATACATATGTATATAGAAAACAAAACTTAAAAACACACTTATAAAATGCAATCATATATAAAATATATACACATATATGCTTTAAAAACCTGGATTGCTTTTACTTAATTAACTTTTATTTTTCTGTCTCATCTTTTGGTGTCTACAGAAGAAAACAATAACAAATCATTTAATAATGCCCCAGCCCTTTCTACTGGGAAATACCACCAGACAGACTTTCTCATAAATTGTTTAGAATAATGTGAATCTCCAGTGATTTTTTTCTCTGAATAGTGTGTTTAAAAGAAGAAAATAACAAACAATCAGCTTTGAAAGATGATTTTATTGAGTGGTGGGTGGGAATTGCCAAGAGGAGAAAGGGCATACATTTGGAAAATCTGTATATTTTAATAAATAATGATGTAAGTTACTTCCTCATATTCTTGCTAAAGAAAAAGACGCTGTTACTTGAAAAACAGAAACTGGATCAGAGCCTAGAGCCCACAGACAAAAATACTGATGGCTGTATGTAAGTAAGAAGGAAAGTAAATAAATATTCCCTCTTCCTGGGCCTTCCATTAGCTTTTCTCTTGTGGGGGACTTAAGTCTTGTAAATGCTGGATCTCCAAGCCAAACACTCTGGAACACTCCTTGCTCATCAACTGAAAAAGAAACCACTTTCCAGTCCTGGCCTAGTGAAGTGCTTCCTCATGGGAAAGATTTACCCAGAACTCATTATTTAAACATGAATCTTTTTTTCCTTCTAACTAAATCAATTGTTCAAATTAAAAATTCAAGAAGAAATGCTTAACTTACCTAAGAAAAACTGTCCAAAAGGATATAAAACATGGTTTAAAAAAAAAACAAATAACAGATGACTTGCCAGTTCAGCACCATTAATTTCAATTCAAGGCCTCAGAGTCTCTTTTGTACTTTACTTTTATCATCACACCAGGAAATTTACAGACATCAGTACATTAAAGTTTTTCCTTATGCATTTCTGTTGGACAATGAAGTTTCACCCATTATATGGTATCATCTGCATTTTTAAAAAAAAACATGAAAGACATTACATATCATTAAATATTCTTGTACAAATTCATATTGAAAGCTGAATATTCTGTTGCAATAATATATCTCATTTTATTTAACCAATAACTTAAGGTTGAACATTTTAAATCATTTTTATTTTTTCTTCATTAAAACAATGCTGTGATAACATAAACACTCTAAAAAGAAAATCTCAAAATATTATCATAATTAGTCCCTTCAGAAATGTTCCTACAAGTACAATCACTGGGTCAAAGAGTATTCAGAAAACTTTTTCAATACCCATTTATAGCAAACATCTAAAAAAGTTGCACCAATTTTTATTCCCATTAAAGGTAGGAAAGTGCTTACTTATTTATTGTATCTTTTCCAACTGTGAGCATTGTTACTTATTATTTATTTTAATTTAATTTTTATTTTATATTGAACTATAGTTGATTTACAATATTGTGTTATTTTCAGGTGTACAGCAAACTGATTCAGTTATACATATACATATATCCATTCTTTTTTAGATTCTTTTCTCATATGGGTTATTACAGAATACTGAGTAGAGTTCCCTGTGCTATGCAGTAGGCCCTTGTTGATTATTTATTTTATATACAGTGGTGTGTATATGTTAATCCCAAAATCCTGTTTTATCCCTCCCCCAACCTTTCCCCTTTGCTAACTACTTACTATATTATATTATTTTTAATGTGCATTTTGGTTTCTACTGAAATATAATATTTCCATTTATTTAATTATCATCTTCATGTACTAATTGGTGAATTCATATTCATATTCTTCAACAGTAACACCAACATGTATTAATTTATATATGCATCCAACCCAGTGCTAAGGATTTGGTATATACAGGTGAACATGATAAGCAAAGACCATGCTTACAAGAAGCTTACAGTTTAGTGGGGAAAAACATGCAATCACAAGGGTGTTGGAGGATTTGAAAGGCTAGAATGCTACAAGGAATTTATCTAGAGAGATAGGGAAGGGCTCACTCATGAAGAGTGGCCAGTTTATTTTTTTTTTGTTTCATTGTTACTTTTGATTTGTAAGTACCATTCATCTATTAAGAATATTATTAATTCCTCTGGGATATACATAGAAAACACTGCTAATTTGCTATTATTTGTATTTTAATTTTGTTTTTAATTTTTCTCTTGCCAAATTTAGCAATTATTCCCCTAAATTTTGTTACTGACCTTCTCTACAACAAGATAGTATCAATAGAAATACTTACCAACATTTTCTCCAAACACGTTTATGGTTTTTTTATATTTAAGTCTTTATATGGAATATATTTTAAAATATATTTTGAGATAATATTAAAATCTTTGGGGTTTGTTTGTTTGTTTGTTTGTTTTAAAGGTTCTTTTTTAACCCTAAATGCTGGCAATTGACCAAATATTTAATTTTTAATTATCCATTTTTTTCTCAATGAGTAAGGGAAATGTATGCTATACTAAATTATTACTGTGCTTTCTGCCCTTTAAAAACTTAATTTTGTTTTACATGTGTCCATGACAATCAGTTTTAATTATCATAGTTTTATATTTCATAAGACAAGATCCTTCAACACACATTTATGTTTCAAAAACTGCCTTTTTATTCTCGCTCTAGGTATTTTGATTTCAACTGCCTTAATAGTCTATATCAACTGGGGAAGAACTGATATATTCCAAATATGTGCCACCACAGATTATATTCATTCCGATGTATAACTCTTTAGTCAGCTCAGGATTAATTGCTCTACTCCTAACTCTTTTCCTTCCTATCATACCACTTCCAGTTCTTGTTCATGTTATCTAGAGCTTCAGAGCTAAGATAAAAACATTAAATTATTATATAGCAGATATTTGATTTCTATAATTAGTTTTGGCATATTCACTTAAAGGATACTATAGATATTTATCATCAACTCTGCATTTGATATATAATGATTCTCTTCGTAAGTTCTTTCTTTTTCTTCATTTCACAAAGTGCTAAAGTATATCTTCCCATAATACTTTCCAGTAGGGAACATGCATATCGTCTTTTGTAATCTAGAATGTTTTAAAACATCTTGTTTTTCTCAGACATGAGCAACACCACTGACTATGGAAAGTTTTGGTCACAATCACCTCCCTTCAAAACCTGTGACTATACATTGCTTATCTTTTGGTATTTAGTGGTACAAGAAAATATGTGAATCTACCCTTTATTAATAGCTATTATTATTATTATTATTATTATTATTATTATTTGCTTTAAGTATTTCACTTTTGACTTTATATGATTTTGTTTTTATTTGGAAATTCAAAAAAAGTACAGCTTGCTTTCTAATATCTTTCTCTTCTTTAATATTTCTTGGTGCATGGTGATTTGCAGATTCTGACACAAGCATTTCCTCTGCCTAAAAAGTCTTATTTGTACAATTCTTTAACCATTGTTTCAACTCGGTTTAGGTGTGCCTTTCTGAGATTATTGTAAATTACAAGAGATCCTGCCTCATCCTTTCATGTATCTCACCTCTCCTCTAATCATATGGTTATCATTTGACAGAACTGTAAGTTGTTTTACATTATCTAGCTGCTCTTCACTTCTTCTTAATTTGGCAAATAAGATTTTCTTCCTATGCAACCTTTCATGATCTCAGATTATTCCTCCTTTATGATTGCTTACTCTTCTCAATTAATCTACCCTCTTGAATATTTTTCTAAGCATATAAAATATTCTAAAATTTTGTTCTGCTTTCTATAGGAAATACTTGTCAGAATGACTATTTTCCAAATCTTTATAGGAGTTTTCCCTTAGATTGCATCTTTTTATAGGCATCTTTATTTTTCTCTATTTTTCTGAAAGGAGTGATTGTCTGTTTCAGCAAAGTCACACCACTATGCCAACTAACTGTTTGCTGCACCCATATGGTCCAAGGGCCCATTCTATAGCACTCACTCTATGCTTACTGTGACCGCAGGATCCAAACAGAAGTTGTCTGCTCAATGGAGCAGATTCCTGGGAAATATGCATTCCACTCCTAGTTTCTTAGCCAATGTAGACATTAGCTCATGGCAGAAGAGGCCTTGCCCTGCTGATTTAGTTTTCTTTCTGTCATCCCTTGGATGATTATTACCTCTGGAAAGAAGCTCTTCTACAACGACATAACTGTCTGTTCACTGCAAGCACCATTTGAAAGGAAGTATAGTTTCCTAGCTAGTTTTCTACTAGTTGATTGGGATAACCCTATTTTCTTCTTTCTCCTTTCCAAGTTAGGGCTGTCAATGAGGTTTTGATATAACTTCCTCTTCTTAAAAAGAAAACCACAAGCCCCAAGTTTAGTCACTTATGTTATGCCATGCCACCAAAAAGGGACTTAATTCCTAACCTAGCCGAACCTTCAAATTCCCCCAGAAATGTAGTCTTAACGGGTCAATCAGGAATTTTCTGGTGAACACCAATGAGATAATCTGTCACACAGGCCCTTTCCATTCCCCAAAGGAAGATGAGGTAATCCACCTAATAAGATCCATTATTTTTCCCCAAAAAGGAGAAGGTACAGAGATTTCCCATATACAATCTGCCCCCTCAAATGCAGTGTCCCCCACTATCCATATCTCCCATGAGTGGCATATTTGTTATAAATGATGAGCCTACACTGACACATCATAACCATCCAAAGTCCATATTTTACATTGGGATTCACTTTTGGTGTTGTGTATTCTATGGGTTTGGACAAATAAATAAATGACAAATCCTCTGTGCTCCACTTATTCATTCTCCCTGTCCCAACCCCGGGGAACAATTAATCTTTTTACTCTCTCCATAGTTTTGCCTTTTCCAGAATGTATGACTTCTTGTTCTGCCTTTAGAAACCTTTCTGTTTGTGTAGCCCTTTGGAGCTACTCTTTACTTGCTAAATGGGATGCTGCCTGATCTAGGAATCATTCAGTAAAGCCAATTAGAACTTTAAAATTTGCTCAGTTGAATTTTGTTTCTTTAATAACCTAATTACATCCTAAGTATACTACTCTTTAATAGTAGTGAAATAATTGGGAAAAGTGGAAATTTAACTGCACTTTGAAAGACTAGTAAGATATGTATATACGTTAGAATAGAAGAAAAATACCACTTGATGAGAAGTGTAATTATAATAATGATTAATATAACAACAACTACTACAACTTTCTATTTCTCAAGTACTTTACTAGCATTATTTCACTTAATCTTCTCAAACGTCCTTTGAGCTAACTGTAGCCACAAATCACAGTGAAGAAACTGAGGCTTAGTCTGGGTTTGAGCACAGACTGTCTAGTTTCTAATAAATAAGATATTTAACTGCTAAGCCTTACTCCACAGGACAAAAGAGTTGATAGTGACTATAGTGTGTGTGTGTGGGGGGGGGGGGGATTCAGTGTAAAGATGAAAATCGTTAAGTATCCATGGGAGGATCTTTCAGAACATTATTTATTTATTTATTTATTTTTGGCTGTGTTGAGTCTTCGTTGCTGCGTGCGAGCTTTCTCTAGTTGCAGCAAGCAGAGGCTACTATTCCTTGCAGTGCACTGGTTCTTCATTGCAGTGGCTTCTCTTGTTGCAGAGCACAGCCTCTAGGCATGTGGGCTTCAGTAGTTGTGGCACACAGGCTCAGTAGTTGTGGCTCACGGGCTCTAGAGCACAGGCTCTGTAGTTGTGGTGCATGGGCTTAGTTGCTCCATGGCATGTGGGATCTTCCCGGACCAGGGATCGAACCCATGTGCCCTGCATTAGCAGGCGGATTCTTAACCACTGTGTCACAAAGGAAGTCCCTCAGGACATTATTACATCAACAGCATTTGGACTTAAGAAGACCTGAGTGTTATTCATATCCATAGGAGGCAGTCTGAGTAGGCAGTTTTTAAAAAAAATTATTAATAGACCATTTGTCTTTATATCTCACCTCTCAAAAGATTGTCTTTGCCTTTCTTGTATAGGGCAAGCCTAGCAGAAACCTGAAAAACATAAAGAAGTTGACTTCAATGTTGTTTCCTCTGTAGTGACACTATGATGAAAAGGTATTCCGAATGACCTCAGAGACTAAACAGCCTGGATTTGGGGAGGTGGAGAGAATGTGATGTGATTCAGAAAACCCTCCACACGTTTGAGCTGAGCTTTCTTGGCATTTGCAGGAGACCAAAGAGAATTGGGAAGGATTTATTTCTATGGCTCTTTCACTCCTAATGGTTTAGAATTAGTTAACATTTTATAATTGAGTTCTTGAATGCTACATGGAGGGTCTGAACTATCCTTCTCTTCTCATCGAATTCCACTAATTCTACCTAGGTGGATTGGTGTTTCATGTGTCATCTCTGATTCCCTTAATAAATGGCACAAGAAGTCAATATTTTTTCTAACTGGGTCTGAAAACTTGTATGATCTTTCCTCATTTTCTCTCTCCCACTCCTAGCTTTAATCTGACTGGTTTAGTTTCTCCCTAATTTATGCCACAGCTTCTCAATCAATGACAGAAACCTCAGTGTGTCCATTTGTGTGCTTATCTTGAAGAAGGATACATCCCCATGATTTTAAACAAAGGTTTTGTTTTGTTTTGTTTTGTTTTTGTGAGAGATTTTCCTGAAAACATTTCTCATACATAAAGATAAAATACCTGTTGGAAGTTGCTACAGATATTAAATAATTAATATTTACTGAAATAATAGTAGTGCTAAGTCTTTTTTTCTCTAGTCCCTTTCTATGTTCCCTTTTTAGATATTCCTATACAAGTTTCTCAAGTTTAGTATATATTCAACTTATCTATATAGCATACTAGGTTATAGTACCCAGATTGTAACCCCAGATAGCTTTTACTTGACATCAACATTAAGACTGATAGGATTCTAATTTCCTTACAGAGCGTCTTTATGACTATTTCTGGTTTTGACATCTCAGGTCAATTCTTCTATCCCTGGATTGTTTGTTACTTCTTTTCTATGATCACCCTAAAATATGTCAGTCTTACTTTGATCCCTTAATTCATGAAAAAAAGGCATATTTCTTCTTCCCCTTGGTTTCTTACTATGCTGCACTGACCTCCGGTTTCTTCCCATGCTAGATGACACTGTGTCCATGACTCCTGAAAATTGTCTTCTTTGTTTACGTATTTCTTTCCATTTGATTTGGCTTTTACCTGCAATGCATGTCCCATTATGAAGGCTTACTGGTGAAAAGTTAGCTTCAAAAATCTCAGTTTTGCCAAAGGCCATGTGACTTTGTGAGAAGGTGATATTTTCCTGGCATCTTGTCCATATCCTATTAGTCTTCTCTGGTGCTCAAGAGTAGACCATCTTCTCTTTCTATTCCAAATCTCTTATCCTATTGAATTACTAATATTCAAATGCTTGTTTCCAGTCTCAAGTTTCATCCTGGTTTTCAGCTGTCATTACAACAGAGGTGTCCACCCTGCTCTAGCCCTGTGATTGATCATACTCTGGAAGATTCATCATGTTGCCTAATATTCGGGTTCTCTCTAGGGACCTATTTGGGTTCCTGACTTTATGGAAACCTATTTTCCCAAATCCTAACAGTACAGGTCAAGAATAGAAAAACAGTATAAATTTAAAATAACAAGAAACACTTTGAGTTAAGAGCAAGAGAATGACTGTTCTCTTTAAACCTTCATTAATGTTCCTTCCATTAAATAAACTTCTCTAATTAACCCAGTTTAATTATTTTCTTTTTTCCATGCCCTTGTAACACTTGTTTTATCACTCAGTAGTACTTGTTATACGTTTTTATATTGCCTTTACTTATGCCTCAATCTTTTCTTCTAGAGTGAAACCTTCTTGAGGGCATGGGCTGTATCTTCTACTTTTTCATTCTCTCAAGCTATTGGTGCCTCCTTTCCCTAGGCTGAAACTCAAACACTTTGAAAAAACTCAAGGGGGTTTTGAGTTCTCTCCCACCTGGGTCTAGTTAATTATTTTTCTCTCTTCATATGGGTGGAACTCTAGCACGTCCAGAGAAAACCACGTAACCATTCTGATGGACTTGCTTTTTTAATTAATATGTTCCAATATCATGTGGTCCTCAAAAATGTTATGCAAAATGTTGACTTATCCCTACCTCACAACCTTGCCTTTCTAAGTAGTTCCAAGCCTTTCTCTTCCAGATTCCTCTGTCAATAAGCTTCTCACTTTCAGTCACTTGGACTTCAACTTCCTAGGAAATAGATGTAAGGTCTTTACATCTCCTTCACTATGTATTGCCAATCTATATTTTACCCATTTTTCCTGTCTGAATCAAGGAGGCTTCCTGACTATTTTTTTCCACAGAGAATCTCTCTACATGTGCCTTTGATCTTATTTTTTAAATCTTCTTTGTGACATTTTCTATTAAATACTTCATCTTTCTCTAATTTCCCTCTTCCATGGATGTTATTCCTTTTGCTTGACCCCCATTCTAACAAAACCATCTCCTCCATCCCACACTCCACTTCACCTATAGTTTGCTTACCTTCAATATCAAACAAACTGAATATTGTCATTTCACTTCATCCTCTTGCTTACTTCCAAGCCTGTACATCAAACTTCTACTCTGACAGTCCAGCTGGAACTGTTCCAAACAAAGGTCACCCAAAACCTGCTACCTTTCAAATCTCATGGCTTTCTTTTCAGCACTCTTCTTTCTGTACCTGTGGGAAAATTGATTGGGAATGTGATCCTCTTGTCCTTCTACAGTTTGAACCTCTTCTTTCCATGAGGCTTTATGAAATCGCTCAACCCACTGGCTCTTGCTATCTTTTTGACTTTCTCTCTTTATCAATTATTGCATTAATGTTAATGTTTTCTAGGGTTTCATCTTAGCCTTCTTCAATAATAACACTAATTGAGATTTTTGAGTTCTACTTTATGCTAGTACCATTTGTATGGCTTAAAGTTTCTCTAAAAAGGTAGCCAGCACAGTAAACTAAAGAAGTGGTTAATTCTCTCATGGTTATTTGTTAAAGTGAATCCTGAAATTTAAATAGATAACTTGCCCACAGAGCTAATAAATGGCAGAGGTAGTATAGTGTCTAAGCATGCTGATTCTCCAGCCTGTTCAAAAGGTTTTCACAGATAATGTTTTTCCATATCAATGATGCTAAGTATTGTATTTATATTCCCCATTCTAAGATCCATATCTCTAGCCCTAACCTTGTCTGTAATTTATGTTTGCCTTTTTACATAGGATAGAAATCAATATGTCTTGTACATAGTATGGCCTCCGTAATAATTTCTTGAATAAATGTGTAACTTCTCCAAAGTTACATTTTAAAAATAACAATTTTAGAATTGGCATGTGATCCTTATTTATTTCTAGCTGGTGTCTATAGCTAATCAAGGCCTCTAGGACATATCACTATGATCTCTGAACTCTTCCCCACACAATTTCTGCCATGTCAGAAGTCATTTGATGGAAATAAGCACTGATTTAGATGTTATTATGTAAATATCAAGGTAGACACTAAATAAGTGCATGACATGAATACATTATTAAATTAATAAATATTTTTCTGTCTTCCATGTCTGCTTATCTAATTCCTACCTAGCTTTTAAAAATCCAGTCAAAGATTATTCCTTCCATGGCTCTTTCCAAGAATGTGCAATTGCAAAATATCTTTTTAAAATTTTTTCTCTGAATTATTTTAGCTCTGTGTCTATATCTCTTCCATGATGCAGCTCTTTATATCTTACATCTGATTATTTCTACTTGTCTATATGATGCTTGAGAATAAGGCTCCCTTTCTTTCTTTTCTTTGGTATCCCTTGTTCCTGACCCTGTTTTTCTTATAGTAGGCACACAGTAAGGCTAATGATCCACATGTAGCTAGTCAAAAATTCCCCTTTAAATAATTAATTTTAAAAAACCATGAATGGCTTAAGGTTATTAATTCAAGCCAATATGCATCAATTAACTGTTAACACTATCCTCAGCCACATGAATAGTCTCTATGAATTTTATAGAAGAAAAACACATCTCTGCTCCCCTTATAGCTTTAAAAAAGTAGTTGGAGAGACAGATTTTTACAAATGAAACTGGAGAACTCTGTGTAATCAGATGAGTGATTTTTTCCAATTACATCATCACCATTTATATGATGGAAGAAGATTCTTTCTCTACCTCTTAACTGTGTCCAGTGATTCTGAACTTTAACAGCTGGAAGTGAACAGTTTGAATGACAATAGTCAATGAAAACTCAAGCTTGGGAATGAGTACAAAGCATTGTGATTACCAAGAGTGGGCTTGTCAAAATCAAGTATAGTCCATAGGGAATAACCTCTCATCATAAAGACTATCTAGACAGGGGATGGAGGTGAATTAATGCAATTTGAGATTCAAACTGTGAAACTGGAAGCTATTTGGGTGAGGTTTGGTGCTGAGATCATTATTGAATTTAATGGCTTTGTATTAGTAACAGTAACAACCAGACAAGAGTTAGAAACAATTTGTTCCACTCTAGGAAAAGCGCCAATCTAAAGTACATATGTGTCCAGAATCTATCCACTCTCTCCTCCCTGCTTTTAATACCATTTAGCTCTTGACCCTGGCAGTTTTCTTAAGTGAGCTTTGTTTGAACCAAAAATCTAGAAAGCACTTGTTGACCTTTGAAATGTTGGTCAGAAAATTTAATTATTTTAAAAATAAAATGTTATGAGTATGCAACTGTTTGTTTAAAATGATATCTGGCCACTGATGCAGCCCCCAGTAGTTTATTTAAAATATCTATGAATATACAGAAAGGTTAAAAATACAAAAATGAGTAAAAATGCTCTCTAAACCCTGAAAAATTATTTCCAGAATCTGGGAAATACTAACTTTTATTATAAGCCTGATAGATACAGATTATTAGAAACAATTAATGCTTCTCCTTATGAAAATAATTGCCATCAAATTCAGGAGGAAGAAGCTTACATTCTGGTTTATCCCTGGCTCTCAGACTATCTTCTGGTTTAGGGACACAATCTGTGCAGACTGGAAAACTGAAGGAGTGTTATTCCCTGCCTCTATATAGCTGCTGCTTTTTAACATTACCTAAAACCTCACTTATGCCAAATAAAAATATATTCAATGTTTAGTTATCTTAGCACTTCAAGAGCCCAGCTGATTAAGAAAACATATATATGTTATTACTAGCCCATAGATACATTTGTTCACATTAGAAAAAGTGTCCTCCATTTAAAACACTGTGCTTCCATGTTTTGAAAAGCTATAGTAATAAATTAATTTTATTAGGGCAGGATATTTTACTGTCATTTACCAGAAAGTTTTCTTAATAATAAACAATACTTTACCAGAATGACCCCTAGATGTTTGCAAACCATGGTCTGCATAACTATTCTTGGCAGAAATGCTCAACATTTGCAACTCAACCTTCTTTAGTTTTAATTCATTAAAACATAAAAATAACCAAGGATCTTAATTTGTGAGTTGTTTGCGAGATTATTATGACAGAACTGAAGTTATCTATGAGTGTCTTCCCCACTCCTTATTTCTCTGGTTTGGATTGCTATGACATTATTAGTGAAATCCTAGTTCATCACATTTTTAATGTGATGTAGCAAATGATTTTCCTATGAAAGTGACATTTTTATAGATCAAAAACTGTTGAATATCATCAATTGCACATGCTTTAATCTAATACAATGGTCACATATTTTTTTAAATGGTCATTTAAAATATTTTTAGAGTAATTTTGTTTTCCTTAAATGCATTCAGATAATTGAATGAATGGTACATTTAAGATTGTACATGTGGGTGAACAAAGCTTTCAGGGAAGATGGGATGGATGTATTTTTTCATATTTCTGCCACTAAGTACAAATAAAAACCTTGGACATTATATAGAAAACAAACATAAGATGACTTTGAAAGATGGAAAGAAGAAGGAAGAAGAGAGAATGACCCTAGGACACACAAGGATCAACATGGTGGCAAATTACCTGGATTTACTTCTTCTTTCTTTCTTTCTTTTTTTTTTTTTTTTTTTGCAGTAACATTCCTTTTTTAATAAAATAAAGTGTCAAATTATTACAAGTCTTTCCATGTAATTTTTAGTGTAGCAACTAAACCCACTTAAAAATACTAATTTTTAATCTGGAAATTATAATGATAATCTGCAAAAATCATATAACTATATTCTGCTTAGATGAATACTTAATATTCTAAAAATGTCATGAAAAACAATGAATAATTAGCAATATACTATAATTTTATTAAGCATATTTAAATCTTTTACCTGTAAATAAATCAGTATATAATTTAATCAAATGAAAACAAAAAATAAGGGATAAAAGGACATATGGTTAAAATAAGCATTTAGACAATAAAGTTGAATAAATGGGTTATCACACTAAAATATGCAGGCTGTGTAACAGCAGTTATTGTAAAAACAATAAAAAATATAAAATTTTAAAAAAGGGTTTTCTTCTGGAGGCTGTTAATGTATTAGAACCACATTAGTCTCAGGACCTCTTTGTTGAATTAATTTAACAAAAAAGAAGGGAAGGAAAAGAGAGGGGACTTTTTGGAGGCAGAATTGAGGTGACTTGGAAAGCACCAAAGGTCTCCCCCTTCAAGAAGGGGTAGGAGTAAGACGTGGAGATCACCTTCCTCCCCACAAATACATTAAAAATACATCTACAGGTGGAAAAACTCCTACAGAACACCTGCTGAACGCTGGCAGAAGACCTCAGACTTCCCAAAAGGCAAGAAAATCCCCACATACCTGAGTAAGGCAAAAGAAAAAAGGAAAAATAGAGAAAAAATAATAGGGATGGGACCTGCACCTCTGGGAGGGAGCTGTGAAGGAGGAAAAGTTACCACACACTAGGAAGTCCCTTCACTGGTGGAGATAAGAGGGGCACGGGGAGGAAGCTTCAGAGCCATGGAGGAGAGCACAGCAACAGGGGTGCAGATGGTAAAGCAAAGATTGCCATACAGGGGATTGGTGCCGACCAGCACTCACCAGCCTGAGACACTTGTCTGCTCACCCACCAGAGCAGGTGGGGGCAGGGAACTGAGGCTTGGACTTTGGAGTTCAGACCCCAGGGAGAGGACTGGGATTGGCTGCTTGAAGACAGCCTGAAGGGGGCTAGTGTGCCACAGCTAGCTGGGAGTCAGGAGGAAAGTCTGGACCTGCTGAAGAGGCAAGAGACCATTTTTTCAGGGTGCGCAAGGAGAAGGGATTCCTTCTCCATGTGCCCACAGAAAGCAGAGTACCACCAAAGTGAGCTTCAGGGTGGGCATGAGTCACGGCTATCAGCTCAGACCCCAGAGACAGGCATGAAACATTAAGGCTGCTGCCTCTGGTGCCAACAATCCTGTGTGCAAGCACAGGTCACTACCCACACTCTCCCTGGGAGCCTGTGCAGCACGCCACTGCCAGGATCCCTAGATCCAGGGACAACTGCTCCAGGAGAACACATGGTAATCCTCAGGCTGTTGCAAATTCACGCCAGCCTCTGCCACCACAAGCTCATCCCACATTCCAATTTTGACAAACATACCCCTCCCTCTACCCAACCTGAGAGAGCAAAAGAGCCATAATCAGCTGCTGCTTTAACCCCCTCCTGTCTGGGTGGGGAACAGAGGCCTGAGGGTGACCTATATGCAGAGGCAGGGTCAAATCCAAAGCTGAACACCAGGAGCTGTGCAAACAAAGAAGAGAAAGGGAAATTTCTCCATGCAGCCTCAGGAGCAGTGGATTAAATCCCCACAATCAACTTGATGAACCCTGCATCTGTGGATTACCTGAATAGACAACAGATATCCCAAAAAATGAGGCAGTGGACATTGGGAGCAATTGTAGACTTGGGGTTTGCTGTCTGCAACTGATTTTTTTCTGATTTTTATGTTTATCTTAGTTTACTTTTTAGTGCTTGTTATCACTGGTAGATTTGTTTATTGGTTTGGTTGCTCTCTTCTTTTTCTATTATTTATTTTAATATTTATTTTATTTTATTTTATTTTTTATTATTTTACTATACTTATTTATTTTTTCTTCCTTTTTTTTTTTCTTACTTTTATACTGAGTGGTGCGGCTGAGAGGGTTTTCGTGATCCAGCCAGGTGTCAGGCCTGAACCTCCGAGGTGGGAGAGCCAAGTGCAGGACAATGGACAACCAGAGACCTCCCAGCAACATGTAATATCAACCAGCAAGAGCTCTCCCAGAGACCTCTGTTAACACTAAGACTGAGCTCCACCCAACAGCCAGCAAGCTCCAGTGCTGGACGTCACATGCCAAACAACTAGAAAGACAGGATCACAAACCCACACATTAGCAGAGAAGCTACCTAAAAATATAATAAGTTCACAGACACCCCAAAACACACCACCGGATGCGACCCTGACCACCAGAGAGACAAGATCTAGTTCCACACACCAGAACACAGGCACAAGTCTTGTCCACCAGGAAGCCTACACAAGCCACTGAACTAACCTCATCCTCTGGGAGCAGACACCAAATACAATGGGAACTATGAACCTGCAGCCTGTGAAAAGGAGACCCCAAACACAGTAAGTCAAACAAAATGAGAAGGCAGAGAAATATACAGCAGATGAAGGAGCAAGGTAAAAACCCACCAGACCAAACAAATGAAGAGGAAATAGGCAGTCTACCTGAAAAAGAATTCAGAATAATGATAGTAAAGATGACCCAAAATCTTGCAAATAGAATGGAGAAAATACAAGAAACGTTTAACAAGGACATAGAAGAACTAAAGATCAAACAAACAATGATGAGCAACACAATAAATAAAATTTAAAATTCTATAGAAGAAATGGATAGCAGAAAAACTGAGGCAGAAGAATAGATAAGTGAAGATAAAGAAGATAAAGCAGTGGAAATAAATACAACAGAGCAGAATAAAGAATAAATAATGAAAAGAAATGAGGACAGTCTCAGAGGCCTCTGGGACAACATTAAATACACCAACTTTCGAATTATAGGGGTCCCAGAGAAGAAGAGAAAGAGAAAGGGTTTGAGAAAATATTTGAAGTGATTATAGTTGAAAACTTAACTAATATGGGAAAGGAAATAGTCAATCAATCAAGTCCAGGAAGCACAGAGAATCCCACACAGGATAAATCCAAAGAGAAGAACACCAAGACACATATTAAAAAAACTTTCAAAAATTAAATACAAAGAAAAAATATTAAGAGCAGCAAGGGAAAATCAACAAACAACATACAAGGGAATCCCCATAAGGTTAACAGCTGAGCTTTCAGCAGAAACTCTGTAAACCAGAATGGAGAGGCAGAACATATTTAAAGTGATGGAAGGGAAAAACCTACAGCCAAGATTACTCTACCCAGCAAGGATCTCATTCAGATTTGATGGAGAAATTAAAACATTCACCAACAAGCAAAAGGTAAGAGAATTCAGCACCACAAAACCAGCTTTACAACAAATGCTAAAGGAACTTCTCTAGGCAGAAAACACAAGAGATGGAAAAGACTTACAAAAACAAAACCAAAACAATTAATAAAATGGTAATAGGAACATACATATGATAATTACCTTAAATGTAAATGGATTAAATGCTCCAACCAAAAGACATAGACTGGTTGAATGGATACAAAAACAAGACCTATATATATGCTGTCTACAAGAGACCCACTTCAGACCTAGGAACACATACAGACTGAAAGTCAGGTGATGGAAAAAGATAGTCTATGGAAATGGAAATCAAAGGAAAGCTGGAGTAGAAATAGTTATATCAGACAAAATGGACTTTAAAATAAAGACTATTACAAGAGACAAAGAAGGACACTACATAATGATCAAGGGATCAATTCAAGAAGAAAATGTAACAGTTGTAAATATATATGCACCCTACATAGGAGCACCTGAATACACAAGGCAAATGCTAACAGTCATAAAAGGGGAAATCAACAGTAACACAATAATAGTAGGGGACTTGAACACCCCACTTTCACCAGTAGACAGATCATCCAAAATAAAATAAATAAGGAAACACAAGCTTTAAATGACACATTGGACCACTTGGACTTAACTGATCTTTACAGGACCTTCCATCCCAAAACAACAGAATACACTTTCTTCTCAAGTGCTCATGGAACATTCTCCAGGATAGATCATATCTTGGGTCACAAAATAAGCCTTGGTTAATTTAAGAAAAACGAAATCATATCAAGTATCTTTTCTGACCACAATGATATGACACTAGATATAAACTACAGGAAAAAAAACTGTAAAAAATACAAACACATGGAGGTTAAACAATACACTACTAAATAACCAAGAGATCACTGAAGAAATCAAAAAATGCCTAGAAACAAATGACAATGAAAACATGACAACCAAAAACCAATGCGATGCAGCAAAAACAATTCTAAGAGGTAAGTTTATAGCAATACAATTCTACCTCAAGAAACAAGAACCATCTCAAATAAACAACCTAACCTTAGACCTAAAACAATTAGAGAAAGAAGAAGAAAAAACAACCCCAAATGAGCAGCAGGAAAGAAATCATAAAGATCAGATCAGAAATAAATGAAAAAGAAATGAAGGAAATAATAGCAAAGATCAATAAAACTGGCTCTTTGAGAAGATAAACAAAATTGATAAACCATTAGCCAGATTCATCAAGAAAAAAAGGGAGAAGAGTCAATTCAACAGAATTAGAAATGAAAAAGGAGAAGTAACAACTGACACTATAGAAATACAAAGGATCATGAGACTACTACAAGCAACTATATGCCAATAAAATGGACAACCTAGAAGAAAAGGACTAATTCTTAGAAAAGTACAACCTACCAAGACTAAACTAGGCAGAAATAGAAAATATGCACAGACCAGTCACAAGCCCTGATATTGAACCTGTGATTAAAAATCTTCCAACAAACAAAAGCCCAGGACCAGATGGCTTGACAGGTGAATTCTATCAAACATTTCAAAAAGAGTTAACACCTATCCTTCTCAAATTTTTCCAAAAGATAGCAAAGGGAGGAAGACTCCCAAACTCATTCTATGAGGCCATAATCCCCCTGATACCAAAACCAGACATAGATGTCAAAAAAAAAGAAAATTGCAGGCCAATATCACTCATGAAACTAGATGCAAAAATCCTCAACTAGCAAAGAGAATCCAAGAGCACATTAAAAGGATCATACAACATGACCAAGTGGGGTTTATCCCAGGAATGCAAGGATTCCTCAATATACACAAATCAATCAACGTGATAGAGCATATTAACATATTGAGGATAAAAACAATATGACCAACTCAATAGATGCAGAAAAAGCTTTTGACAAAATTCAACACCAATTTATGATAAAAGCTCTCCAGAAAGTGGGCCTAGAGGGAACCTACCTCAACATAATAAAGGCCATATATGACAAACCCACAGCCAACATCGTTCTCAAAGGTGAAAAAGTGAAACCATTTCCTCTAAGATCAGTCACAAGACAAGGTTGCCCACTCTCAACACAATTATTCAACATAGTTTTGGAAGGTTTAGCCATGGCAATCAGAGAAGAAAAAGTAATAAAAGGAATCCAAATTGGAAAAGAAGTAAAACTGTCACTGTTTTCAGATGACATGATAGTATACATAGAGAATCCTAAAGATGCTGCCTGAAAACTACGGAGCTAATCAGTCAATTTGGTAAAGTAGCAGGATACAAAATTGATGCACAGAAATCTCTTGCATTCCTATACTCCTGCGATGAAATATCTGAAAGAGAAGTTAAGAGAACACTCCCATTTACCATTGCAAAAAAAGGATAAAATACCTAGGAATAAACCTAACTAAGGAGGCAAAAGACCTGTATGCAGAAAGCTATATGACATGGATGAAAGAAATCAAAAAGACGACACAAACAGATGGAAGGATATACTATGTTCTTGGATTAGAGGAATAAACATTTTGAAAATGTCTACACTACCCAAAGCAGTCTACATATTCAATGCAATCCCTATCAAATTACCAATGGCATTTTTCACAGAACTAGAACAAAAAATTTTACAATTTGTATAGAAACACAAAAGATTGTGAATAGCCTAAGCAATCTTGAGAAGAAAAATGGAGCTGGAGGAATCAGGCTCCCTGACTTCAGACTATGCTACAAAGCTACAGTAATCCAGACAGTATGGTACTGGCACAAAAACAGAAATATAGATCAATGGAACAGGATAGAAAGCCCAGAGATAAACCCGCTCACATACGGTCACCTTATTTTTTGATAAAGGAGGAAAGAATATAGAATGGAGAAAAGACAGCCTCCTATTAAGTGGTGCTGGGAAAACTGGACAGCTACGTGTAAAAGAATGAAATTAGAACCCTTCCTAACATCACACACAAAAATAAACTCAAAATGGAATAAAGACCTAAATGTAAGGCCAGACACTATCAAACTCTTAGATGAAAACATAAGCAGAACACTCTACAATATAAATCACAGCAAGATCCTTTTTGACCCACCCCCTAGCGAAATGGAAATAAAAACAAAAATAAACAAATGGGATCTAATGAAACTTAAAAGCTTTTGCACAGCAAAGGAAACCATAAACAAGACAAAAAGACAACTCTCAGATTGGGAGAAAATATTTTCCAATGAAGCAACTGACAAAGGATTAATCTCCAAAATATACAATTAGCTCTTGCAGTTCAATATCAAAAAAACAAACAACCCAACCCCAAAATGACCTAAATAGACATTTCTGCAAAGAAGATATACAGATTGCCAACAAACACATAAAAGGATCCTCAACATCACTAATCATTAGAGAAATGCAAACCAAAACTAAATGAGGTATCACATCACACTGGTCAGAATGGCCACCATCAAAAAATCTACAAACAATAAATGCTGCAGAGGGTGTGAGGAAAAGGGAACATTTTTGCACTGTTAGTGGGAATGTAAATTGATACAGCCACTATGGAGAACAGTATGACGATTCCTTAAAAAACTAAAAATAGAACTACCATATGATGCAGCAGTCCCACTACTGGGCAAGTTCCCTGAGAAAACCATAATTTAAAAAGGGACATGTACCACAATGTTCTTTGCAGCACTATTTACAATAGCCAGGACATGTAAGCAATCTAAGTGTCCATTGACAGATGAATGGATAAAGAAGATGTGGCACATATATACAGTGGCATATTACTCAGCCATATAAAAAACAAAATTGAGTTATTTGTAGTTAGTTGGATGGACTTAGAGTCTGTCATACAGAGTGAAATAAATCAGAAAGAGAAAAACAAATACCCTATGCTAACACATATACATGGACTCTAAAAAAATTGGTTTTGATGAACCTAGGGGCAGGACAGGAATAAAGACACAGACATAGAGAATGGACTTGAGGTCACGGGGTGGGGAACGGTAAGTCTGGGACAAAGTGAGAAAGTAGCATTGACATATATACGTTGCCAAATGTAAAATAGAGAGCTAGTGGTAAGCAGCTGCATAGCACAGGGAGATCAGCTCAGTGCTTTGTGACGACCTAGAGGGGTGTTATAGGGAGGGTGGGAGGGAGGTGATATGGGGATATATGTATACATATAGCTGATTCACTTTGTTATACAGCAGAAACTAATGCAACATTGTAAAGCAATTATACTCCAACAAAGATGTTAAAAATAATAATAATAAATAAAAATAAATTAAAAAGAAGAGTTTATGGAAAAAATCAAATATAGGCACATATGTATATGTGTGTTTACACACATAGATAAAAATCTGAATTCAGTAGAACTTATTCATGTAATTATAATAAATTTTAAATTACAAAATAAATGGAAACATTGTATCAGAATTTATTTAAAATGAAGTAATATTCAATTCTAAATTTTTAAAACATAATTTCTAGCTATTTTTGTTCAATCTCCGAAAAACATTAACCAAAAAATAGGAAAACACTGGCAAAGAACACATCAAATTAAAATTAAATACTTAATTATATACACAAACTTTCTGGATATGTATGGTGTTTTCGAAATACAGTACTTCCACAGAAAAATAGATCTTTATGTACTGGGGTATATATGACTCTCTGTTTTCAATTTCTTGTTATAATCCATGGGAAAACTACCATGTATTCTCCTACCAGCAGTGTAGGAGGGTTCCAGTTGATTCATATCCTCACCAATGAGGAGATATATATAGTATTAGCTCATCATTATTTTTATTTGCATTTCCTTAATGACTACCATAACAAATTTTAATGTCCTTACTGGCCATTTATATGTACTTATTCCTTTAGAAATTGTTCATTTTTGTTGTTGTTGGCCTACATTTTAGGGGACATGTTGTCTTTTTTTTTTTCCTTCCAGTTGTATTGACATATAATTGACATACAGCACTGTGTAAGTTCAAGTTGTACAGCACAATGATTTGTCTCACATGCATCATGAAATGATTGCTACAATAAGTTTAGTGAACTTTCATAATCTCACATAGATACAAAATAAAAGAAAAAGAAAAAAATGTTTTCCTTGTGTTGAGAATTCCAAGGATCCACGCTTAACAACTTTCACATATAACAATCAGCAGAGTTAATTATATTTATTATGTTGTACATTACATCCCTAGAATCTATTTATTTTATCACTGGAACTTTTTACCTTTAGACTACCTTCATCCCATTCCCCATTCCCCCAACCCCTGCTCTGGTAACCACAAATCTGATCTCTTTTTCTATTAGTCAGTTAGTTAGTTAGTTTTAAAGTATAATTGGTCTAAAACTCTATGTTAGTTTCTGGTGCACAACATATTGATTCAATATTTCATAGATTCCAAAATGATCACCATGATAAGTCTAGTTACCATCTGTTACCATGTAAAGATATTACATAATTGTTAACAATATTTTCCACACTGTACATTTCATACCTATGACTCATTTATTTTGGAACTGGAAGTTTTTACCTCTTACTTGCCCTCACTTATCTCTCTCATTTTCTCACCCTCATCCCTTCTGGTGACCATCTGCTTCTTCTCTATGTTTATGATTCTGTTTCTGTATTGTTATGCTTGTTTACTTGTTTTTTTTTTAAGATTCCATATGTAAGTGAAATGATAAGTTATTGGTCTTTCTCTGATTTATTTCACTTAGCATAATACCTTCTAAGTTCATCCATGTTGTCACAAAAGGCAGGATTTTATTTTTTGAATGGCTGAGTAGTATTCCATTATATATATGGAATTATATATATATATATATATATATATATATATATATATATACACACACACACACACACCTACATCTTCATTATCCATTCATCAACTGATGGGCACAACTTAGGTTGCTTCCATATCTTGGCTATTGTAAATAATGCAGCAGCGAACACAGGGGTGCTTATATCTTTTACAATTAGTTTTGTCATTTTCTTCGGAAAAATATCCAAAAGTAGAATTACTGGATCATATGGTAGTTCTATTTTTAATTATTTGAGAAAACTCCATCTTGTTTTTCATAATGGCGGCAACAATTTACATGTCCACCAACAAGTGCACAATGGTTCTCTTTTCTCCACATCCTTGCAAACTTTTGTTATTTGTCACCTTTTTGACAAGAGCCATTCGGACAGGTGTGAGGTAATATCTCATTGTGGTTTTAATTTACATTTCTCTGATGGCTAGTGATGTTGAGCATCTTTTCATGTGCCTGTTGACCATCTATATATCTTCTTTGAAAAAATGTTTATTAAAGTCTTCTACTCATTTTTAATTGGGTTGTAGGATTTTTTTATGTTGAGTTGTATGAGTTCTTTGTGTATTTTGCATATTAAAACCTTAGCTGATATATCATTTGTAAATATCTTTCTCATTCAGTAGGCAACCTTTTCCTTTTGTTGATAGTTTCCTTTGCTGTGCAAAAGCTTTTTGGTTTGATTTGGTCCCATTTGCTTATTTTTGCTTTTGTTTCCCTTGCCCATGGAGACGTTAAAAAATATTGCTAAGACTGACATCAAAAAGTGTAATGCCTATGTTTTCTTTTAGGACTCCTTCTGGACTCTCTCTTCTGTTATATTGGTCTATGTGCCTGCATTTGTGCCAGTGCATACTGTTTTGATTACTGCAGTTTTGTAGTACAGTTTGAAATCAGGGAGCATGACACCTCCACCTTTGTTCTTCTTTCTCAAGATTGTTTGGTCTATTTGGGGTCATTAGTGTTTCCATAAGAATTTTAGAATTATTTGTTCTAGTTCTGTGAAAAAATGCCATTGGTAATTGGATAGGGATTACACTGAATCTGTAGATGGCCTTGGGTAGTACAGTCATTTTAACAATATTTATTCTTTCAATCCATGAGCACAGAATACTTTTCCATTTTTTTGTGTTGTCTTCAATTTCTTTCATCAGTGTCTTAGAGTTTTCCAAGTACAGGTCTTTAACTTCCTTAGGTAGGTTCATTCCTAGGTATTTTATTTTTGATGCAATTGTAAATGAGATTGCTTTCTTAATTTCTCTTTCTGATAGTTCATTGTTAGCATATAGAAACACAGCAGATTTCTGTATATTAATTTTACCTGAAACTCTACTAAATTCATCGGTGAGCTCTGGTAGTTTTTCATGTCATAGAAGATTTTCATGTATATAAAGGATTTTCTATATATTTTATCATGTCATCTGCAAATAGCGACAGTTTTGCTTCTTCTTTTTTAATTTGGATTCCTTTTATTTCTTTTCCTTTTCTGATTACTGTGGCTCAGACTTCCAATTCTATGCCGAATAAAATTGGTGAGAATGGGCATCCTTGTATTGTTTCTGATCTTAGAGGAAATGCTTTCAGCTTTTCAGTGTTGAACATAATATTGGCTGTAGGTTTGTCATATCTGGCCTTTTATTTGTTGTTGGGGTATACCCATTTTTTGAGAGTTTTAATTATAAATGGATGTAGAATTTTATCAAAAGCTTTTGTTGTATATATTAAGATGATATAATCCTTTTAATGTATGGTAGAATTTGATCTGCTAAAACTTGGTCGAAGAGTTTTTAACCTATGTTTATCAGTGATACTAGCATGTGATTTGTGTGTGTGTGCGTGTGTGTGTGTGTGTGTGTGTGTAGTGTCTTTGTCTGATTTTGATATCAGGGTGATGTTGGCCTTGTAGAATGAGTTTGAAAGTGTTCCTTACCCTTCAGTATTTGGAATAGTTTGAGAAGGATAAATGTTAACTGTTTAAATATTTGGTAAAATTCACTTTGGCAGCCATCTGGTACTGGACTTTTGTTTGTTGGGAGTTTTTTTTCTGTTTTTTTTTTTTTTTTTTTTCACTGATTCAATTTCTTTACTTGTAATTGGTCTGTTCATATTTTCTATTTCTTCCTGATCCAGTCTTGAGAGATTGTACATTCCTAGAAATTTGTCCATCTTCTAGGTTGTCCATTTTCTTGTATTAAAATTATTCATAGTAATTTCTTATGATCCTTTGTATTTCTGTGGAGTTCATTGTAACAACTTATTTTTAATTTCTGATTTTATCTGTGCCCTCTTTTTTCTTGATGAGTCTGGCTAAAGATTTATCAATTTTGTTTGTCTTTCAAAGAACCAGTGTTTAGTTTTATTGATTGTTTATATTTTTTAGCCTCTATTTCATCTATGTCTGCACTGATATTTATTATTTCTCTCTTTCTACTAATTTTGGGTTCAGATTTTTTTTCTTTTTCTAGTTCCTTTACACCTAAGGTTAGATTGTTTATTTGAGATTTTTCTTGTTTCCTGAGGTAGGCATGTATTACTATAAACTTCCCTCTTAGAACTGCTTTTGGTGTGTCCCACAGATTTTGGATCATTTTGTTTCCATTTTCATTTGTATTCAGGTATTTTTTAATTTCCTTTTTGATTTCTTCAGTGACATATTGGTTGTTAAGTTGCATATTGTTTAGCCTCCCATATTTGTGTATTTTGCAATTTTTTTTCCTTTTACTTGATTTCTAGTCTCAGTGTTGTGTTTGGAAAAGATGCTTAATTTCAAATATATTGAAATTTGTGTTTTGGCCTAGCATATGATCAAAGCTGAAGAATATTTCACATGTACTTGAAAAGTATGTGTATTCTATTGCCTTGGGATGGAATATTCTGTACATATCTGTTAAGTCCAACTATTAAAATATGTTGTTTAAAGGCTGCGTTTCTTTATTGATTTTCCCTTTTGTTTTAAATATCCCAGAGTTGAAACTGAATAAGGCAGCAACTTGGAAACACCAAAGTATACAGATTTAAAAAAATTAAAACTCCAACAAACGGCTTCTCACTATAGGCTAAGAGCCAGGAAAGAGGCAACAATTTAGACAACAATGATTCTATTCCAGTCAAACACCACAGAAAAAACTGTGACCCTTACCCCACCCACTCTGGAAAAAGCCAAGTGGGGGGACACTCACAAGGCTGTAAGGAGGTACTCTAATCCATGTCTTACTGGATTGTGGCAGAGTAGGTCAATGGCTGGATAGGGAAGCCAGGACTTTCTTACCCGTGGTGCCAGTGAAGACCAGGGAGAGAGAAGTAACAGGCAGTACTCTCCTCCATTCCAGGGAAGAATCAGTGGAGGCTTACTGTTGCACCTGTCCTGCTGTAACTAAGAGGCCCTCCCTGCTTACACTAATCTGGTAGTAGTGAAGCAACACTTCTCTATCTCTTCCCACTTTTGCAGTTTCAGAGCTAGCTGGCTAAAACAGAACTTTAAATAAGATTCAGAATCTCATAATATAATACTCACATAGACAGGTTTCAATTAAAAATTGCTCTTTATACTGAAAATCAGGAAAATCTCAACATGAATTTTTTAAAAAAAAATTAAACACTTAGATGACACTAATATTAGAATTACCTGACAAAGACTTTAGAAAACCCACACACTTGTAACAAATTAAAAAAATTGTCTCATCAAACAAATAGAAGATATAAAGAAGAACCCAATGGAAATTTTAGAACATGAAAGTACAATAATTGAAATATAGAAAACTCACTATATAGACTCAATAGCAGAGTGGATGTGATAGAGGAAAGAGTCAATGTACTTGAAGACAGAACAACAGAAATCACCCAATCTGAACAACAAAGAGAAAAATTTACTAATGGAAAAAAAATGAATAGAGACTTGTAAGACCATAGCAGAATTCTACCATTCATGTGCTCAGAGTCTCAGAAGGGGAGGGAAAGGGAGCAGGGCTTAAAAATTACATGAAGGAATAACAATAGAAAGCTTCTTAAATTTAGCAAAAGATGTATACCCATAAATTAAATTTCCTGAGTGATCTCCAACAAGATAAGCTCAAAGAAACTCATGCCAAGACACAACATAGACAAGCTTCTGAAAGACTGAAGCTTTGACTAAAGACAAATAAAAATCTAGAAAGCAAAGAGAAATGATGCCTTACTTACAAGGAAAAAAAACAATTTGAATGATAATGGATTTCTCATCAGAAATGGTGGAGGACCGAAAAAAGTGGCACCACAATTTTCAATGTTAAAACAGACCCCAAACCTGCCAAACCTGAACTCCAAATCCAGTGAATACCCCTTGGAAACAAAGCAGAAAAAAAGACATTCTCCAAAAAGGAAAAGAGAATTTGTCATTAGCAGACCTTTCATAAATAAATGACTAAAGGTAATTCTCTAATTAGAAAGGGAGGGGAAAAAAGTATCAGAAGAAATCTTGAAACATTAGGTAGAAAAAAGTGAACAGAAAGAATAAAAATATAGGTAAATAAAATATATTATCCTTTTCATCTTTGCTGCTATCATTACTACAGGCAAATGGGACTATTTAGCAGTGTCCTGTTTGAGGATCAGTGGCTTGGAAAACCTGGAGCTTTGCTGTTGTTGCTGCCACTGCCACTGCTGCCAGATCAGACTGCTCACTAGGCCAGGTGTGGAGCAAGGACTGATATGATGTTGTCAGTGGTTAAAATGCCTGCTGGGGCTTCAGTTGTAGAACAAGAACCGAGACTCTACTCTAGGTCTCCATTGAACTTCCCCTTTTCCAGTTCTTTGGCTAGAGAGAGCAGGGCTTCCTTGGACTTTTTGTTTTGTTTAAACCTGTTGTCAGTCCTGGGTTGCAAGCCTCCTCAGTACCTAGTCAGGGAGTAGATAGGAAATAAAAGAAAATTCAGGGTATTTATCACGTTGTTTTTTCTCAAGTCATCAGGTCTTTGGCCAGTCTTCCCTCTTCTTTCTAGCTTTCAGTCGTTTTATCACTGTCAATTGATAATCTCTAGGGCATTTAGTTATATTTAAAGTGGAAAAGCATAGCTTTACTTTCAAGAGTATACTCTGTCATCATCTAGAAATCAATGGTTTTGAACTATACTCCAAGTATCTCACTATCAAGTATTTCACTGGCTATAATCATCTGATTTAACTGTTGACTGTTTAAGCGGCCCATGCTTGGTCTCAAGTGTGAGCAACATTACTTAATTCAGTTATTCAGATAAGGCCTTATGGAAGAAGTTGTGTCTTTGCATAAATACAATTGCTTTAATGTGACCTGATATAGAGTGGATATTCCAGTCTAAAGGAATGAACCTAAAATATGGAACTATTTCACTGAGAAGCATTGAGTTAGTTTAACCAAAGGAAAAACTGAAAAGTTGGTAGTAGAGAAAAAAAAAATTAAAGAAGTGGATTTGAATCTTGATCTTGTTCCTAAATTCTCATTTTGGAGACTTCCTAGATTCCAGAATTTGTCTTCTCCTTCCCTCTTGCCTCTCCCTCTCCCTCCTTCCCCCTCCCCCAAGGTAGTTGTACCCTTTGGTCTGCTGCTCTTTCCAATTAATTCTTCTCACATAAGTAGTAAACTGAAAGATGAAAATCTCTTAAGAAGGCCAAGGTTGTAAAACACACTCGTGAATTAAAGAATCCCCATAAGTTTTCTGTATGTCATTCTGTTTAATAATAATAAATTACTAATCAATATTGTCTACAATATTAATAGCTATGATAATCATAATTTATTTTATACTTCAAATGAATATGATAACATCTCATTATAACAGAGCATTGTCATTTCTGCAACAATATTATTTCACCATGGACTTCATTATTGATGATAATAATGAAGATTCTCTGTCAAAAGTCATAACTATTAGTTATATTACATGTAGAATAAAGCATAAAAATTATTTTATCCTTTGTCAAAAAAAGGAAAACTAAGCCATATAGAAACAACTTTTATAAGATGTATAATTTTATACATCAGATGATTTGTATAAAATTCATTTGTTCATGAATGACTATAATTTTTAACCACATTCCCTGCCCAGTGTCATTTTACTGTATATTAAGTCACGGTATTTTATTAATCACTAACTATAGCTTCATGAAGTAGGGAGAGTAAAGCTCCATGACTTCACAGTAAGGAAAACTGAATAATAGGGCAAATGACAACTCCTATTTTATTAAGTAGATTAAATTTTCTTTTAGAGGAGAGACCTTTTTCCTAAGATCAGGAGAACACAAAAAGTATGACATAAAGATTTCAAATAATAGAATATTTCTTTTTACTTCATTCTTTTAAATTACTTATGGTCACTTATGACCCCAACATGCAGTGAAAACCACTATTTAAATTTTCACACATAGCCTTCAAATAGTTATTCCTCATTTATAGCAGACCAGATAAATAGATGCCAATTTAGGGTATTAAAAATAGGACAAATTGGACTTCCCTGGCGGTCCAGTGGTAAAGAATCCACCTTCCAATGCAGTGGGACACGTGTTCAATCCCTGGTTGGGAAACTAAGATCTCACATGATGTGGGGCAAATAAGCTTGTGTGTCACAACTATTGAGCTTGTGCACCTCAATGAGAGAGCCTGTGCACCACAACTACAGAGCCCACATGCCCTGGAGCCCATGGCCACAACTAGAGAAGAAAACCTGCACGCCACCACTAGAGAGAAACCCGCACACCTCAATTAGAGAGAAACCCAAGCAGACCATGCACTGTAATAAAAAGATCCCACATGCCTCAACGAAGATACCATGGGCCGCAACTAGGACCCGATGCAACCAAAAAAAAATAAGGAAAATAAATAAAATAAATAAATGTCAAAAATTAAATAAAATAATAAAAAATAGGGCAAACGATCATTACTATTAGATTCCGTTTTTCTTTGACTATATATTCTAAACATTAATTATACCTATTAAGTGATGCAGGCATGAAACAAGATCGTAGACATTAAGAACCTTATAATCAACTTTGAAGAATAAGACCAACACAGATGCAAGAATATAATATTCATGATAGCAAGGACTCATTCACTACTACAGCCCTGCACTGCACATTGTGAGTGACTCAGAGTAGGAACTCAAGAGATGCAATGAATAGATGAATGAATAAAAGAGTAACTTAAATGTAGCAAAACACAAACAACTGAAGAGGATGAAATGGCTTGGGTTTGTTTTCGATAATCAGAGAAGCCTCACCGAGTAGGTGACTTATTTTGGGAATTTAAAGGCAGATGGATTTAGATAGAAGAAAGGAAAGGCATAGTTCTTCAGAAAGGCAACAAGAGGAAAGGCATAAAAAATGGACAGCATGAGGTCTTTCTGTAATACCCCTTTAGACGTCTGACTTGGAACATAATTTGCATATCTTATGAGGCAACTATTGGCTTAGACTAGACTGCAGGGTCTATAATAGCTTGACTAAGGAGAGTGTTTTATCTTTCAGAGATTTAATAGTCATTTTGTAGATGCTATCATCTTGCTGCCACAAGAATTATATATGAATAAAATGTCCCTAGTTTGCAGAATAATTGTGAGGAAGGAAAAACTGAAAACAGGAAGAATTGACAATGGAAATAATCTAGGTGTAAAATAAAATTGTCTAAATCAGAGGGGTGGCTGTAAGAAAGAGATGAATGTAAATAAATGCAACTACACAATAATGGGCACTGCACAAAGAATGAGAGAAGGGTTGTATACTCTTGACCCTAAAAAAGCAGGGAATGAATGGAGAGAGTTAAACTAACATGTTTCACGTCAAGCACTAGGAGAAGCAGCTAGAACGTGGTAGAGTAAGAACAAAATCATGATAGACCTGGCTTTATTCTTTACTAACTGTGTAGTGTTGAGGAGTTGGTTTAACCTTTTTGATCATCAATGTCCTAAAATCTATAACTAGGACACTAAAACTACCCCATAAATTTATACAAAGATAAAATCAACTCAGGCTTATAAAGGATTATTACATGGTAATCACTTCATAAATCTGGCAACTTTGATCAGCACCTTACATATGGTAACTTGATGAAATGTTTTAGTTCCTTCAAATATTTTATTATGTAATATTTGATCAATGACAGATTACATGTGCTCTGTATATTTTATGAAGCATGATAATAAACCAAGCACTTGTGAACTGACTATCCACCTTCAGAACTAAAGCAGAACCAATGTCACTGAAGATTCCTGTGCTCCTACACC
Organism: Eubalaena glacialis; assembly: GCF_028564815.1. Taxonomy (NCBI): domain Eukaryota; kingdom Metazoa; phylum Chordata; class Mammalia; order Artiodactyla; family Balaenidae; genus Eubalaena; species Eubalaena glacialis. The sequence goes on from NC_083730.1 coordinate 31,323,108, forward strand.
ATCATAGAGGTAACCATTAGGTTGATTTTTTTAAGTAAACTTTTAAGTCATAATTTACATACAATAAAATACAGCCATCTTAAGTGTGTAGGTCTATGAATTTTGACATATATATATATATATTTACCACCTCAATACCAAATGTAACAAATATGTAACCATCACCCTAACAATGAAATAATTCCATCACCCAAAGTAGTTCCCTTTTATCCCTTTACAGTCAATCCCAACCACTCCGATTTGTCCCAAGCAACCATTGATTTTACTTATTTCCATACAATAATTTTGCCTGCTTGAGAACTCATATAAATGGAATCACTTGTTGTACCTGGCTTCTTCACTAACCTAACATTTAGATTCATCCATATTATGTGTATCGACAGTTTGTTCATTTTTTTGCTGAGAAGACTGTGCCATGTAGACTATGCCACAAATGATGACACTTGGGTTGCTTCTAGTTTTGGCGATTATGAATAAAGCTGTTACGAACATTCAGGTACAAGATTTTTTGTAGGTATATTTTTACTTCAGTTAAATACCTATGGGTGAAATTTTCAGGTATAAAGTAGATAAATATTTAACTTTGTAGGAAACTGTCAAGGAATTTTCCAAAGTTTTTGTTTTATTCTGTTTTTTAACATTTCACTCCCACCAGAAATGTATCCTTGTCAACAAAAGGTATTGTAAAACTTCAATTGTAGACACTTTAATTGGTATAAAATAGGTATCTCATTGTGGGTTTAATTTTTATTTGCCTATGACTCTCATGTTAACCATCTTTTCATTTACTTATTGGCCAGAAGTACGTTTCTTTTCTAAAGTGTCTATTAAATTCCTTTGTCCACTTATTTTTAGCAGGCTCTTTCTTTTCTTATAATTGAATTATAAGAATTATTTATAAATTCTGAATGTAAGTCCTTTGTCAGATATATACATTGTGAATATTTTCTCCTGAACTGTGAATATCCTTATTTTTGTAAAAGTGTCTTTGAAAGAGTAGAGATTTTTAATTTTGAAGACATTCACTTTATTGTTTTACTTTATGGTTTGTGCTTTTTGTTACATAAGAAATCTTTGCTTACCTCAAAATTGTAAAGATTTTCCCCTGTGTTTTCTCTCAGAAGTGCAATAGTTTAATCAATCACCTAGTGAGGTAGATTTTTGTTAACACGACTTCAAAATTATGGAAAAAGACATTGAAGCAAATGTGGTAAAGACACACATACATTAATGCCAGGTCTGACTTCCTAATGAATTACAGTTAGGGGAAAATAGGTCTTAAAATTGAAAACAAGATAGGACTTAAAATTTAAATTCCTGAAATCTAAACCCAAATCCTCTACCTCTGGGCTGGGTGACCTTGTATAAGTAACTTCGCTGACTCAGGGCTCATTTTCTTCATTTTTTAAATGAGTGGTTAGCATGAAAATCCTCCATGTTCACTGCAGCTCTAGTTTCATAAGCAAAGACCAGTTTCCTTTATTGAGCACTCTTGAGGGCAAACCACAGCTGCTTCTGGAAGATTCCCATGTATATTGTAAATGATGTGTAAACTCTTTCATCCTGGCAAACAGAAGAATCCAGGCACTGCTGTGCCATTTCACCCCATGGGCTGGCCAAATTCCAATCCATGTAATTGCATTTCACAGCTCTCTCCTCCTCTGCCTTCCACAGCAGTGGGGATATATTGCTCTGTGTCATGAAACAGCCATCAGGCCAGCCCCTGAAGTGGCTTTTGTGTGCATTCCAGCAAGGGAATTCCTGGAGGATGCATTAATGCCAGTGGCCTTTAGATCAAAGTCTTCCTATCAGTGGAAATGTCTCTGGTTACTTCCTCCAAGCACCTAGAAGAAACCCAGAGTCTAGGCAACAAGAGAAACAATGATGTAGGCAATGACACAATTTGGAAGGAAGATTACATTTTTAAAATTTTAAAGGAAATGAAAAAATATGATTCTAGGCACAAAATAAATGCAAGCTTGTGATTATTTCCATGGTACTGCTGCTCCAGAGGTAACCTTGCTAATTAGATTTTTTTGTATGATTTTGTTATTAGATCTTTGTTAATGAGCTTGCACCATCTCATCTCATCTGCATTTTCCTCAGGCTGCTCTGGAAGTATGCACAGGAGAAAAGAGAGAGGTGTCTGCACACATGTTTATTATGTGTGCAACAATACCTGCTTTGTATTGGACATTTCAAACACTCTGAAAGCCCAATAAGGCAGATAGGCTGTACATCTCTGTCTTTTAGTAGAAATTGATGAACTAAGTAGTTAAATGGCAACCTGGCTGAAGAGGGGAGTGGTTAGATAGCAAATAGACAGTTACCTGTGACCTAATCTTGCCTGAGGTTACTGTTATTCTAATAGTGATTCACTGATTTCTTTTTTGTAATCTTTCCCCATCCCAGTCTTAAAAAAATTTTTTTTCCAATGTCTCTATGCCTTCTGAATAACCTTGTTCAATCAACATCCAGAAAACCATGATGAAATTCAATTCTGTAGCCTGTGCCTTCACTGTCCTGCCTTCTTCTTACATGCAGTAGGGTTGGACTCCTCTGAGATTTCCTCCAACTGCATCAGTCTACAGTTTATGATCATAACATCTCTGTGTGTGTTTCACATTTGTGCATGCATGTGAATATGGTTGACTTTTATCCACTGGAGTGGTAAGGATTGACTTGAGAAAGAAGTTGCAAATTTTACAAATTACTTCACTGACAAAAAACAGAACAATAGTTCTCTTATTGGAGAAGTATATTTGGCCATGAAGAGTAGCAGAATATGCCACCCTAAAATATGCCTTTTTGATATACGATTATTTTGAGCTGGTTATTCTGAGAAACGGCAGACATAGGAGAAGCTCTGAAAACAGAGTCGAAGTTACCCTTCTGTAAGATAAATTTATATTTATAAAGGAAATCTCCATTTGTAAGGGTGTCTTCCTTGAAGTACCAGGCTAAAAATAATGACTGTAAATCACAGGAGAATCTTATCAATGGAGAGGGCACAGACTTAAATCTGCAAAATAATCCTTACCTTCTTTTACCTTGCTTTTTCTAGTAACCCCCCATAACTGCCCCCACATCCCCAAATATTTATTTTGTCTCAGTTGAAAATGGTATATAAGGTGGTGGCTTGGGCCATCTCAGGGAGTTTACTCATGTTTTCTGGGTATCTCTCATGTATGTATGAGGTATACATGTAAATAAACTTCTGTTTGTTTCTCTCTTGTTAATCTGACTTTTATTACCGAGGGGACTCAGCAAGAGCTCAGAAGGGTAAGGGAAAACTATTTTTCCTCCCCTACACCCTTCATATCATTACTAAATTTGGCAAAAGTTTCTAATTAAGAATTGCTCTTAAATTAAGAGAAGAATCACAGTTTATTGTCTCCCAGAAACATTCCCTCTTTCATTTGTCATAATGTTGTTTTTATTTATTTTGTCATCTGTTAAATCTGCTTACCTTTGCCTTTACCTTTAACTGTAGTTTTTTAATTTCCTGATGCCAGGATGCAGAAGCTGCCATGAAAATATTATGACAATAGCTTTAATGCTCATAGAGTCATTACCTCTTTCTTTGCAGTGTTATCCATCTTGTCTTCCTATGACCCACAGATGAGTGGCCTGTAGGGAAAGAAAGGACCAAATAAATTGATGGTGTTATTCTAACTATCATACGAACTAAATTTCCCTGGACTACTCAATGTAATTTTTCTGTCTTAGTTTCTAAAATATGAATATCTGTCTCACCAAAGTCACAAGAATATAGAGAAAAATAAATGTATTCATTCAAAAGTATTTGCTGAATTCTTGCTACAAAAAACAAAAACAAAAAAATAAGTGAAACCACTAATGTTGGAAATTTGATGAGTAAGATGCATTTCCTGCTCTCAAATTTATGTTCTAGAGGAGAAGATATATAGACTAAATTAATGGAATAAAATGTATGTAAAGATATGATGTGATTTTCATGGAAGACTTCATGGGGAAAGTATCTTGAGCTGGGCCTAGAAGCACAATGTGGTGGATTGTATCACACCCGGGGGTGACTGTAACAAAACAGTGTTTCAGAAGCACTGCCCTCGAAATAATGGTCTGAAGGAATATAGAAAGAAACAGATGGGATCAAATGCAAAATTTTGGAAAGTGCTTTGTATAAATAAATGTTAATGTAAATGAGCATCATTATCAAAAACCAAGTGGAATCTGTTTTGAGGACACTTTTTGTCTCAATATTAGAAATCCCTAAAGGCAAATACAAATGCTACTGAGTGCTATTTTTTCCCAAGCATTGTGAAGCTGGTGGCAAAAAGAAGCTGAGGGCAGAGAGCCCTAGCAAGACTTGTAATATTCCTCTCTAGCTTTAGCTGCACTCAGAGGCCTTTCCTCACCATCCTTCATGGATTATGGCTCAAAATAATAAACACATGCACTTAGAAACCACTTGATTTTCCTTGGTAAAAGGAAAATTGTATTAGTTTCCTAGGGCTGCAGTAACAAATTATGATAAACTTGGTGGCTTAAAACAACAGAAACCTTTATTCTCTCACAATTCTGGAGACCAAAGTTCAAAATGAAGAACTGCACTCCCTCTGAAGACTCTAGGAGAACATCCTTCCTTGCTTCTTTCAGCATTTGGTGAATCCAGATGTTTCTTGGCATCAATATAGTGTTAATTTCCTAAGGCTGCCATTAACAAAGTATCAGACAGTGTGGCTTAAACAAAGGTTTATTTTCTCACAGTCTGGAGACTAGAATCCTAAAATAAAGGTGTCAGTAGGAGACCTCTCTCCTTGTCTTGTAGATGACTATCTTCTCTCTCTGCCTTCATATGGTCTTTCGTCTGTGTGTGTACCTGTGTCCTAATCTCTTCTGCTTATAAGTATGCCAATTATGTTGGATTAGGGCCCACATTAATAACCTCATTTAACCTTAATTATCCATTTAAAAGTCTTAACTCCAAATGCAGTCATAATCTGAAGTACTAGGTGTTAGTACTTCAATTTCAGGTGTCAAATTCAGCCCATAACAACTATAATCTCTGCCTTCATCTCCAAATGACTATCTCCTCTTTCTGCTTCTTCTCCTCTTCTATGTTAAATTTTCCTCTGCTTTTCTTTTACAAGGACAATTGTCATTGGATTTAGGGCTCACCCCGATAATCCAGGATTATCTCCTCATCTCAAGCTCTGTGGTTTAATTGTGTCTGTAAGAGCCAATTTTCCAAATTAGGTTACATTCACAGGTTCTGGGGAATAGGGCATGGACACACCTTTTGGAGACCTATCATCCAATAAAACATAGTTGTGTTCCACTAAGATACTGGTTACCCCAAATCTTTCATTCTATTTTCTTTCTTTTGAGTAATAGAAACTATTATACAACTTAAATGGAGAAAGCTTCTCTTACGGGAGGTGGGATACCACTATAGAGAGATAGTTACTACTTACAGCATAATCAAAAGTATTTTGTCTTATCTGGCACTTTTTTTGTTATCTTTTAATATCAAAGATTCAGATAGCATGAAGATTTCTGGTTCTTGGCTAAGATTTAATTTCTATATCTGTATTTAGAGAAGAGCTAGCAGGGGAAAGTGGAAATAATATTTCTAAGTAGTAAGATTTATAGCTATAAATACTATTACTTTGGTTCTAATTCATGATTTAAAAATCATTTGTAAATGTTTAATATAGATGCAGGTCATCTATAAATTCACTTATAATTTTTGATTAAACTACCTATGCATTGGCAAAAACAAAAAGAATCATGACTCTAATAATCTGAGACATTATTATTTATTGAGTAAGCAACTATTATTTGGTAAGCTATTAAAAAATATTGACTACCCATTCTATGGATTTTCATTGTACTTAAAGGCAGTATCACATTGTTTTGCATTTATTCATACAAGCATGGTTTTATTCCTATAGGACATAAAATAACAAATAGGTTTTCCAGGCTACAAATAGTGATATTTAGGAAGTAGCAAAAATATTAGAGAGCAGTTCAGAGTGACCTGAGAGAAGGATTTTGGGAAGACTATGACATCAAATAAGAAAAGAAAGCTAGGGCTACTTTAGAGTGGTCTTGGTACACCATGCTTAGGAATTTACATTTTATCTTCTAGGTAGAAGGACATAATTGAAAATGTTATTAAAATAGGGAGAACAGTATAATTCAACTCTAGAAAGGGAAATATAAATCTGGCACAAATTTGCAAAGCAAGAAATAAAATTAATACTAATACCTGGTTATCTCATAACACATGAAAAGAGACCTAAGTATATGAAAGATATACTCTGTGAACATGCCAGTTCTTCCCTTATATTGGGTTGGCCAAAAAGTTCGTTCAGATTTTTTTGTAACATCTTATGGTAAAATCCAAACAAATGTTTTGGCCAACCAAATAATTTGATAAATTCAATGTAATCTTAATTGATATAATTTCTGTTTATTTGTTCTTTAACTATAGAAGCTACTTCTATATTTCAAGTGGAAAAACAAACACTAAAAACAGCCAGCAGGTAAAAAAAATAGTAATAAAGGGGAGAAACATACAAAATATTAAAATATATCATAAAGCTGCTGTAATTAAAACAGTTTGGCCCAGCATAAGAAGACTAACAGATCAATGGAACAGAACAGCAGGAGGGGACTCTATAAAAAGTTATGCATATATGTAAGATTTTAATATGTGAAGTCACTATTAAAAGTTTTACCATTAATTTCTTTCACAAAAACTATTGATAAATCAAAACCATGAAAAAGTATGTGAAAAAATACTCCATAATACTAATAAAAAATTTTAATGTTTCAGGAGAAAAGTTTTTTGATACAGGATTAAAAATATAAAATAACAATTTTAAAAGATATATTAATTTCTGAACAAATTTATCATTAACAAGTTAAAAAAATCAACTTAGAAAATATTTTTGTGATTTTTTATAAATGACTAACATATTAAATATCACTTAAGATCAATTATTTATAATGATTTATAATTACATGAAACTTATTTACATATGTCTTAAATTTCTTACAAATAAAAACCTAAAATAACAAATAAAATTAGTCAATAGATATTTGAAAAGGAAATATGAATGACTTATAACATATAAAAGTATTGGTAAGAGAGTAATACAAACACAAATTTATGCAATATCTTGTATGATAACTTGGAATGTCCATCAAAATGTGAAATGTGTCTTTTGGGTAAGCAATTCTACTTCTCGGAATTTAACTCATAAATACACTGAAATAAATTCAAAATAATTTATATACAAGGATATTTATTACAGAAGTCTTTGTAATAACTAAATTTTGGTAACATCCTGGATGCTCATAGAGAACATTTTTACTAGTCTACCCTTTTGTTGAACTATTTATTTAGCAGTCTCTTTAAATAAAATAGTCAGAAGCTCTTATAACATAAGATATTCACAAAATGGAATATTACAAAGCAATCAAAAATAACTTAGATAATAATATAGCTAATTCCCAAGACTTGGTTAATTCAAATAAATGAAACTAAAAGGACCAGCAATGTGTACAATATGGTTCCATTTGTGCAGAAACGTTGGAAACACATATAAAGTATATGTGTTTATGCAATTTTGTATATGAGAAAATATCTGAATAAACATCTATGAACTTTTGACACTTGATGTCACTGATGAGGGTGTCTATTGACCTGGAATGTGAAGCTTTATTCTTAGTCTATGTTTTTTTTAATACTTTCAATATTTTAGAATATTTTAATGCCTATGTACACATACACATGCAAAAAAAAAAAGAAAAAAAAAAACAGGTTTAACAAGATGGATAAATTGCAAGGGAAGAGAAACAAATGATTCAGGAGTTTAATTAAATAATCCAGTCAAAAGACTAGCCAAAGTCTACATTAAGGCACAGGAAGGGGGATAGGGAAAAGTAGACAGCTTTAAAGCTATTTAAGGGCCAAATTTTAGGATTTGATAACTGAATGTATGTGGGGAATGGAGGAAATGGTAAGGGAGGTGTCAAGAATGAGCATGGAGTTGGGCAACCGATGTGGTAATCAATAGATTTTTTTAAGCATAGAAACAGCCTTGGTGAATAGATATTGAGACAATTGTGGATATCTACTATTTGATGTCCCTATAGTATGTAGAGATGGACATTTCTAAACAATAGATGGAAAGGATAATAGAAAATTGAAGACTACTGCTCATTGACATTAAATTTAGTGTTTCTCAGACATCATTACCTGTAGAAATGAGATAAAATAGTACTCTGTCAAAGGTACATCTTCCCCAGTCTTCTAACTTTTGACAATAATTGTGAATTCATTTTACTCCCTGCCACTTTCCTTTTTCTTCTATTTTACTATCAGGATACAACATAGACAATTTTACTAGTTGAATAGTCCAAAGTATTTAGAATTGGGAAACACTAATCTAGTCTTACCTTCTCATTCGTAATTATGGGGGAAACAGAACAGAGTTTTAAATAACTTGCCTTTTACTCATCTATCTAGAGACAGTATCTGGAAAAGCCTGAACTGACTTCTAAGGTAACAGTGGTTCTACAATCATTACTTGGTGAGGCAAGTTTTACTTTGATTTCAGGTGGGTGAGGCTAAAATTTTAAAATGTGCTTGTCAACAACAAATTGGCACATGCCATTGGCACTTGACATTGGCACTTGCCAACTACCTCTACAAGGATTAAATCATGTGCTGCTGCAGCTGCTGATTTTCAACACCCCCATGAAAGGAGTTCAGGGTGGAGAGCTGAAATGAGGCACTCTGGGAGAAACTGGCAGAACAAGTCTTCAGATAGTTAGATATTTTCAGGAGCCGATTTTATGAGCCCAATTCTTGTATCTCCTCATATCTAGAAAAGCAGTAAAATCCTTCATGGTGACTCTGCTCCTCGTGACTAACAGTAACTTTCACTAGACTAAGAGAAACATTCTGCAAAAAAATATGTACTCAATTGCATGTAATCCCCATTCATCAAAACCACGTATATACTGACCTTCCCCCCTTTCTTTTTTGGAGCAGTTTCTCAAAGCTATCTGAAATGCTGTCTCCCAGGTTATTGTCCTCATTTTGCCCCAAATAATACTTAACTTACAACTCTCATGTTGTGCTTTTTTTTTTAAAGTCAACATGCTTAATGAAGAGAAAGAGCCAAATCCATAATAGAAACTTTGCATTATCTGATGAAAAATAAATAAATTCATTAAGACAGATCAACAATAAGAGTGTAATAGCTGATGCATATTTCCTGAATATTTCAGATGCTAAAACCACCAACAAATGGAAGAAATTAAGTACTTGATGATCATGATATTTATCAGCTGATCACTATCAACCAGAGAATTGTGCACAAACTGGTCACATACTCTGGGATGCCCCTCCCTCACCTTGTCTTTAAAAATATATACACTACCAAATGTAAAATAGATAGCTAGTGGGAAGCAGCCACATAGCACAGGGAGATCAGCTCGGTCCTTTGTGACCACCTAGAGGGGTGGGATAGGGAGGGTGGGAGGGAGGGAGACACAAGAGGGAAGAGATATGGGGATATATGTATACGTATAACTGATTCACTTTGTTATAAAGCAGAAACTAACACACCATTGTAAGGCAATTATACTCCAATAAAGATGTTAAAAATAAAAATCCTTTGCTGAAACTCTTGGGGAGTTTGTGTTCTTTTGAGCAGGAACCACCTGTTCTCCTTGCTTGACCCTGCAATAAAACTTCCTCTGCTCCACAATCTGATGTTTCAGTTTGTTTGGTCTCACTGTGCAGGCACACACACTTGCATTCAGTAAAAAAAGGATGGTTCCTTGATATTCACAATTCCCAAACCCTGGTGAGTTTACAATTCCCAAAAGTTGTTGAGCTTTGGTAGATTCTGAGAGGATGGTGTTTATAGCTTGGTCTCAAGTTATGAGCCTGATTTGGGTTGTTTTGATTATGGATGAATAACCTCAGGCATGTATCAGGTTCAGAATGAATGGCTTTAAGCACCTTTTTCTTTTTTTATTTTTTACAAAATTTCAATTTGGCAAAACTCAAAACATTCTTTTTTTGTCAAGCATTTTCCCTTAATTATTAAACCCATGTGAATGCTAATGGAAGCTTAATCCATATGTTTCTCATTCACTTGCATTCAATTCATCAGGTGCTGTTTTGTAACAGCCTTTGACATGAAAGCAGCATTCTTAGAAACAGGAAGTGCCATTCTGCCAAAAGGTAAATGAATTCTAACTCTCAAAGATTTAAATTCCACTTGAAATGCTGAGGCTAAAAAAGAAACACAGGATTTAACTTGGCAACAAATGTTCTCTAACCATTCATTTCTTCAATTTTAGTTGTGGAAAATTATGTGAAAATTAGGGTGGGTTTTTTTCCTCTTTGCTGATACCACACAGCTCATTGTCAAGTCAAATGGAGGGAGAATATTTGTTTTGAGTATGGCTGATGTTCCTGTGCCCAAAAATATTTGATATGTTGTTGGTGAAATTTTCTTCACCTTCAGGAAGAGGCTATAAACAGGGAAAGGAGAAACCCTGCATTCTGATCAAACCCTACTCTATTTCAACCATCAGAGAATTATTTCTCTCTTCTCTGGATTGGATAATCAGCTAAAGGTATAAGGCTAATATGAATTATATTAGCATAAGTTGCTTTTATTCTCTGGGGTTCTCTAGAAAAAAAAAAGTTCTCTAGGCATCTTTTTCTAATTTTCATTTTTTTATTCCCCAGAATGATTACAATGCACAGTCAAGTTTAAGAATGGGTCTCCAGTTCCCATGGCACTCAATATAAAATCTTCACTCCTCCCCTCAAAAACCTACTGAATCAGAATCCTCTTAAAGATACCTTCAGATGATTCGTGTGAGCATTAACATTTGAGAAGCAAGCTTTGAAAATGTCAATGTCTAAATCCACCATCAGAGATTTCGATTTAACTTGGCCTGGGCATTGGGATTTTTTCAAACTACCCAGGGATTTCTCATGTGGCAGAAAAATTTGAGAAAGACTACTCTAAGATACTTTGTGGAATCTCAGGTTCAATGAGTTTAAGAAAATCACTGTCAGAATTTGATGATAACATATTTATGACCTAGCAGGGTAGAAAAAGATGGCCAATGATCTCATCTTGTGACATCACTGTCTATTTCTAGGTTGAGTGTATCATCATCCAGGTTAAATGGCTGCCCTAAAAAGAATTCCCTAATTATCACCTTTAAGAAATACCACATCACTGGAAAAGCCGTCATTAATGTTTTATTTTTTTTCTTCCTCAAATTTCTCTTCCAAAATACAAATCTTCCCATGAAGGTCAATATTCTTATCACTGCAATATAAATAAACATGTTCAATCACCTTTCTCTGATTCACTGAATTATCAGTAATAACTCTGAAACTGAACGTCGTGTTGTTGAATAAAACTGTGTTAATCCCCAGGTTAGAGAAGAGGAAGAAATGGCAGCCACTCACAGCCAATGAAAGAGAGCTGCAGTGTCTGAATGGTGGTGTGGGGAGTGTACTTTGAAAGCCATCTTTTGCGAGATTATCTGGGTAGGACTCCAAGGCCTTGGGAATAATTACAGTTGATTTGTAAGTGATGCCTGTAGTGGCAGTAAGGAGTAAAGGGCTGGCATGAGGAAATCTGAATTTTAGGATTAAAATAGTAATAATCAATGAGAAACCTGGCAGGCCTTTAGAATGGAGTCTAGGGGGCAGGATTGGTTTTATTAAATGAATAAATGAAATGGGTCATAATTTTACAAACCAAGACTCGGAAGAAACAGAAAAGTGAATGGTGAAAAACAAATAGCAAAACAATCAAACTGAGAAGCATGAGTAGAGGACCAAAAGAAAAAAAAAGAAAGTAAAATCAAAGTTGGTTCACAAATCATAAGTGTGTTTATAAAAAGGTGTTTAAGGAAAAATAATTGGAGTGTTTTTTTTTCCTCTATATTACCCTCTACATCTATTCAATCACTATGTTCCATTGAATTTATTCCCTATATGCTTTCAAATTCTCTCATTGGAATATTCCATCAGCACTAAGTTTTCCCTTTCAGGTTGGTCTTACCATCCCATTCCCCACATAGCATACAGAGTGGCATACAACTCCAAAATACGCAGTTATCAAACATACATGAAAACATTTATAAAAATTTAACCTTATATTGTGCCATAAATGAGTCTCAACAAATATCAAAGCATTGAAATCATACAGAGTATATACTCTGACCACAGTGCAGTTAAGCTAGAAATCAATAATAAAAAGTTAACTGAAAAAATACTATGTTTAGAAATTAATAAATAATCTTATAAAATAAACCATGTGTCAAGAATAGATTGGGGAAAAGGAGAAGATTGAATAGAATAATATCACAATATGGTTATGCAGCTAAGTCCATAATTAGAGGGAAATGTGTAAAATTAAGCAATATATTTTTTAAAAAGAATAACTGATAATTAATGAAGAAGTTAGAAACAGAACAATAAAATGAATCACAATAAAGTGTGAGGAAAGAAATGACAAAGATGAATGCAGAGTTAAAATAAAATTCATGCATGCAAGATAGATAATCTTCAAAGCTTAAAATGAAACAGCATTTTAAATTCATAATCTCAGACAGGATTAATCATCAATGCCAGGAATCAAAGTAGCCAGCAGTACCAATTATACTATTAATAGACGATAAGGGATACTAAGAAAATATTTAAGAAATATTATAACTAAGAAAATAACTAAGAAAATTATTATGGAAAATAATTTGAAATGTGTGGTAATCAACATTGAAATGATGAAATTTACAGAAAAATATAATTTTCCAAACTGACCCATAGAAGAAATGGAAAGTCAGAAATTCACCAACACTGAATTTTACCAAGCATTTAGGAAAGATATAATGGTTATTACCCAATGCCCAAATTCTTCAAAATGTGAAAAAAAAAAAAAGGAAACAATTACAAACTCATTTTATGAAGCATCTTTTATATGTAAATCTGATAAGCATATTAACAAAGAGGAAATTGCAGCCAATCTAAGTGTTAATAAACTATATCTGTATATGTGTGTGTATGTATGTATACATATAGATGTGTATAATAATGTCATGAATAATTTGAAGTTATTCTGTACATTTGACTGATTTAAAATATCAATTAATATAATTTATTACATTAATATAAAATTGACAGAAATAATAGAATCTCATGATTGAAAAAAATTTTTTTATAATTTCAACTCATATTAGTGATAAAAAGTATAATATCCAAGTTTAGAAGAAAACTGTATTAATCTGATGAAACATCACTGAAAAAAACCCTGCAATAACCATTACATGTTAATGGTTAACCATTACATGTCAACATAATAAATGTTGAGTGAAAATAATCCCCACTACTATGCCTCATACTCAGTATTGTTCTGGGAACTCTATCTAGTGCAAAAATAAAGACAACAAATAAGTTTGTAAGCATGAAAAAACTGAAAAAAGTCATTATTGTAGATGATATAATCACAAATAAGGAAATCCACCAGAATGTAGAGGTATGTTATTAGAAATGACATATGAGGTTGTTGAGCTGACAACAGCAAGGTTGTTAGCTACAGGTCAATACAAAAAAAATCAGTTTTATTTTTATATTCAAGCAACAAATAGAAAGTGTAACTTTTAAAAATATTATTTATAATTGGAAGAAAATCAAATGGCTTAGAAAAACATTTAATAAAAGATATGCATATATCTAAATAGAAAACTATAAAATATTGATAAAAATAAAGACCTTAATAAATGGGGGGAAAACCATTTTCATGGAATGGAAGGTGCCAATTGTCTCTAAACTAGTCTCTAAATGCAATTCAGTCCTAGTCAAAATCCTAGCACGTTTCTTTTTTTCCTCTTGGTGTGTGTGTGTATGTTTGTGTGTGTGTGTGTGTGTAACTTCAACTAATTTTAAAATGTGTGTGACAATGCACAGAGCCAAGTATAATTGAAAAATCTTGAGGGAAGAGAAATTGAGTGAGTATATGTTGTATCAGATACCAATACTTTTTACAAAGCTACAATAATTAGATCAAGGTGTAATCAGGCTGAGAATAGGCCTAAGACCAAGGCTTAAGAGCAAATGAAAGAGAATCTAGAAGCAGACCAATGCCTATATGGACATATGATGACATTCATTTCTAGGGGACTGTTCCTCTAGACAGAATATACCAGGACCCCACTCTTCTGGAGTCAGAAATGAATAGGGAGTCTGAATGCCATATAATTTATGTCATCAATCATCAGAATCAGAAAATACACTTGACTTAGACATTCTTTTTGCTTATTTCTTTATTTTCCCATAATATCCTACTGTCAACCGAAAAAAAAATGCACCACCTAAAAGTTGAGAGCTAAGTTTTATTTGGTGGAAAAAACTGAGGACTTAAGCTTGGGACACAGATAATTCTAAGAGACTGCTCTGAAGGGGGTGTGACGAAGCCAGGATATATAGGAGTTGTTCAACAAAACCAAATAGTCAAAACATTAAAAAATTACTGTTAATAAAAGAAAACCAGATATCTCAAGTTAAGGAATTCAGCACTCTTTTATATATTGGAAGATGCAAGAGTCTGGGCTCACTGAAATCATTCCTTTGCTATGCACCTCAGCCATCTGGGGCCAGTATCCTCTTTTCTCAACTTGAGTTTCATCAGGATGCAGCATCAGAAGTGACTGCAGCAGCTGACTGCTAGATGGGCTTGGCAGTGGGCAGCCCATTTGTCTCCATCCTGAGTTCCCTCAGGGCTCACTGTCTAGTCAGCTGTAATGTGATGGTTTGAGGGCTGCAACATCCTTTGTTTACTGATGTGGCAGGTAATATTTTAGTTTACACTAGCAAAGTTTTGTTTTCAATGCTTCTGTTAAAAAAAAGAGAGAGAAAGAGAGAAATAATTTTCTCAGATTTCCTAATGGTTGATATGGAAAATTGTGGGATAAGACAAAAGAGAAAAAAATCTGACTGTGCTTTATCAGAAGAGCTAGGGTAAGCACAGCACCTTGGATACATGTTGAGATCATGCCAACTGGAGGGTCAGGGTAAAGTGGGAGAGGATAAGTTCTCCATACCAAGGGTACTGCTGGGAATAACTGAGATAGCTGTTTTTGTCTCTTAATTATTAATATATATATATATATATATATATAATTGCAATTCAGAATGTTAAAAACTGCCCAGATGCCCCTTAATTCATTATCTGAATTATTTTCAGTCTCTGAGCATCTTCCATTATTGTCATCTTTGCTTGGCCTTGTGGTGTGAATTCTATACTTCTCCCCAAGAAGTGCCATGGAAGTTGTAAAGCACAACTATTGCATATCTAAAAGTTATATTCAAGATTTAATTAATGGTAAAGGAGAGTGTCCATATAAGCCTAAAGCAAGGAAGAGGCACCACTGGAAGAAAACAAAAGGAAGAACCCCTCAAGGCAACTCTAAAACCCACCTTTTTAGGCCCCTGGTCTGGTATATCTTTATTCTGAAGAATAGAAGCAGCAGGGTGGGGAATAAAGTTTTCTCAGACATTTGAGTATAGATGAGTGCATAGCAGCTTACAGGGGGTCTCTGAGAATGCCCTCTTCTCTAGACATTCTGGGGCATAGATAATTACCTTATTAGCCTCAATGGACTATGTTAAGCTGAAAGAATGATTTGACTGCAAAATGAAACCATTTTAACTTTTAGCTTTGGCTGAATAAGTATATTGTCAAATCTCCCCAGAAATCAACTATGAAGCTGGGTTAAGTTGACAAAACAACTATTTTGGTGCTCTGGAAATTGATCAAATATAGATAATAATCTGAGAAATATTTATACTTGAAAAACTGCTGAATTTAAATTATATGTGAACTGTGGAATCTGTGGCACTCTGGCCTGGGCAACTCCCATCTCTGCAGCTTTGTTAACATAGGGCAGGGCAGGGCATGAGCAATGGCATCTGCCACTATTAAAAGTATCTCATTTCACCAGTTATATGCTTGTACTTCCCCTTCCATAAACGCCAGAGAAAATTATCCTTATCAGAAAGAACCATATATAGAGAAGTGTTAGTACTTTTGGTACCCAGCAACCCTAATGAACTCTTGAGCTACAAGTTCTCATGAATAATAATTTTGCTGATTAGATACTCCAACAAAGGGAGGCAGTCTTTATCCAGAGGCACCCCTTGGGATTTTGGCCTTGTCACCTCCCTCATGAATTCCAGGTGCAACCTTTTTGAAAAGTGACTACTACCTTGCTCTTAGTTCTTGTGAAAACTAAACGCCTGACCCATAGGAGCCTTGTGACTGTCTTGCCAGATTAGTTCACTTAGGGGAGAATCAATTCAAGTGCAACAACTAATAAGATAAAAAGGACCCAATAACCCTAGCTTGTCAAATGGAAATGCAAGAAAGCCGCTCTCCTGATTCTACTGACATTTCAGCTTTATATGAAAAAGTGACATTTCAGCCTTACATACAAAAATGGAAGCTATTTCCTTGGAAAAAACTTCAATCCCCCATTCTGCTGTATCAAGCAAAATTACTGGCTCAAGGGGGCCCTCCATTCACTTAGACCTCCCTAAATGCCTGGGCTTCCTTCACGGATGATTCTTCTTATTGAAGTCCAATGGTGTCTGCTGGGCTGCTATGGCTAGAGTCCAGCTCCAGTTAAACAGGAACAAAAGCAGACATTGTCTCCCAACTCAGTGGGCAGAACTTAAGACATGTCTCATGACTCTGGACAATACTCCCCTTGATGAACATTGGCATAGTTTTACTCGTTCTTAGGCTATTGCCAGTGACCTAGCTATTTGGTCTTCCACTTAAATAATTATAGACTGGCAAATTAAAGGCATCCCTCTTTGGGGCCACAAAATATGAAAACAAATAGTGGCTGCCAATTGAACTATTTGGGTCACACAAGTAGATACCCATGGTAAGGGCCTGTTTTCTGATGAGACTAGCAAGAATTAAGTTGATTCAAGAGGCTGACTGAGCCTCTCTACCACTTAGATTGGCATAATTGCTGCCTGAGTTCATCATGGTACCAGACATGGCAACACATCCACTATTATAAACTGGATACAAGGTAAAGCTCTCTGTGTTTCTGTTAGCCCAGAAGAGACTTCCACTACCTGCCAGACTTGTGACTCTTGCAAACATTTGAACCAGTTGTTTTGTGGTGGAGAAAGCCTTCCCCATCTATCCCTGGCAACTTAATTGTATCAGAATTTTGACTTCCCTCTTGAGGTTTTCAGTGGTACCTCATCTCTGATGACATTTATTTAGGTTAGCATTTTGTTGTTCCAGCTTTATCAGATGGAACATTCAAAGCCATTGAGATTTTTGAAACTAATATTTTAAGCTTTCCAAACCATTGTTAGTCTGATAATGGGCTGACAGTCATGGTATTTGATGGAACTTCTTTCTATCACCCAGAGGCATTTGGTATTATTGAACATTGGAACAGCCTGACACAAAAATATTCCTGATTCTACCTCCCTTAGCTTCTCCTGATCCACACACCTTAGCAGGATATTTTAAGTCTTTGAATGTGGCTGTCCCTAGAAAGGGATTGTCTCTTTTCATCTCAGAATAAAAGACCTATTTTGAAAGTTTAATATGCCATCTTGAATACTGATACTTTTCTTTCCTGTAGAAGCAACCCTAGGCTGACTTTTTGGTTAACCCTCTGGTTGGCAACTTGGCCAAAAGTGGGCCTAGGATATAAAAACTTAATTTTGGTTCAATCACTTGGATTGTCTTATTGGATTGGCATGGTTATAGTTCATAAGAATAATGACCACTAGGTTGAGTACAGAGGTAATCATAAAAAAATACCCTTTTCAAAAAAAAAAAAAAATACCCTTTTCCCACTTGCACCTGACCCTTCTGGATGAAAAGTCTAGGTATAAGAAGGGGATGATGGGAGAGGGGTGTGAAATTATAGCCAGTGTAATAGGATATAACAATTTTGTGGCATTCGAGAGAGAGCAGCAACATAGGCACCTCAGGAGAAAACACCCTTAGATCTTGGGAGGAATGGAGAAGGGAGGACAATTAACAATCATTTGTATTTCGATGTTGACCTTATAGAATTTCTCACAAGGGAAAACACCCTAGTGTCATTCTCCTAAACTGTTGCAAGTAACTGATAGTTGAGTCTGCCATTCACCATGTGTTCAGTAGAGCTCTGAACACAATTTGATCATTATTCTCGTTAACCTTAGTAAGAAGTCTGTCAAAAATAATTGAGGATGGCCCTAGCTCATAAACCTCCTACACAGATTACCTGTCAACACTTCTGGATGTCTTCCCCATTCCCATTCTCAGTCATTCTATGAGAGCAGACAAATGTCACCCAGTAGGGAAGAATGAACTTGACCCTCCTTTGACAGCCTTCCAAACATGAAAACTAGACTCAATTATTACAAGTGAACTGGGAAAACTTATGCCTAAAAACTGTCTGAGAAGCCACTTTAAAGATGTTGTCAATCTGCCCAACCTTTCTCCCCTCAGCAAATACAGTTCCCATTTGGTGTCTCCAACAATTGTTAATAATATTTTCTTTGCAGAAACACCAGGTATATTCTGGGATGGTATTTCTTGTGTGGGATTGAGGTATTAAATTGCCTCATTTCCAAAAATATGGTGACTTTCTTCTTAAGTTTGGACATAAAGTGACTACAAGTATGTTAACATCATGTTCCTGGAGAGCATTCAGTTTAGTCTTAACTCACTGAGAAAAGCAGTTATACATAGAATTCCCCTATGTTTCCTTATAGCTGTTTTATTTTTTATACATCTTAACTGGAGTATATTTGCTTTACAATATTGTGTTAGTCTATGCTGTACAACAAAATGAGTCAGCTATATGTATACATATATCCCCATATCCCTTCCCTCTGAAGCCCCCCTCCCACCCTCCCTATAGCACCCCTCTACATCATCACAAAGCACCGAGCTGATGTCCCTGTGCGATGCAACAGCTTCCCACTAGCTATCTATTTTTCATTTGGTAGTGTATATATGTCAGTGCTACTCTCTCACTACATCCCAGCCCCCTTTCCCGCCCTGTGTCCTCAAGTCCATTCTCAACATCTGCATCTTTATTCCTGCCCTACCACTAGGTTCATCAGTACCATTTTTCTAGATTCCATATATATGCGTTAGCATAGGGTATTTGTTTTTCTCTCTCTGACTTACTTCACTCTGTATGAGAGACAGGTGAAGGTCCATCCACCTCACTACAAATAACTCAATTTCATTCCTTTTTATGGCGAGTAATATTCCATTGTATATATGTGCCACATCTTCTTTATCCATTCATCTGTCAATGGACATTTTGGTTGTTTCTATGTCCTGGCTATTGTAAATAGTCCTGCAATGAACATTGTGATACATGTATCTTTTTTAATCATGGTTTTCTCAGGGTAAAAGACCAGTACTGGGATTGCAGGGTCATGTGGTAGTTCTATTTATGTTTTTAAAGCAATCTCCATACTGTTCTCCATAGTGGTTGTGACAATTTACATTCCCACCAACAGAGCAGGAGGGTTCCTTTTTCTCCACACCCTCTCCAGCATTTATTGTTTCCAGATTTTTTGATGATGGCCATTCTGATGGGTGTGAGGTGATGTCTCATTGTGGGTTTTTTGTTTTTAATTTTTTCAAATTTATTTATTTATTTTTGGCTGCATTGGGTATTTGTTGCTATGCACAGGCTTTCTCTAGTTGCGGCGAGTGGGAGCTGCTCTTCGTTGTGGTGTGCAGGCTTCTCATTGTGGTGGCTTCTCTTGTTGCAGAGCACAGGCTCTAAGCACACAGGCTTCAGTAGCTGTGACACATGGGCTCAGTAGTTGTGGCTCTAGGGCTCTAGAGCACAGGCTCAGTAGTTGTGGTGCATGGGCTTAGCTGCTCTGCAGCATGTGGGATCTTCATGGAACAGGGCTCCAACCCGTGTCCCCTGCATTGGCAGGTGGATTCTTAACCACTGCACCACAATAAAAGCCCCTCATTGTGGTTTTGATTTGCATTTATATAATGATTAGTGATGTTGAGCATTTTTTCATGTGTTTGTTGGAAATCTTATGTCTTCTTTGGAGAAATGTCTATTTAAATCTTCTCCCCATTTTTAGATTGGGTTGTATGTTTTTTTGATATTGAACTGCAAGCTGCTTGTATATTTTGGAGATTAATCTTTTGTCAGTTCTTTCATTTGCAAATATTTTCTCCCATTTTGAGGGTTGTCTTTTCATCTTGTTCATGGTTTCCTTTGGTGTGCAAAAGCTTTTAAGTTTCATTAGGTCCCATCTGTTTAGTTTTGTTTTTACTTCCATTATGTTAAGGTGGATCAAAAAGGATCTCGCTGTGATTTATATCATAGAGTTCTCTGCCTATGTTTTCCTCTAAGAGTTTTATAGTGTCTGGCGTTATATTTAGATCTTTAATTGATTTGAATTTATATTTGTGTATGGTATTAGGAAGTGTTCTAATTTCATTCTTTTACATGTAGCTGTCCAGTTTTTCCAGCACCACTTATTGAAGAGGATATCTTTTCTCCATTGTATATTCTTACCTCCTTTATCAAAAATAAGGTGACCATATATGTGTGGGTTTATTTCTGGGCTTTCCATCCTGTTCCATTGACCTATATTTCTGTTTTTGTGCCAGTACCATAATGTCTTGATTAGTGTAGCTTTGTAGTATAGTCTGAAGTCAGGGAGCCTGATTCCTCCAGCTCCATTTTTCTTTCTCAAGATTGCTTTGACTATTCACGTTCTTCTGTGTTTCCATACAAATTGTAAAATTTTTGTTCTAGTTCTGTGAAAAATGTCATTGGTAATTTGATAGGGATTGCATTGAATCTGTAGATTGCTTTGGGGAGAATAGTCAATTTTACAATGTTGATTCTTCCAATCCAAGAACATGGTATATCTCTCCATCTGTTTTTACCGTCTTTGATTTCTTCCATCAGTGTCTTATAGTTTTCTGCTTATGGGTATTTTGCCTCCTTAGGTAAGTTTATTTCTAGGTATTTTATTCATTTGCTGCAATGTAAATGGGAATGTTTCCTTAATTTATCCTCCTGATCTTTTGTTGTTAGTGTATAGGAATGCAAGAAATTTCTGTGCATTAATTTTTACCCTGCTACCTTACCAAATTCATTGACTAGTTCTAGTAGTTTTCTGGTGGCATCTTTAAGACTTCTTATGTATACAATCATGTCATCTACAAAGAGTGACAGTTTTACTTCTTCTTTTCCAATTTGTATTCATTTTATTTCTTTTTCTTGTCTGATTGCCATGGCTAAAACTTCCAAACTATGCTAAATAATAGTGGCAAGAGTGTACATCCTTTTCTTGTTTCTGATCTTAGAGGAAATGCTATCAGTTTTTCACCATTGAGAATGATGTTTGCTGTGGGTTTGCCATATATGGCCTTTATTATGTTGAAGTAGGTTCCCTCTATGCCCACTTTCTGGAGAGTTTTTATCATCAATGCATGTTGAATTTTGTCAAAAAGCTTTTTATGCATCTGTCAAGATTCTCATATGGTTTTTATACTTCAATTTGTTAATATGGTGTATCACATTGATTGATTTGCATATGAAAATCAATGTAATGATTGATTGCATTGCAATGAAGAATCCTTGCATTCCTGGGATGAACCCCATTTGATCATGGTGTATGATCTTTTTAATGTGCTGTTGGATTCTGTTTGCTAGTATTTTGTCGAGGATTTTGGCATTGATGTTCATCAGTGATATTGGCCTGTAAGTTTCTTTTTTTGTGACATCTTTGTCTGGTTTTGGTATCAGGGTGATGATGGCCTCGTAGAATGAGCTTGGGAGTGTTCCTCCCTCTGATATATTTTGGAAGAGTTTGGGAAGGATAGGTGTTAGCTCTTCTGTAAATGTTTGATAAAATTCACCTGTGAAGCCAACTGGCCCAGGACTTTTATTTGTTGGAAGATTTTAAATCACAGTTTCAATTTCAGTGTTTGTGATTAGTTTGTTCATATTTTCTATTTCTGCCTGGTTCAGTCTTGGAAGGTTGTATTTTCTAAGAATTTGTCCATTTCTTCCTGGTTGTTCATTTTATTGGCCTATAGTTACTTGTAATAGTCTCTTATAACACTTTGTATTTCTGCAGTGTCAGTTGTTACTTCTCCTTTTTTGTTTCTATTTCTGTAGGTGTAAGTCTTCTCCCTTTTTTTCTTGATGAGTCTGGCTAATGGTTTATCAATTTTGCTTATCTTCTCAGAGAACCAGCTTGATCTTTGCTATTGTTTCCTTCATTTTTTTTTCATTTATTTCCAATCTGATATTTATGATTTTTTTCTTTCTGCTAACTTTGGATTTGTTTGTTTTTTCTTCCTCTTTCTCTAATTGCTTTAGGTGTAAGGTTAAATTGTTTATTTGAAATTTTTCTTGTTTCTTGAGGTAGGATCGTATTGCTATAAACTTCCCTCTTAGAACTGCTTTTGCTATATCCCATAGGATTTGGGTTGTTGTGTTTTCATTGTCATTCATATCTAGGTATTTTTTAAATTTCCTTTTTGATTTCTTCAGTGATGTCTTGGTTATTTGCTAGCGTATTGTTTAGCTTCCATGTGTTTGTATTTTTTACAGTTTTTTTCCATTATTTATATCTAGTCTCATAGCATTGTGGTCGGGAAAGATGCTTAATATGATTTCAATTTTCTTAAATTTACTGGGGCTTAATTTGTGACCCAAGATGTGGTCTATCCTGGAGAACGTTCTGTGTGCACTAAAGAAACTGTATTCTGTCATTTTTGGATGGAATGTCCTATAAATATCAATTAAGTTCCTCTAGTGTATTGTGCCATTTAAAGCTTGTGTTTCCCTATTTATTTTCATTTTGGATGATATGTCCATTGATGAAAGTGGGGTGTTAAAGTCCCCTACTATTATTGTGTTACTGTTGATTTCCCCTTTTATGGTTGGTATCATTTGCCTTATGTATTGTGGTACTCCTATGTTGGGCGCATAAATGTTTACAATTGTAATATCTTCTTCCTGAATTGATGCTTTGATCATTATGTAGTGTCCTTCTTTGTCTCATGTAATAGTCTTATTTTAAAGTATATTTTTTCTGATATGAGTATCGCAACTCCAGCTTTCTTTTGATTTCCATTTGCATGGAGTATCTTTTTCCATCCCCTCATTTTCAGTCTGTATGTGTCCCTAGGACTGAAGTGGGTCTCTTGTAGACAGCATATACACGTGGGCTGTTTTTGTATCCATTCAGCCAGTCTGTGTCTTTTGTTTGGAGCATTTAATCCATTCATATTTAAAGTAATTATCGATATGTTTTCCTGTTACCATTTTCTTAATTGATTTGTGTTTGTTTTTGTAAGTCATTTTCTTCTCTTGTGTTTCCCGCTTAGAGAAGTTCCTTTAGCATTTGTTGTAGAGCAGGTTTGGAGGTGCTGAATTCTCTTAGCTTTTGCTTATCTGTCAAGCTTTCAATTTCTCCATCAAATCTGAATGAGATCCTTGTTGGGTAGAGTAATATTTATTGTAGGTTTTTCCCTTTCATCATTTTATATATATCCTGCCACTCCCTTCTGGCCTGCAGAGTTTCTGCTGAAAAATGAGCTGATAACCTTATGAGGATTTCCTTGTATGTTATTTGTTGTTTTTCCCTTGCTGTTTTTAATATTTTTTCTTGGTATATAATTTTTATAGTTTGATTAATATGTGTCTCAGTGTGTTTCTCCTTGGGTTTATCCTGTATGGGACTGTCTGTTCTTCCTGGACTTGATTGACTATTTCCTTTCCCATGTTATGAAAGTTTTCAACTCTAATCCTTTCAAATATTTTCTCAGACCCTTTCTTATTTTCTTCTTCTAGGACCCCTATAATTCGAATGTTGGTGCGTTTAATGTTGCCCAAGAAGTCTCTGAAACTGTCCTCCATTCTTTTCATTCTTTTTGCTTTTTTCTGCTCCATGGCAGTTATTTCCACCATTCTATCTTCCAGCTCACTTATCTGTTCTTCTGACTCAGTTATTCTGCTATTGATTCCTTCTAGAGTATTTTTAATTTCAGTTATTGTGTTGTTCATCACTATTTGTTTGTTCTTTAGTTCTTCTAGGTCCTTTTTAAATGTTTCTTGTATTTTCTCCATTCTATTTCTGAGATTTTGGATCATCTTTACTAACATTACTCTGAATTTTCTTTTCTGGTAGACTGCTTATCTTTTCCTCATTTGTTTGGTCTTGTGGGTTTTTACATTGCTCTTTTATCTGCTGCATATTTCCCTGTCTTCTCATTTTAACTTACTGTGTTTGAGGTTTCCTTTCTGCAGACTGTAGGGTCATAGTTCCTCTTACGTCTGTTGTCTGTACCCAGTGGGTGAGGTTGGTCCAGAGGCTTGTGTAGGTCTCCTGGTGGGTGGACTGGTGCCTTCATTCTGGTGGGTGGAGCTCGATCTTGTCCCTCTGTTGGACAGGGCCATATACTTTGGTGTGTTTTGTGGAGTCTGTGAGCTTAGAATGACTTTAGCCAGCCTGTCTGCTAACAGGTGGGATTGTGTTCCTCTCTTGCTAATTGTTTGGCATGAGGTATGCAGCACTGGAGCTTGCTGGCCATTGGGCAGAGCCAGGTCTTAGTGTTGAGATGGAGACCCCAGGGAGAGCTCTCACCAATTAATATTACATGGGGTCGGGAGTTCTCTGGTGGTCCAAAGTCCTGGACTCAACTGTCCTACTTTGGAGGCTCAGGCCCAACCCCCGGCCAGAGCACTAAGACCCTTTTTGGAAGTCTGAGGTCCCCTCCCACGATTCAGTAGTTGTTCTGTGGGTGCTGTTCCACATGTAGATGTATTCTTGATGTATTTGTGGGGAGAAACGTGATCTCCATGTCTTACTCCTCTGCCACCTTGCGGGTCTCTTTGTCTCATGGCTGTTTTAGGATGAATTGTGTCTCCAAAACGATATGTTAAATCCTAATAAGCAGTACCTGTGAATGTGACCTTGTTTGGAAACAGGGTCTTCGCATGTGTAATCAAAGTAAGATGAAGTCATGCTGGATAAGAGTGGGTTCTAAACCTAATGATTAGTGTCCTTGTAAGGAGAGAGATACAGAGCCACAGAGAAAAGCATAGTGAAGAAGACTATATGATGATTGAAGTGGGGATTGGAGTGATGCATATAAAAACCAAAGAATGTCAAGAATTGCTGGCAATCATAAGAAGTTGGAAGAAAAAAGGGAAGATTCTTCCCCAGGAATTTCAGAGGAGCATGTCTCCATGGACACCTTGCTTTTGGACTTCTAGTCCCTAGAACACTGAGAGAATAAGTTTCTGTTGTTTTAAGCCACCCAGTTTGTAGTAACTTTTATAGCAGCCCTAGGAAAATAATACATGGACCAAGGTAGTGTCTGGACATTTGCTAATACATCTTGCTGTACCTGGATAAATGCCTCAGTTCAAGTGAAAAGTTCAAGAAGTTAGCTATGATATTTATGGTGAGGGAAAAATGAAGTTTCAACTTAGATTTATGAGTATATTTTTTTCCATTTTATCTTTGAAATCACACTCTCTACCTGTAGATATTACTCTGATATTTCAAGGCCAAGCTAAAAATAATTTACTTCAAGTAATGTCAAAATATCTTAGTAAAATTTAGTATCCCCTTCTCTACATTCCTTCAATAACACTTTCAGAACTTTGTTTTATCCATATCATCTTGCACAAATTATTTGTTTTTGCATATACAGGTCGAATATTATCAAGGTCGAATGGGATCTCCATTTTATTCATTTTAGTGTCTTTTGGAATAAATACAATGCCTGGCTTATTTTATACATTCTAAGTTGCCAATTAAAATTTAGTGAATGAATCAATGTTTTACACCTATTTATTCTTCATTTTATCTCTCTCATATGGTTATACTCAATTGCAATTAAAGTATGAAACTGACAGTCATAGTCAAGATAGCAGAGTAGGAGGATGCAGAGTTCGCGTCTCCTCACAACTAGAGCATCTACCAGGCACTGGTGGGGGAACCCCTGAGCAACTGGGTAGGACATAGGAGGGAGGGAGGGGGAGGAGAAGTGGAGGCAGGATAGAACCGGCACCCCTCAGGGGCGGCTGGGGGAGGGAAGGGTTTCCCACACATGGAGTGGTCCACCTTCAGTGAGGGGAGCCATGGGAATGGGAAGAGACCCTTGAGAGATTGCAGGATCAGAAGGGAATGAGGCCAGCATTTACGCTGCCCACTGGGTCCCCGGGAGGCTGCTGAGGTCCTGGGCCTGTTCCTCTACCCTCCGAAGTCTCATCTGGCCACATGGGTCCTGAGGATGTGGGCGGGTGAGATAGGGGGAGAAAAAGTAGATGTCAGATGGGACCAGCACTCCTGGAGGAAGGGAGGGGTTCCTATGCTTGGGAAGGGCGCATCTGCAATGAAGGGATCAACAGGGATGGGAAGAGACCCTCAGGGGATTGGGGGATCAAAAGAGAACTCGGCCAGCATTTCCCCTGCCCACTTGGCCCCCAGGAGCCTGCTGAGGTCCCGGGCCTGATCCTCCACACTCTGAGGTCCCCTCTGGCTGTGATAAGGCTGCACTCCACCCCTGTACCCACTCCCAGGGCCTTACCTCCAAACTCGGCAATCTGACGCCCCCTGCGGCCATGCTGCCTATTCCGGCCACACTGCATTTTCCTGCCTCATGGGTCCTGAGCCTAAGCCCCGCCCCCCGCCTAAACCCCACCTTGTCTAATTCCCACCCACACCTAAGCTCTGCCCCCCCACAGCCAAGGCATTTTCCTGCCTTTTTTTTTGGGTTGTGGTTCTGTTAACCTTGTTGTTATTTCATTTATATTTTTATTTTCTCTAATAAATTTTTATTTTTCTAATTTTATTTTATCTTTTATTCTTTTTTAAATTTATTTATTTATTTTTGGCTGTGTTGGGTCTTCATTTCTGTGCGAGGGCTTTCTCTAGTTGCAGCGAGTGGGGACCACTCTTCATCGTGGTGCGCGGGCCTCTCACTGTCACTGCCTCTCTTGTTGTGGAGCACAGGCTCCAGACACGCAGGCTCAGTAATTGTGGTTCATGGGCCTAGTTGCTCCACGGCATGTAGCATCTTCCCAGAGCAGGGCTCAAACCCGTGTCCCCTGCATCAGCAGGCAGACTCTCAACCACTGCACCACCAGAGAAGCTCCTTATCTTTTATTCTTTGTTATTGTTCTCGTTTTGTTTTGTACCCCACCCTTTTTTTTTGCTTCTATTTTACCTTGTTGTTTCCTGTATATTTTTACTTTTTCTAATATATTTTTTATTTATCTAATTTTATTTTAATTTTTATTCTTTGTTACTGTACTGCTCTTTTTTTTTTTTTTGCCATGCCATACGGCTTCTGGGATCTTGGTTCACAGACCAGGGGTGGGTCCTGAGCACCTGTGGTGGGAGCACTGAATCCAAGCCACTGGACTAACAGAGAACCTCAGACCCCAAGGAATATTAATCAGAGTGAGGTCTCCCAGAGGTCCTCATCTCAGCACCAAGACCCAGCTCTACCCAACTGCCTGCAAACTCCAGTGCTGGACACTTCAGGCCAAACAACCAGTAAGACAGGAACACAGTCCCACCCATCAAATAAATGAGACAACAAAAAATATGTCACAAGTGAAGGAGCAAGATAAAAACCTACATGGCCAAATAAAAGAAGAGGAAATAGGCAACCTACCTGAAAAGAATTCAGACTAATGATAGTAACGATGATCCAAAATCTCAGAAATACAAAGGAGGCATGGCTTGAGGATATACAAGAAATGTTTAACAAAATCCTAGAAGAACTAAAGAATGAATTGTGATGAACAACACAGTAACTGAAATGAAAAATACACTAGAAGGAATCAATAGCAGAATAAATGAGGCAGAAGAACGAATAAGTGAGCTGGAAGATAGGATGGTGGCAATAACTGCTGAAGAGCAGAATGAAGAAAACAGAATGAAAAGAATTCAGGACAGTCTCAGAACCACTGGGAAACATTGAACACATCCACATTCAAATTATAGGGGTCCCAGAAGAAGCAGAGAAAAAGAAAGGCATTGAGAAAATATTTGAAGAGCTTATAGTTGAAAACTGCCCTAACATGGGAAAGGAAATAGCCACCCAAGTCCAGGAAGCACAGAGAGTCCCATACAGGATAAACCCAAGGAGAAACACACCAAGACACATATTAATCAAACTAACAGAATTTAAATTCAAAGAAAAAATATTAAAAGCAGCAAGGGAAAAGCAACAAGTAACATACAAGGGAATCCCCGTAAGGTAATCAGGTCATGTTTCAGCAGAAACTCTGCAGGCCAGAAGGGAGTGGCAGGATATATTTAAAGTGATGAAAGGAAAAAACTACAAGAAATATTACTCTGCCCAGCAAGGATCTCATTCAGATTCGACAGAGAACTCAAAGCTTCGCAGACAAGCAAATCTAAGAGAATTCAGCACCACAAAACCAGCATTACAGCAAATGCTAAAGGAACTTTTCTAGGCAGGAAACACAAGACAAGAAAAGACACACAAAAACAAACCAAAAACAATTAAGAAAATGGTAACAGAAACATATATATTGATAATTACCTTGAATGTAAATGGATTAAATGTTCCAAACAAAAGACACAGACAGGCTGAATGGATACAAAAACAACACCCACATATATGCTGTCTACAAGAGACCCACTTCTGTCCTAAGGACACATACACACTGAAAGTGAAGGGGAAATGACATTCCATGCAAATGGAAACCAAAGACGCAAGAGGGAAGAGATATGGGAACATATGTATATGTATAACTGATTCACTTTGTTATAAAGCAGAAACTAACACACCATTATAAAGCAATTATACTCCAATAAAGATGTTTAAAAAAAAAAAAAGAAAGCTGGAGTTGCAATACTCATATCAGATAAAATAGACTTAAAAATAAAGACTGTTACAAGAGATAAGGAAGGACACTACATAATGATGAAATGATAAAACCAAGAAGAAGATATAAAAAGTATAAATATTTATGCACCCAACATAGGAGAAATACAATACATAAGGCAAATGTTAACAGCCATTAAGGGGGAAATTGATAGTAATACAATAATACTGGGGGACTTTAGCACTCAACTTACACCAATGGACACATCACCAACAGAAAATAAGTATAGAAACACAAGCTTTAAATGACACAATAGACCAGATAGACATAATGGATATTTATAGGACATTCCACCTGAAAGTGACAGAATACACTTTCTTCTCAAGTGCACACAGAACATTCTCCAGGATAGATCGCATCTTGTATCACAAACTAAGCCTTGGAAAATTTAAGAAAATTGAAATCATATCAAGCATCTTTTCTGAATGCAATGCTATGAGATGAGAAATCAATTAAAGGAAAAAAAACAGTAAAAAAAACACAAACACATGGAGGATAAACATTGCACTGCTAAATAACCAAACGATCACTGAAAAAATCAAAGAGGAAATAAAAAAATACCTATAAACAAATGACAATGAAAACATGACAATGCAAAACCTGTGGGATGCAGCAAAAGCAGTCCAAAGAGGGAAATTTATAGCAATTCAATCTCACCTCAATAAACAAGAAAAATCTCAAATAAACGATCTAAACTTACACTTAAAGCTATGAGAGAAAGAAAAACAAGGAAAACCCAAAGGTAGTAGAAGGAAAGAAATCATAAATATCAAAGCAGGAATAAATGAAATAGAAATGAAGAAAACAATAGCAAAGATCAACAAAACTAAAACCTGGTTCTTTGAGAAGATAAACAAAATTGATAAACCTTAACCAGACTCATGAAGAAAAAAGGGAGAGGACTCAAATCAATAAAATTAGACATGAAAAAGGAGAAATTACAACTGACACAGCAGAGATACAACGGATCATAAGAGACTACTACAAGCAACTATATGCCAATAAAATGGACAACCTGGAAGAAATGGACAAATTCTTGGAAAGGTACAACTTTCCACGAATGAACCAGGAAGAATTGAAAATATAAACAGACCAATCACAAGTACTGAAATTGAAACTGTAATAAAATTTTTCCCACAATCAAAGGTCCAGGACCAGATGGCTTCAGAGGCGAATTCTGTCAAACATTTAGAGAAGAGCTAAAACCTAGTCTTCTCAAACTCTTCCAAAAAATTGCAGAGGTATTAATACTCCCAAACTCTTTCTATGAGGCCACCATCACCCAACACCAAAACCAGACAAAGATCCTAAAATAAAAGAAAATTACAGGCCAGTATCACACAAAAATCCTCAACAAAATACTAGCAAACAGAATCTAACAATACATTAAAAGGATCATACACCATGATCTAGTAGGATTTATCTCAGAATTGCAAGGATTCTTCAATATATGAAAATCAATCAATGTGATTCACCATATTAACAAATTGAAGGATAAAAACCATATGATCATCTCAATAGATTCAGAAAAAGCTTTTGACAAAATTCAACACCCATTTATGATAAAAACTCTCCAGAAAGTGGGCATAGAGGGAACCTACCTCAACTTAATAAAAGCCATATAAAACAAACATCATTCTCAATGGTGAAAGACTGAAAGCATTTCCTCCAAGAGCAGGACAAGTCAAGGATGTCCACTCTCACCACTCTTGTTCAACATAGTTTTGGAAGTCCTAACCATGGCAATTACAGAAGAAAAAGAAAGAAAATGAATACAAATTGGAAAGGAAGAAGTAAAACTGTCACTGTTTGCAGATGACATGATACTATACATAGAGAATCCTAAAGATGCCACCAGAAAACTACTAGAGCTAATCAATGAATGTGGTAAAGTTGCAGGATACAAAATTAATGCATAGAAATCTCTTGAATTCCTATACAGTAACAATGAAAGATCAGAAAGAGAAATTAAGGAAACAATCCCATTTACCATCACAACAAAAATAATAAAGTACCTAGGAATAAACCTAACTAAGGAGGCAAAAGGCCTGTATGCAGAAAACTATAAGAGGCTGATGAACGAAATCAAAGGTGATAGAAACAGATGGAGAGATATACCATGTTCTTGGATTGGAAAAATCAATGTTGTGAAAATGACTATACTACCACAGATCCAATGTGCAACCACAGATCCAATGTAATCCCTGTCAAATGTTCAATGACATTTTTCACAGAATTAGAACAAAATAATTTACACTTTGTATGGAAACACAAAAGACCCTGAATAGCCAAAGCAATTTTGAGAAAGAAAAAGTGGAGGATCAGGCTCCCTGACTTCAGGCTGTACTACAAAACTACAGTAATCAAGACAGTATTGTACTGGCACAAAAACAGAAATATTGATCAATGGCACAGGATAGAAAGCCCAGAGATAAACCCACATGCCTATGGTCACCTAATCTATGACAAATGAGGCAAGAATATAAAATGGAGAAAAGACAACTTCTTCAATAAGTTGTGGTGGGAAAACTGGACACCTACATGTATAAGAATGAACACAACCTAACACCATACACTAAAATAAACTCAAAATGGATTAAAGACCTATATGTAATGCCAGATACTGTAAAACCCTTTGAGGAAAACATAGGAAAAACACTCTTTGACGTAAATCACAGCAAAATCTTTTTTGACCTACGTCCTAGAGTAATGAAAATAAAAACCAAAACAAGCAAGTGGGACCTAATGAAACTTAAACGTTTTGCACAGCAAACAAACCATAAACAAGATGAAAAAACAACCCTCAGAATGGGAGAAAATATTTGCAAATGAAACAACGAACAATGGATTAGTCTCCAAAATATACAAGCAGCGCATGTAGCTCAATATCAAAACAACAAACAACGCAATCAAAAAAAGGGCAGAAGGCGCTTCCCTGGTGGTGCAGTGGTTGAGAATCTGCCTGCCAATGCAGGAGACACGGGTTCGAGCCCTGGTCTGGGAAGATCCCACATGCAGCGGAGCAACTGGGCCCATGAGCCACAACTACTGAGCATGCACGTCTTGAGCCTGTGTTCTGCAACAAGAGAGGCCGTGACAGTGAGAGGCCTGCGCACCGTGATGAAGAGTGGCCCCCGCTCACGGCAACTAGAGAAAGCCCTCGCACAGAAACGGAGACCCAACACAGCCAAAAATTAATTAATTAATTAATTTAAAAAAAAAAAGATCACGGTCCTTAAAATGATATATTAAAAAAAAAAAAAAAAAGGCAGAAGACCTAAACAGAGATTTCTCCAAAAAAGACATGCTGATAGCCAAGAGGCACAGGATAAGATCCTCAACATCACTAATTATTACAGAAATGCAAATCAAAACTACAATGAGGTATCACCTCACACTGGTCTACCAACAATAAAGGCTGGAGAGGGTGTGGAGAAAAGGAACCCTCTTGCACTGTTGGTGGGAATGTAAATTGATACAGCCATTATGGGGGAACAGTATGGAGGTTCTTTAAAAAACTAAAAATAGAACTACCATATGACCCAGCAATCCCACTACTGGCCACACACCCAGAGAAAACCATAACTCAAAAACTTACATGTACCCCAATGTTCATTGCAGCACTATTTACAATAGCCACACATGGAAACAACCTAAATGTCTATCAACAGATGAATGGATAAATAAGATGTGGCACATATATATAATGGAATATTACTCAGCCATAAAAGGAATGAAATGGGGTCATTTGTAAAGATGTGGATGGACCTAGAATTTGTCATACAGAGTGAAGTAAGTCAGAAAGAGAAAAACAAATATCGTATGCTAACGCATATACATGGAATCTAGAAAAATGGTAGAGATGAACATATTTTCAGGGCAGGAATAGAGACACAGACGTAGAGAATGGTTGTGTGGACACAGTGGGGATGTGGGATGAATTGGGAAATTAGGATTGACATATATACACTACCATGTGTAAACTAGACAGCTAGTGGGAACCTGCTGTATAGCACAGGGAGCTCAGCTTGGTGTTCTGTGATGACCTAGACAGGTTGGATGAGAGGGGAATGAGTTCCAAGTGGGAGGGTATATAGGTATACATATAGCTGACTCACTTTATTTTACAGCAGAACCTAACACGAATTTGTAAAGAAATTATACTCAATAAAAATAATAATAATAATAAAATATGGAACTGTGAAATTGATAGGGCATGAGACAGTTGATTTATAGCATATAAGTTAAACATCAGCTATGAGTTCAGTCCACCTAAACTTACTTGTGTCAATGAAAAGGTCAGGGAATTATGCATACTTATTCTCACTTTCCTGAGTCCACCCTTGTTCTCTGGGTCCTTGTTTCAACATTTTGTATTTAAAATGAGAAATCAGTTTTTCCACAGCCATTCCTGTTTTTTAATGTTACTCATTAATGAGGTAATTTTATGCTACTGAGACAAATAAATCTAATAGGGTTATGCATTGGAGCTGAGTTAAAATCTCTGGAGCATTTCCAACTGTTTTGTTTTTTTTTTTCCCATCTCCTAGTCAAATATAGGACTGGGCTTCCAATGACTATTAAGTTATAATTTCCATTTCTACATAGAAAATGGAACTATAGTTCAGAAAAAAGGACTCTGTGTTTTGAGCTGGCAACTGACTGCTATATAATTATCATTGCTGTTCTTTATTAACTGCCCGCCTTTGCTTTATGTGGTGATATGTTGATAGAAGTAACTTCAATCTTGTTGCTATGGTGACAGTAACAGTAGCTGAGAAGAGTTTGTTTGTGGTAAACAAATTCAGGCATATGCTTGAAGCCTGGTGGAACAGTTTCCCTGCTTCTCTTACACTGATTTCCTTGCATAAAATTAAAGAACCCCAACTAAAAAACCCACAGACTGGATTTGAAATGGAAAACTGAGAACCAGTCCTAAGGTTATAATTTCCTCTGTGTGTGAGAATATCCTGATGTGTATGTCAATGTTCATAAGACAGGGCCTCCTCTGCTGGAGGGGCTTCCCTGTGGGACAGTTTCAGAGAAATGGACCTGAGAGTGAGAGAATGCCTCACACCTCAGGGGACTGTGGGCATCAATAGCAAAGCTGGGGCAACCTATTATCATAACGACAAAAATTGTTTCTCTCTTTTTCTTCCTAAATCCTCTCTGCTACAGCTGCCTGACTGTTTAAATGTTGGAGAGAGAATTCCTTCCAGAAAATACACTCATAAACATTTAAGTCAGACACACTTAACCCCACCTCTTAAATTTTTGGATTCTATGAAAGTGAACCACCATTTGAAGGATAATAGCTCTCATGTGAATTAGAATCTAAGGTCAGATTTATGTTTGTGGTTTGTCTGGTTTCAATGACCTAAGACACTCCTCATCTGTCAGTCCCTGTACCTTCAACCTACCTCCTCAAGCATTTGCTATCCAACCCAAAAACTGATGTCTACAGTTAAAACACCAAAACTTTTCTCCCCACTCTTCTCCTTTCAGGGAAGACTTTGATGGCTCAACTAATAATAGAAATTTGAAAAACTTTAAGATATTATCCGTTATTTGTGTCCAGTAGTGTGCATGAATTAGAGATCTTTTCCAAATACAAAACAATAGAGGCAGAAAGTAGATTACCCAATTGCATATGTAAATCTTTCAATAGAGAGAAGAAGGACCACTGGCCTGAAATACCAAGAACCACTTTTTTATACTTAGTAATAGTTTCTGAGGACTAGTAGAATCCTGATGTGCTTGCTTAGGTTTTTTGCCGCTTTTTAATAAAAGAGCTTGCTGACACCTAGCTTTCAGGTTCCATGGTCCTCCAGTACCTAGCTCTACTAAAATGTTGGGTTTTAACATAGCAATATAAGGAGACGATTTTCAATTAAAGTTCCTGCTAAATATTTTCATGTTTTAACCTTCTATTCATATGTTTGTTTCATAGACCCATACTGAGATTAGAGTGCCAAGGGGTTTGATGTAGCTCATTAATTAATGTCCTCCAATTAGGATTCTGGGGGTAGGAGTGGGGTGAGCAGTACAGACCAATGTTAAAGTGATTTCTCTCCTAAGAACATTAATCAACGTACTACTGAATGGTGTGGGATTTTTTTTAATAATTTACATGTATAAGGTAGCAAAAACAAAAACCAAGTATTTCTTGATAAAGAATTCTGAAATTATTAAACAGTGATAACAATGATAAATAAAAGAGAATAGTTTTACAATTTAAAAGAGAATTTTCTGTTTCATATAATCAAAATGTGTTGAAGGCATGAAGCTGAATAAGAAAGATGACTCAACTGGACTTGCTGATGCAGCTTCCCACTCTCAGACTTGGTGTATTTTTAGTGCCTTAGTGTCTTTTTAAAAAATTTTGATTGATTGATTGATTGATAGATTTTTAATTTTAGGTGGCATCTTCTTAAAATTTATTTTATTGAAATATAGTTGATCCGCAATGTTGTGTTAATTTCTTCTGTACAGCAAAAAGATTTTGTTTATATACATATATATATATACATATGTATATATATTATTTTTCATATTCTTTTCCATTATGGTTTATTACAGGATATTGCATATAGTTCCCTGTGCTATACAGTAGGACCTTGTTGTTTATCTATTCTATATATAATGTTTGCATCTGCTAATCCCAAACTCCCAATTCATGCCTTCCCCACCCCCTCACTCTTGGCAACCACAAATCTGTTCTCTATATCTATGAGTCTGTTTCTGTTTCATATATAAGTTCATTTGTGTCATATGTTAGCTTCCACACATAAGTGATATAATATGGTATATGTCTTACTCTTCTGACTTACTTCACTTGGTATGATAATCTAAGGTCTATCCATGTTGCTGCAAATGGAATTATTTTATTCTTTTTATGGATGAGTAGTATTCCATTGCATGTATATACCACATCTTCTTGATCCATTCATCTCTTGGTGGACATTTAGGTAGTTTTCATGTCTTGGATATTGTAAATAGTGTTGCTATGAAAATAGAAGTGCATGTATCTTTTCAAATTATACTTTTCTCCATATATATGCCCAGGAGTGGGATTGCTGGATAATATGGCAACTCTATTTTTAGTTTTTTGAGGAAACTCCAACAGTGAGGGAAGTTTCCCTTATCTCCACACTCTCTCCAGCATTTGTTATTTGTAGACTTTTTAATGATGGCCATTCCGATTGGTGTGAGGTGGTAACTCATTGTAGTTTTGATTTACATTTCTCTAATAATTAGTGATGATGAGCATTTTATCACATGCTTATTGGCCATCTGTATGTCTTCTTTGGAGAAATGTCTGTTTAGGTCTTCTTCTCATTTCTTGATTGGGTTTTTGGGGTTTTTTTTGTTGTTGTTATTGAGTCATATGAGTTGTTTGTATATTTTGGAAATTGTAAGTCCTTGTCAGTCTTATCATTTGCAAATATTTTCTCCCAGTGCATAGGTTATATTTTTGTTTTGTTTATGGTTTCCTTTGCTGTGCAAAGCTTGTAAGTTTGATTAGGTCCTATTTGTTTATTTATGCTTTTATTTCTATTGCCTTGGGAGACTGACCTAAGAAAACATTTGTACAATTTATGTCAGAGAATGCTTTGCCTATGTTCTGTTCTAGGAGTTTTACAGTGTCATGTCTTATAATTAAGTTTT
Organism: Eubalaena glacialis; assembly: GCF_028564815.1. Taxonomy (NCBI): domain Eukaryota; kingdom Metazoa; phylum Chordata; class Mammalia; order Artiodactyla; family Balaenidae; genus Eubalaena; species Eubalaena glacialis. The sequence goes on from NC_083730.1 coordinate 31,359,786, forward strand.
TAAGCCATTTTAAGTTTATTTTTGTGCATTGTGTGAAGGTGTGTTCTAACTTCACTGATTTACATTTGGCTGTCCACCTTTCCCAACACCACTTGCTGAAGAGACTGTCTTTTCTGCATTGTATATTCGTGCCTCCTTTAATGAAGATTAATTGACCATAGGTGTGTGGGTTAATTTCTGGGCTCTCTATTCTGTCCAGTTAATCCAGATATCTATTTTTGTGTCAATGCCACACTGTTTTGATTACAGTAGCTTTGTAGTATTGTCTGAAGTCTGGGAGGGTTATGCTTCTTGCTTTGTTCCTTTTCTTTGTTCAGGATTGCTTTGGCAATTCTGGGTCTCTTATGGTTCGCTATAAATTTTAGGATTATTTATTTTAGTTCTGTAAAAAATGTCAGGGCTAATTTGATAGGAATCATATTAAATCTGTAGATTGATTTGGGTAGTATGACCAGTTTAACAATATTGAATCATCTTCAATTTTCTTTATTCATGTTTTATAGTTCTTACCATATAAGTCTTTCACCTCCTTGGTCAGGTTTATTACTAAGTATTTTTAATGCAATTTTAAAAGGGATTTATTTTTTGTATTCCATTTCTGATATTTCATTATTAGTGTAAAGAAATGCAACCAACTTGTGTATGTTAATACTGTCTCCTGCTACCTTGCTGAATTCATTTATCAATTCTAGTAGTTTTTGTGTGGAGTTTTTAGGATTTTCTACAATACATAAGTTATTGCATCATCTGCATATAATGACAATTTTACCTCTTCCTTACCAATTTGAACACAATTTTTTTTTGGTGTGATTGCTGTGGCTAGGACTTCCAATACTGTGTTGAAGAGAAGTGGTGAGAGTGGGTATCCTTGACTTGTTCCACGTTTTAGTGGGAAGTCTTTCAATTTTTCACCATTGAATATTATATTGGCTGTGGGTTTGTCATAAATAGCTTTTATTATGTTGAGATATGTTCCCTCTTTACCCACTTTGGTAAGAGTTTTTTATCATAAATCGTTGTCGAATTTTATCAAATGTTTTTTCTACATCTATTGAGATTATTATGTGGTTTTTGTCTTTCGTTGATGTGGTGTATCACACTGATTGATATGCGTATATTGAAACATCCTTGTGACCCTGGGATAAATCCAACTTGGTCATGGTGTATGATCTTTTTATGTGTTGTTGGATTCAGTTTGCTAATATTTTGTTGAGAATTTTTGCATCTATATTCAACAAAGACATAGGTCTGTATTTTTTTTTTTTTTTGAGTGTCTGGTTTTGGTATCACAGTGATGGTGGATTCATAGAATGTCTTTGGGAGTGTTCCCGCCTCTTCAGTCCTTTCAAAGAGTTTGAGAAGGATCAGTATAGAGTTTTTGTTTTTGTTTTTGTATGTTTGGTAGAATCTATCTGTAAAGCCATCTGGTCCTGGACTTTTGTTTGTAGGGAGTTTTTTTTTGTTTTTTTTTGTTTTTTTTTTTTTACAGATTCTATTTCACTTCTGGTGATTGGTCTGTTCAAATTATCTATATCTTCTTGATTCAGTTTTGGTGGGTTGTGTGTTTCTAGAAACTTGCACATTTCTTCTAGGTTGTCCAATTTGTTGGCATTTGATTGTTCATAGTGTTCTCTTATGGTTTTTTTGTTTTTCTGAAGTTTCCATTGTAATTTCTCCTCTTTCATTTCTTGTTTTGTTTACTTGGGTCCTCTCTCTTTTCTTCTTGGTGAGCCTGGTCAGAGGTTTCTCAATTTTGTTTACCCTTTCAAAGAACCAGCTTTTGGTTTCATTGATTTTTTTCTATTCTTTTTAAATCTCTATTTTATTATTTCTTCTCTGATCTTTATTATTTCCTTCCTTTTGCTGACTTTAGGTTTTGTTTGTTCTTCTTTTTATAATTTTTTTTTAGGTAGTAATTTAGGTTGTTTATTTGAGATTTTTCTTGATTCTTGATGAAGGCCTGTATCACTATGAACTTCCCTCTGAAACTACTTTTGCTGCATCCCATAGATTTTGCATGGTTGTGTTTTCTTTGTCATTTGTCTCAAGGTATTTTTTAATTTACTCTTTGATTTCATTTTTCACCCATTGGTTTTTTAGCAGCATGTTGCTTAGTCTCCATGTAACCATTTTTTCTCATTTCTTTGTCTGTAATTGATTTCTAGTTTCATGCTATTGTGGTGAGAAATGGTGCTTCAGATAGTTTCTATACTCAAATTTGTGAAGTTGGTTTTGTGCCCTGGTATGCGGTCAGTCTTAGAGAATGTTCTATGTGCACTTGAAAAGAACATGTATTCTAGTATATTTTTGGATCTAATGTCCTGAAAATATCAATTAAGTCTAACTGTTCTATTGTATCATTTAGGATCTCTGTTGCCTTATTGATTTTCTGTGTGGAAGATCTTTCCACTGATGTGAGTGGGATGTTAATGTCTCCTGCTATTATTGATTCCCATCCCTTTATGTCTGTTAGTATTTGTTTTATGTATTTGGGTGCTCCTATATTGGGTGTATATGTGTTGATAAGTGTAATATTCTCTTCTTGTATTGATCCTTTTATTATCTTTTAACATCTTTATTAGAGTATAATTGCTTTACAGTGGTGTGTTAGTTTCTGCTGTATAACAAAGTGAATCAGCTATACATATACATATATTCCCAATCCTTTTATTATTATATAGTGTCCATATTTATCTTCCTCTATACCCTTTGTTTTAAAGTATATTTGTCTGATATGAATATTGCTACCCCTACTTTCTTGTCATTTCCATTTCTATGAAATATCTTTTTCCATCCCCTCACTTTCAATCTATGTGTGTCTTTTGCCCTAAAGTGTGTCTCTTGTAGGCAGCATATTGTAGGTTCTTGTTTTTTTTATATACAATCTGCCACTCTATGTCTTTTGATTGGAGTATTTAGTCCTTTAACATTTAATTGTAATTATTGATAGATATATATTTATTGCCATTTTAAACTTTGTTTTCCCATCGATTTTGTATTTCTCTCTTTTGCTTTTTGTTTTTCCTTTTGTGGTTTGTGATTTTCTTTTGCATTATTCTTCTGTTCTCTTCTTTCTGGCTTTTGTGAATCTATTGTACGTTTTTGATTTGTGGTTACCCTGTTTATCAAGTATGTTAAAGCCTTCCTATATCTACTTGCTTTAGACTGATAGTCATACAGACTCAAACACATTCTGAAAAAAATCTACATTTTCTTACTTTTCTCCCCCACATTTTATGATTTTGATTTCCTCTTTTACGTCTTCATGTTCATCCTTTTGCTGTTCATTGTGATTATCATTACTTTCACAGAAACTTTTTTGATTTTTTTAAAATCTGTGTATTGGCTGAAGTGATTTACTTTCCAATTATGCTTCTCTCTTTCCCACAGATTCTTATTTCTTTTCTATTCAGAGAAGACCTTTCAATATTACCTTTAAGATAGGTTTAGTATTGCTGTATTCTTTTAGTTTTTGCTTGTCTGAGAAATTCTTTGTGTCTCCTTCTATTCTAAATTATAATATTACTGGGTAGAATAGCCTAGGTTGCAGAATTTTCCCTTTCAGGGCTTTGAATATATCTTGCCACTCCTTTCTGGCCTGCAACGTATCTGTAGAGAAATCAGCTGATAGCTTTATGGGGGTTCCCTTGTAGTTAATCTTTGTTTTATTCTTGCTGCCTTTAGAATCTTCTCTTTATTTTTAACTTTTGCCATTATAATTATAATATGTCTTGGTGTAGGTCTGTCTGGGTTCATCTTGTTTGGACCCTCTGTGCTTCCTGTATCTGGAAATCTGTTTCCTTGTTTAGGTTTGGGAATTTTTTCAACCATAATTTCTTCAAATACAATTCCAGTCCCCTTTTCTCTTTCTTCTCCTTCTGGGATCCCTATTTTCTGTAGATTAGCATGCTTTATATTATCCCATAGGTCTCTTATTTTGCTTTCATTTTTTTCATTTGTCTTTCTGTTTGCTGTTCTGATTGGGTGGTTTTCATTATTCTAGCTTTCATATCATGATTTATCACTTATTCATTCTTCTGCATTACTCAATCTGATATTTATTGCTTTAAGCTCAGCTTTCATATATGCAAATGAGTTTTTAAATTTTTCTTGGTTCCTCTTTATATTTTCTAGTTCCTTTTAAAAAGTAATCTGCATTTCTATTCTTAGCCCTTCTTAATTCCTTCAGTATTTTCATTATCTTCTATGTGAACTCTTTGTCTTTTACACTGAAGAGATCTGTTTCATTGTTTGTTTATTCAGGGGTATTCTCTTGATCTCTTAATTGGGAGAGGTTCCTCTGCTTCTTCATTCTACTCATATTTCTATCACTCTAAAAGTTAGGAAAAACAATTATCTACTGTGGTATTGGAGGGCTATTTTTATGTGGGAACATCCCTGTGTAGGCTGTGTGGATTTAATATTTTTGGTAAGAGCACCATTTTTTAGTATAGATGACTGCCAAATCTTTCCTTGGTGTGTGCTGGCCATCATCCCCTAGATTGGGGGTGTGACTGGTGTTGTGATGGCCATAGCCCACACTGTTGAATGGGGCCTCCTCTTTGCTCTATGGTTGACACAGCCCTGTTGGTGGCAGGGTCTGCTCCCTATTGTTGGAGTAGAAGCCCCCAGGTCCATTTCTAACCTGCAGTGTGAAGTAGGCAGGATTGGAGCACTCATTCTGGGAGAAGAGCCACTGAGTATTCCTCCGCTGGAGCTGTCCACTGGGAAGTGAGTTTTGTGTCACCCATTGTGCAGGCTTACAAAGCACACTGTTGTTCGCACTGCCTCAGCCCTGCCTCCACTCTGGGAATGAATGCAATCGGCCCTGGTGTCCCTCAGGCATTGTGTTCACAAACCACCAGTGCAGATCCATAGGCACCAATTCATTAAAGTTAGGTACAAGGACTGCAGTAGTGGTGCACCTGGACCTGCTGTAGGGGCTATGGAAGCAGCCCAGACCCCAGCTCTGCCTCCGTGTGCATGCACCCAAAAAGTCCACAGCTGTTAAGGTCAGACCAATCACAACCAAGGGAGCACCCATTGTCCACTTGGATATCCTGCAGTCACTGAGTTTACCAAGCTGGTTGCAGGGGCATAAATCTATGGATTTCACAGCTGTGGGGAGAGGGCTCTGATTTCAGTCCCACCTCCATGTGTGGACAACCCATAGATATTTGCATGCTTCCAGAGCTCATAGAGCTGTCACCAAGAAAGAGTGACAGGCCTCACTCCTCCCTTTGGGCACCCATTAACAACGGTGTTTTGCTTCTATGGTGGGCTGGGTTTCTTCCATGTACAGTCCTGGTTGTGGCCTGTAGCACACTCTAGCCCCTTCAGGCTGTCTCTGAACAGCTAAATTCAGTCCTCTCCCCACGTCTGTCCTCTAAAGGCTGACTTTTGCACCAAGCCACCAAAGGTGCACGCCTTGGGCTGGGGATTGCAGCGACGTAGCACATATCCTCTGTGCTGGCCTCTCTCTGTTTTGCCTGCGGCAAACCGAGTGTTGTGCTCTCCTCCAAGCCTCTGAAACTCCCTTTCTCTCCCAGCTGATCCCCCCACCAATGAAGGGGCTTCCCATGGAACAGGAACATTTTCTCTTTCCAGCTCCCTCCCAGGGATGCAGGTTCTGTCCCATTTCCTTCTTTTTTTGGTTCCTTTTGTCCTACTCGGTTATGTGGACATCTTTCTTAATCTTCTGGGTGTCTGAGGATTTCTGCCAGTGTTCGGTAGGGATTCTGTGAGAATTATTCCACATGTGTGTGTGTATGTATGTATATATACATACATACTGAATATATATATTCAGGAACACAGCAAAGAAACTCAGCAATACAGATACATTTATTAATTCTCCCCCAAACTCCCCTCCCATTCAGGCTGCCTCATAACATTGAGCAGAGTTCTCTGTGCTATACAGTAGGCACTTGTTGGTTATCCATCTTAAATATAGCAGTGTGTACATGTCGATCCCAAACTCCCTAACTATCTCTTCCCCCCACCTTTCCACCCTATCCTGGTAACCATAAGTTCAACCTCTAAGTCTGTGAGTCTGTTTCTGTTTTGTACATGAGTTCATTTGTGTCATTTCTTTTTATATTCTACATATATGGGATATCATACGATATTTCTCTTTCTCTGTCTGACTTACTTCACTCAGTATGACAATCTCTATGTCCATCCATGTTGCTGCAAATGGCATTATTTCATTCTTTTTAATGGCTGAGTAGTGTTCCATTGTGTATATGTACCCCATCTTCTTTATAAATTCCTCTGTCGATGGACATTTATGTTGCTTCCATGTCTTGGTTATTGTAAACAGTGCTGCAATAAACATTGGGGTGTATGTATCCTTTCAGACTATGTTTTTCTCTAGATTAAAGACCTAAATGTGAGACCAGACACTATAAAACTCCAAGGGGAAAACAAAAGCAGAACACTCTCTGACATAAATTGCATCGGTATCTTTGTTGATCTGTCTCCCAGAATAATGGAAATAAAAACAAAAATAAGCAAATGGAAACTAATTAAACTCAGAAGCCTTTGCACAGCAAAGAAAACCATAAACAAAGCAAAAGGACAACCCACAGATTGGGAAAGAATATTTGCAAATAATGTGACCGACAATGTCTCCAAAATTTACAAACAGCTCATGAGGCTTAATATCATCAAAACAAACAACCCAATCAAAAAATGGGCAGGAGACCTAAATAGAGATTTCTCTGAAGAAGATATACTGATGGCCATGAGGCAAATGAAAATATGTTCAACATCGCTAATTATTAGAGAAATCCAAATCAAAGCTACGATGAGATATCACCTCACGCCAGTCAAAATGGCTATCATCAAAAAATCTACAAACGGGGGGGAGGGGCAAGATGGCGGAAGAGTAAAACGTGGAGATCACCTTCCTTCCCACAGATACATTAGAAATACATCTACACGTGGACCTGCTCCTACAGAACACCCACTGAACGCTGGCAGAAGACGTCAGACCTCCCAAAAGGCAAGAAAATCCCCACGTACTTGGGTAGGGCAAAAGAAAAAAGAAATAACAGAGACAAAAGAATAGGGACAGGACCTGCACCAGTGGGAGGGAGCTGTGAAGGAGGAAAGGTGTCCACACACTAGGAAGCCCCTTCGCGGGCAGAGACTGCGGGTGGCAGAGGGGGGAAGCTTCAGAGCCGCGGAGGAGAGCGCAGCCACGGGGGTGCGGAGGGCAAAGCGGAGAGATTCCCGCACAGAGGATCGGTGCTGAGCAGCACTCACCAGCCCGAGAGGCTTGTCTGCTCAGCCGCCGGGGCGGGCGGGGGCTGGGAGCTGAGGCTCGGGCTTCGGTGTTAGCCGGGAGGGAGTCCAGGAAAAAGACTGCAGCTGCCGAAGAGGCAAGAGACTTTTTCTTGCCTCTTTGTTTAGAGGCGCGCAAGGAGAGGGGATTCAGAGAGCCGCCTAAACGAGCTTCAGAGACGGGCGCGAGCCGCGGATATCAGCGCGGATCCCACAGCAACAGGGACGCAGAGGGAAAAACGGAGAGATACCCGCACAGAGGCTCGGCGCCGAGCAGCACTCACCAGCCCGAGAGGCTTGTCTGCTCCCCCGCCGGGGCGGGCGGGGGCTGGGAGCTGAGGCTCGGGCTTTGGTCGGATCGCAGGGAGAGGACTGGGGTTGGCGGCATGAACACAGCCTGAAGGGGCTAGCGCACCACAGCTAGCCGGGAAGGAGCCCGAGAAAAAGTCTGCAGCTGCCAAAGAGGCAAGAGACTTTTTCTTGCCTCTTTGTTTCGCGGCGCGCAAGGAGAGGGGATTCAGAGCGCCGCCTAAACGAGCTCCAGAGACGGGTGCGAGCCGCGGCTATCAGCGCAGACCCCAGAGACGGGCATGGGATGCTAGGGCTGCTGCTGCTGCCACCAGGAAGCCTGTGTGCGAGCACAGCTCACTCTCCACACTGCCCCTCCCGGGAGCCAGTGCAGCCCGCCACGGCCAGGCTCCCGTGATCCGTGGACAACTTCCCTGGGAGAGCGCACGGTGCGCCTCGGGCTGCTGCAACATCACGCTGGCTTCTGCCGCCGCAGGCTCGCCCTGCCTCCTCCGTACCGCTCCCTCCCCCCGGCCTGACTGAGCCAGAGCCTCCGATGCAGCTGCTCCTTTAACCCCATCCTGTCTGGGCGGGGAACAGACGCCCTCAGGCGAACTACATGCAGAGGCGGGTCCAAATCCAAAGGTGAACCCAGGGAGCTGTACGAACAAAGAAGAGAAAGGGAAATCTCTCCCAGCAGCCTCAGAAGCAGCGGATTAAAGCTCCACAAACAACTTGATGTGCCTGCATCTGTTGAATACCTGAATAGACAACGAATCATCCCAAATTTAGGAGGTGGACTTTGGGAGCAGGATATATTAATTTTTCCCCTTTTCCTTTTTTTGTGAGTGTATATGTGTATGCTTCTGGGTGAAATTTTGTCTGTATAGCTTTGCTCTCACCGTTAGTCCTAGGTCCGTCCTTTTTGGTTTTTTTTTTTTCTTACTTAAAAAAAATTTTTTCCCCAATAAATGTTTTCTTAATAATTTTTTCCTTATTTTCTATTTTTAAAAAATTAAAAAAAAATTTTTTAATAAGTTTTTTCACTTTTTTTATTAAAAAAATTTTTTTCTTAATAAATTTTTTTCTTAATAATTTTTTTCTTATTTTTATTATAAAAAATTAATAAATCTATTTTTAAAAATTAAAAACAAATTTTTTCTTAATAAATTTATTCTTAATAATTTTTTTCTTATTTTTTATTATAATAGCTTTATTTTATTTTATTTTATCCTCTTTCTTTCTTTCTTTCCATTTTTCCTCCCTTTTACTCTGAGCCGTGTGGATGAAAGGCTCTTGGTGCTCCAGCCAGGCATCAGGGCTGTGCCTCTGAGGTGGGAGAGCCAACTTCAGGACACTGGTCCACAAGAGACCTCCCAGATCCACATAATACAAAATGGCGAAAATCTCTCAGAGATCTCCATCTCAACATCAAGACCCAGTTTCACTCAACGACCAGCAAGCTACAGTGCTGGACACCCTATGCCAAACAACTAACAAGACAGGAACACAGCCCCATCCCTTAACAGAGAGGCTGGCTAAAATCATAATAAGGCCACAGACACCCCAGAACACACCACCAGACGTGGACGTGCCCACCAGAAAGACAAGATCCAGCCTCATCCACCAGAACACAGGCACTAGTTCCCTCCACCAGGAAACCTACACAACCCACTGAACCAACCTTAGCCACTGGGGACAGATACCAAAAACAACGGGAACTACAACCTGCAGCCTGTGAAAAGGAGACTCCAAACACAGTAAGATAAGCAAAATGGGAAGACAGAAAAACACACAGCAGATGAAGGAGCACGGTCAAAATACACCAGACCTAACAAATGAAGAGGAAATAGGTAGTACACCTGAAAAAGAATTCAGAATAATGATAGTAAGGATGATCCAAAATCTTGGAAATAGAATAGACAAAATGCAAGAAACATTTAACAAGGACGTAGAAGAACTAAAGAGGAACCAAGCAACGATGAAAAGCACAATAAATGAAATTAAAAATACCCTAGATGGGATCAATAGCAGAATAACTGAGGCAGAAGAACGGATAAGTGACCTGGAAGATAAAATGGTGGAAATAACTACTGCAGAGCAGAATAAAGAAAAAAGAATGAAAAGAACTGAGAACAGTCTCAGAGACCTCTGGGACAACATTAAATGCACCAACATTCGAATTATAGGGGTCCCAGAAGAAGAAGAGAAAAAGAAAGGGACTGAGAAAATATTTGAAGAGATTATAGTTGAAAACTTCCCTAATATGGGAAAGGAAATAGTTAATCAAGTCCTGGAAACACAGAGAGTCCCATACAGGATAAATCCAAGGAGAAACACGCCAAGAAACATATTAATCAAACTATTAAAAATTAAATAGAAAGAAAACATATTAAAAGCAGCAAGGGAAAAACAACAAATAACACACAAGGGCATCCCCATAAGGTTAACAGCTGATCTTTCAGCAGAAACTCTGCAAGCCAGAAGGGAGTGGCAGGATATACTTAAAGTGATGAAGGAGAAAAACCTACAACCAAGATTACTCTACCCAGCAAGGATCTCATGCAGATTTGATGGAGAAATTAAAACCTTTACAGACAAGCAAAAGATGAGAGAGTTCAGCACCACCAAACCAGCTTTACAACAAATGCTAAAGGAACTTCTCTAAGCAAGAAACACAAGAGAAGGAAAACACCTACAATAACAAACCCAAAACATTTAAGAAAATGGGAATAGGAACATACATATTGATAATTACCTTAAATGTAAATGGATTAAATGCTCCAACCAAAAGACACAGACTGGCTGAATGGATACAAAAACAAGACCCATATATATGCTGTCTACAAGAGACCCACTTCAGACTTAGAGACACATACAGACTGAAAGTGAGGGGATGGAAAAAGATATTCCATGCAAATGGAAATCAAAAGAAAGCTGGAGTAGCAATTCTCATATCAGACAAAATAGACTTTAAAATAAAGACTATTACAAGAGACAAAGAAGGACACTATATAATGATCAAGGGATCGATCCAAGAGGAAGGTATAACAATTGTAAATATTTATGCACCCAACATAGGAGCACCTCAATATATATGGCAAATACTAACAGCAATAAAAGGGGAAATCGACAGTAACACAATCATAGTAGGGGACTTTAACACCCCACTTTCACCAATGGACAGATCATCCAAAATGAAAATAAATAAGGAAACACAAGCTTTAAATGATACATTAAACAAGATGGACTTAATTGATATTCATAGGACATTCCACCCAAAAACAACAGAATACACATTCTTCTCAAGTGCTCATGGAACATTCCCCAGGATAGATCATATCTTGGGTCACAAATCAAGCCTTGGTAAATTTTAAAAAATTGAAATCATATCAAGTATCTTTTCCGACCACAACGCTATGAGACTAGATATCAATTACAGGAAAAGATCTGTAAAAAATACAAACACATGGAGGCTACACAATACACTACTTAATAACGAAGTGATCACTGAAGAAATCAAAGGGGAAATCAAAAAATACCTAGAAACAAATGACAATGGAGACACGACGATCCAAAACCTATGGGATGCAGCAAAAGCAGTTCTAAGAGGGAAGTTTATAGCAATACAAGCCTACCTCAAGAAACAGGAAACATCTCGAATAAACAACCTAACCTTGTACCTAAAGCAATTAGAGAAAGAAGAACAAAAAAACCCCAAAGCTAGCAGAAGGAAAGAAATCATAAAGATCAGAGCAGAAATAAATGAAAAAGAAATGAGGGAAACAATAGCAAAAATCAATGAAACTAAAAGCTGGTTCTTTGAGAAGATAAACAAAATTGATAAACCATTAGCCAGACTCATCAAGAGAAAAAGGGAGAAGACTCAAATTAATAGAATTAGAAATGAAAAAGGAGAAGTAACCACTGACACTGCAGAAATACAAAGGATCATGAGAGATTACTACAAGCAACTCTATGCCAATAAAATGGACAACCTGGAAGAAATGGACAGATTCTTAGAAATGCACAACCTGCCGAGACTGAACCAGGAAGAAATAGAAAATATGAACAGACCAATCACAAGCACTGAAATTGAAACTGTGATTAAAAATCTTCCAACACACAAAAGCCCAGGACCAGATGGCTTCACAGGCGAATTCTATCAAACATTTAGAGAAGAGCTAACACCTATCCTTCTCAAACTCTTCCAAAATATTGCAGAGGGAGGAACACTCCCCAACTCATTCTACGAGGCCACCATCACCCTGATACCAAAACCAGGCAAAGATGTCACAAAGAAAGAAAACTACAGGCCAATATCACTGATGAACATAGATGCAAAAATCCTCAACAAAATACTAGCAAACAGAATCCAACAGCACATTAAAAGGATCATACACCATGATCAAGTGGGGTTTATTCCAGGAATGCAAGGATTCTTCAATATACGCAAATCAATCAACGTGATACATCATATTAACAAATTGAAGGAGAAAAACCATATGATCATCTCAATAGATGCAGAGAAAGCTTTCGACAAAATTCAACACCCATTTATGATAAAAGTCCTGCAGAAAGTAGGCATAGAGGGAACTTTCCTCAACATAATAAAGGCCGTATATGACAAACCCACAGCCAACATTGTCCTCAATGGTGAAAAACTGAAACCATTTCCACTAAGATCAGGAACAAGACAAGGTTGCCCACTCTCACCACTAGTATTCAACATAGTTTTGGAAGTCTTAGCCACAGCAATCAGAGAAGAAAAAGAAATAAAAGGAATCCAAATCGGAAAAGAAGAAGTAAAGCTGTCACTGTTTGCAGATGACATGATACTATACATAGAGAATCCAAAAGATGTTACCAGAAAACTACTAGAGCTAATCAATGAATTTGGTAAAGTAGCAGGATACAAAATTAATGCACAGAAATCTCTTACATTCCTATATACTAATGATGAAAAATCTGAAAGTGAAATTAAGAAAACACTCCCGTTTACCATTGCAACAAAAAGAATAAAATATCTAGGAATAAACCTACCTAAGGAGACAAAAGACCTGTATGCAGAAAATTATAGGACACTGATGAAAGAAATTAAAGATGATACAAATAGATGGAGAGATATACCATGTTCTTGGATTGGAAGAATCAACATTGTGAAAATGACTCTGCTACCCAAAGCAATCTACAGATTCAATGCAATCCCTATCAAACTACCACTGGCATTTTTCACAGAACTAGAACAAAAAATTTCACAATTTGTATGGAAACACAAAAGACCCCGAATAGCCAAAGCAATCTTGAGAACGAAAAATGGAGCTGGAGGAATCAGGCTCCCTGACTTCGGACTATATTACAAAGCTACAGTAATCAAGACAGTTTGGTACTGGCACCAAAACAGAAATATAGATCAATGGAACAGGATAGAAAGCCCAGAGATAAGCCCACGCACATATGGTCACCTTATCTTTGATAAAGGAAGCAAGCATATACAGTGGAGAAAAGACAGCCTCTTCAATAAGTGGTGCTGGGAAAATTGGACAGGTACATGTAAAAGTATGAAATTAGAACACTCCCTGACACCATACACAAAAATAAACTCAAAATGGATTAAAGACCTAAGTGTAAGGGCAGACACTATCAAACTCTTAGAGGAAAACATAGGCAGAACACTCTATGACATAAATCACAGCAAGATCCTTTTTGACCCAGGTCCTAGAGAAATGGAAATGAAAACACAAATAAACAAATGGGACCTAATGAAACTGAAAAGCTTTTGCACAGCAAAGGAAACCATAAACAAGACCAAAAGACAACCCTCAGAATGGGAGAAAATATTTGCAAATGAAGCAACGGACAAAGGATTAATCTCCAATATTTACAAGCAGCTCATGCAGCTCAATAACAAAAAAACAAACAACCCAATCCAAAAATGGGCAGAAGACCTAAATAGACATTTCTCCAAAGAAGATATACAGATTGTCAACAGACACATGAAAGAATGCTCAACATCATTAATCATTAGAGAAATGCAAATCAAAACTACAATGAGGTATCATCTCACACCGGTCAGAATGGCCATCATCAAAAAATCTAGAAACAATAAATGCTGGAGAGGGTGTGGAGAAAAGGGAACTCTCTTGCACTGTTGGTGGGAATGTAAATTGATACAGCCACTATGGAGAACAGTATGGAGGTTCCTTAAAAAACTAAAAATAGAACTACCATACAACCCAGCAATCCCACTACTGGGCATATACCCTGAGAAAACCATAATTCAGAAAGAGTCATGTACCAAAATATTCATTGCAGCTCTGTTTACAATAGCCCGGACATGGAAGCAACCTAGGTGTCCATCATCGGATGAATGGATAAAGAAGATGTGGCACATATATACAATGGAATATTACTCAGCCATAAAAAGAAATGAAATGGAGGTATTTGTAATGAGGTGGATGGAGTTAGAGTGTGTCATACAGAGTAAAGTAAGTCAGAAAGAGAAAAACAAATACAGTATGCTAACACATATATATGGAATCTAAGGAAAAAAAAAAAAAAGGTCATGAAGAACCTAGTGGCAAGACGGGAATAAAGACACAGACCTACTAGAGAATGGACTTGAGGATATGGGGAGGGGGAGGGGTGAGATGTGACAGGGTGAGAGAGTGTCATGGACATATATACACTACCAAATGTAAAATAGATAGCTAGTGGGAAGCAGCCGCATAGCACAGGGAGATCAGCTCGGTGCTTTGTGACCACCTAGAGGGGTGGGATAGGGAGGGTGGGAGGGAGGGAGATGCAGGAGGGATGAGATATGGGAACATATGTATAGGTATAACTGATTCACTTTGTTATAAAGCAGAAACTAACACACCATTGTAAAGCAATTATACTTCAATAAAGATGTTTAAAAAAAAAAAAAAGAGTCATGTACCACAATGTTCATCACAGCTCTATTTACAATAGCCAGGACATTGAATCAAGCTAAGTGTCCATCAACCAATGAATGGATTAAGAAGATGTGGCACATATATACAATGGAATATTACTCAGCCATAAAAAGAAATGAAAGTGAGTTATTTGTAGTGAGGTGGATAGACATAGAGACTGTCACAGGGAGTGATGTAAGTCAGAAAGAGAAAAACAAATACCATAAGGTAACACATATATATGGAATCTAAAAAAAGGTTCTGAAGAAACGAAGGGTAGGACAGGAATAGAGACTCAGACATAAAAAATGGACCTGAGGACGTGGGGAGGGGTAAAGGTAAGCTGGGACAAAGTGAGAGGATGGCATGTATATATATACACTACCAAATGTAAAATAGATAGCTAGTGGGAAGCAGCTGCATAGCACAGGAAGATCAGCTGGACTTTGTGTCCACCTAGAGGGGTGGGATAAGGAAGGTGGGAAGGAGATGCAAGTAGGAGGAGATATGGGGATGTATGTATATGTATAGCTTATTTACTTTGCTATACAGCAGAAACTAACACACCATTGTAAAACAATTATACTCCAATAAAGATGTTTAAAAAAAGATATTCCATGCAAATGTAAATCAATAGAAAGCTGGAGTAGCTGTATTCATACCACATGAAATAACTTTAAAGTAAAGAATTTTACAAGATAAGGAATGACACTGCATAATGATCAAGGGATCAATCCAAGAAGAAGATATAACAATCATAATTATATATGCACCCCACATCGGAGCAGCTCAATAAATAAGGCAAATGTTAACAGATATAAAGGAGGAAATTGACAGTAACACAATAATAGTGGGGGACTTTAACACCTCACTTACACTAATGGACAGATCATCCAGACAGAAAATTAATAAGGAAACACAAGCTTTAAAGGACACAATAGAACAGATAGATTTAATTGATATTTATAAGACATTGCATCTGAAAACAGATTACACTTTCTTCTCAAGTGCACACGGAACATTATCCAGGATAGATCACATTTTGTTTCACAAATCAAGCCTCAGTAAGTTTAAGAGAATTGAAATCATATCAAGCTTTTTTTCTTACCACCACGCTATGAGATTAGAAATCAATTACAGGGAAAAAAACTTAAAAAACACAGACACATAGAGGCTAAACACTAGGTTGCTAAATAACCAAGAGATCACTGAAGAAATCAAAGACAAATGAAAAAAAATACCTAGAGACAAATCACAACAAAAACACGATGATCCAAAACCTATAGGATGCAGCAAAAGCAGTTCTAAGAGGGAAGATTATAGCAATACAATCCTACCTCAAGAAACAAGAAAAATCTGAAATAAACAATCTAACGTTACACCTAAAGGAAATAGAGAAAGAAGAAAAAATAAACCCAAAGTTAGTAGAAAGAAAAAAATCATAAAGATCAGAGCAGAAATAAATGAAATAGAAACAAAGAAAACAATAGCAAAGATCAATAAAACTAAAAGCTGGTTCTTTGAGAAGATATAGAAAATTGATAAACCTTTAGCCAGACTCATCAAGAAAAAAAGGGAGAGGACTCAAATCAATTAAATTAGAAATGAAAAAGGAGAAGATACAATGGACACTGCAGAAATACAAAGAATCATAAGACACTACTACAAGAACTCGATGCCAATAAAATGGACAACCTGAAAGAAATGGACAAATTCTTAGAAAGGTATAATCTTCCAATACAGAACCAGGAAAAAATAGAAAATAGACCAATCACAAGTAATGAAATTGAAACTATGATTAAAAATCTTCCATCAAACAAAAGTCCAGGACCAGATGGCTTCACAGGTGAATTCTATCAAACATTTATAGAAGAGTTAACACCCAACCTTCTCAAACTCTTCCAAAAAATTACAGAGTAAGGAACACTCCCAAACTCATTCTTCGAGGGCACCATCACCCTGATATAAAAACCAGAAAGAGATACTAAAAAAAAAAAGAAAGAAAATTACAGACCAATGTCACTGATGAATATAGATGCAAAAATCATCAACAAAATACTAGCAAGCAGAATCCAACAACACATTAAGAGCATCTTACACCATGATCAAGTGGGATATACGCCAGGGATGCAAGGATTCTTCAATATACACAAATCCATCAATGTGATACACCATATTAACAAGTTGAAGAATAAAAACCATATGATCATCTCAATAGATCCAGAAAAAGCTTTTGACAAAATTCAACACCGATTTATGGTAAAAGCTCTCCAGAAAGTGGGCATAGATGGAACGTACCTCAACATAATAAAGGCCATATAAAAAAAACCCACAGCAAACATCATTCTCAATGGTGAAAAACTGAAAGCATTACGTCTAAGATCAGGAAAAAGACAAGGATGCCCACCATCGCCACTACTATTCAACATAGTTTTGGAAGTCCTAGCTACAGCAATCAGAGAAGGAAAAGAAATAAAAGGAAAACAAATTGGAAAAGAAGTAAAACTGTCACTGTTTGCAGATGACATGTTACTATACATAGATAATACTAAAGATGCCACCAGAAAACTACTAGAGCTAATCAATGAATCGGGTAAAGTTGCAGGATACAAAATTAATGCACAGAAATTTCTTGCATTCCTACACACTAACAACCGAAAATCAGAAAGTAATTAAAGCAACAATCCCATTCACCATTGCAAAAAAAGAACAATATAGGTATAAACCCACCTAAGGAGGTAAAAGGCCTTTACTCTGAAACTATCAGACACTGAGGAAGAAATCAAAGATGACACAGATGGAGAGATATAACCTGTACTCTGAAAACTATCTGACACTGAGGAAGAAATCAAACATGACACAGATGGAGAGATATACCATGTTCTTGGATTGGAAGAATCAATATGGTGAAAATGACTATACTATGCAAAGCAATCTACAGATTCAATGCAATCCCTAACAAATTACTAATGGCATTTTTTACAGAACTAGACAAAAAATCTTAAAATTTGTAGGGAGACACAAATGACCCCGTATAGCAAAGCAATCTTGAGGGGAAAAAACAGAGCTGGAGAAATCAAACTCCCTGACTTCAGACTATACTACAAAGCTACAGTAATCTAGAAACTATGGTACTGGCACAAAAACAGAAATATAGATCAATGGAACAGGATAGAAAACCCAGATATAAACCCGTGCACATATGGTCAACTAATCTATGACAAACGAGACAAGGATATACAATGGAGAAAATACAGTCCCTTCAATAGGTCGTGCTGGGAAAACTGGACAACTACATTTAAAAGAATGAAATTACAACACTCCCTAACACCATATACAAAAATAAACTCAGAATGGATTAAAGACCTAAAAGTAACACCGGATACTATAAAATTCTTAGAGGAAAACATAGGTAGAAAATTCTTTGAAATAAAACAGAACAAGGTCTTATTTGACCCACCTCATAGAGTAATGGAAATAAAAACAAAAATAAACAAATGGGACCTAATGAAACTTAAAAGCTTTTGCAAAAGCAAAGGAAACTATAAACAAGATAAAAAGACAATCCTCAGAATGGGAAAAAATATTTGCAAAGGAATCAACAGACAGAAGGATTAAGCTCTAAAATATATAAACAGCCTATGCAGCTCAACATTAAAAAACCAGACAACCCAATCCAAAAATGGGCAGAAAACTTACATAGACATTTCTCCAGAGAAGGCATACAGATGGCCAAGAGGCACATGAAAAGCTGCTCAACATCACTAATTATTGGAGAAATGCATATCAAAACTACAATGAGTTATCACCTCACACCAGTCAGAATAGCCATGATCAAAAAATCTACAAACAATAAATGCGGCGAGGGTGTGGAGAAAAGGTAACACTCCTGCACTGTTGATGGGAATGTAAATTGATACAGCCACTATGGAGAACATTATGGAGGTTCCTTAAAAAACTAAAAATATAATTACCATATGACCCAGCAATCCCACTACTAGGCAAATACGAAGAGAATACCATAATTAAAAAGACACATGCACCCCAGAGTTCAGTGCAGCAGTATTTACAATAGCCAGGTCATAGAAGCAACCTAAATGCCCATCAATAGACGGATAAAGAAGATGTGGTACACATATACAATGGATTATTACTCAGCCATAAAAAGGAACGAAAATGGGTCATTTGTAGAGACGTGAATGGACATAGAGACTGTCATACCAAGTGAAGTAAGTCAAAAAGAGAAAAACAAATACCATATGCTAACACATATATGTGGAATCTCATTGTAGTTTTGATTTGCATATCTCTAATAATTAGTGATGTTGAGCATCCTTTCAGGTGTTTGTTGGAAATCTGTACATCTTCTTTGGAGAAATGTCTATTTAGGTCGTCTGACCATTTTTGGACTGGGTTGTTTTTTGTTTTGATATTGAGCTACATGACCTGGTTGTATATTTTAGAGATTAATCCTTTGCCAGTTGCTTCATTTGCAAATATTTGCTCCCATTCTGACGGTTATCTTTTCGTCTTGTTTCTGGTTTCCTTTGCTGTGCAAAAGCTTTTAAGTTTCATTAGGTCCCATTTGTATTTTTTTTTAATTTCCATTTCTCTAAGAGGTGGTCAGTAAAGATCTTACTGTGATTTATGTCAAAGAGTGTTCTGCCTATGTTTTCCTCTAAGAGTTTTATAGTGTCCGGTCTTACATTTAGGTTTTTAATCCATTTTGAGTTTATTTTTGTGTATGGTGTTAAGAAGTGTTCTAATTTCATTCTTTTACATGTAGTTGTCCAGTTTTCCCAGCACTACTTATTGAAGAGGCTGTTTTTTCTCCATTGTATATTATTGCCTCCTTTATCAAAGATAAGCTGACCATATGTGTGTGGGTTTATCTCTGGGCTTTCTATCCTGTTCCATTGATCTATATTTCTATTATTGCGGCTATACCATACTGTCTTGATTACTGTAGTTTTGTAGTATAATCTGAAGTCAGGGAACCTTGTACCTACAGCTCCATTTTTCTTTCTCAAGATTGCTTTTGCTATTCAGGGTCTTTTGTGTTTCCATAGAAATTGTGAACTTTTTTGTTCTACTTCTGTGAAAAATGCCATTGGTAGTTTGAAAGGAATTGCATTGTATCTGTAGATCGCTTTGGGTAATATAGTCATTTTTACAAGGTTGATACTTCCAATCTGAGAACATGGTATATCTATCCATCTATTTGTATCATCTTTAATTTCTTTCATCAGTCTCTTATAGTTTTTTACATACAGGTCCTTTGTGTCCTTAGGTAGGCTTATTCCTAGGTATTTTATTCTTTTTGTTGCAATGGTTAATGTAAGTGTTTCCTTAATTTCTCTTTCAAATTGTTCATCATTAGTGTAGAGGAGTGCAATTTTGTATCCTGCTACTTCACCAAATTCATTGATTAGCTCTAGTAGTTTTCAGGCAGCATCTTTAGGATTCTCTATGTATAGTATCATGTCATCTGCAAACAATGACAGTTTTACTTCTTCTTTTCTGATTTGTATTCCTTTTATTCTTTTTCTTCTCTGATTGCCATGACTAAAACTTCCAAAATTATGTTGAATAATAATGGTGAGAGTGGGCAACCTTATTTTCTTCTTGATCTTAGAGGAAATGGTTTCAGTTTTTCACCATTGAGAACGATGTTGGCTGTGGGTCTGTTATATATGGCCTTTATTACGTTGAGGTAAGTTCCCTCTATGCCTACTTTCTGGAGGGTTTTTATCATAAATTAGTGTTGAATTTTGTTGAAAGTTTTTTCTGCATCTATTGAGATGACCATATGGTTTTTCTCTTTCAATTTTTAAAATATGGTTTATCACATTGATTGATTTGCTTATATTGAAGAATCCTTGCATTCCTGGGATAAATCTCACTTGATTATGGTGTATGATCCTTTTAATGTGCTGTTGGATTCTGTTTGCTACTATTTTGTTGAGGATTTTTGCATCTATATACATCAGTGATATTGGCCTGTAGTTGTCTATTTTTGTGACATCTTTTTCTGGTTTTGGTGTCAGGGTGATTGTGGCCTCATAGAATGAGTTTGGGAGTGTTCCTCCCTCAGCTACATTTTGGAAGAGTTTGAGAAGGATAGGTGTTAGCTCTTCTCTTAATGTTTGATAGAATTCACCCATGATGCCATCTAGTCTAGGCTTTTGTTTGTTGGAAGATTTTTAATCACAGTTTTAATATCAGTGCTTGTGATGGGTCTAATTATTTTTTCTTTTTCTTCCTGGTTCAGTCTCAGAAGGTTGTGTTTTTCTAAGAATTTGTACATTTCTTCCAGGTTGTCCATTTTATTGGCATATAGTTGCTTGTAGTAATCTCTCATGATCCTTTGTATTTCTGAAGGGTCAGTTGTTACTTCTTCTTTTTCATTTCTAATTCTGTTGATTTGAGTCTTCTCCCTTTTTTTCTTGATGAGTCTGGCTAATGTTTTATCAAGTTTGTTAGTCTTCTCAAAGAACCAGCTTTTAGTTTTCTTGATCTTTGCTATTGTTTCCTTCAATTCTTTTTCATTTATTTCTGACCTGATCTCTTGATTTCTTTCCTTCTGCTGCATTTGGGGTTTTTTGTTGTTGTTCTTCTTCTTTCTCTAATTGCTTTAGATGTAAGTTTAGGTTGTTTATTTGAGATTTTCTTGTTTCTTGAAGTAGGATTGTATTGCTAAAAACTTTCATCTTAGAACTGTTTTTGCTTCATCCCATACGTTTTGGGTCATCATGTTTTCACTGTCATTTGTTTCTAAGTATTTTTTTATTTTGCCTTTGATTTCTTCAGTGATCCCTGGTTATTTAGTAGTGTATTGTTTACCCTCCATGTGTTCGTGTTTTTTACAGATTTTTTCCTGTAATTGATATCTAGTCTCATAGCATTGTGGTTGGAAAAGATATTTGATATGGTTTCAATTTTCTTAAATTTACCAAAGCTTGATTTGTGACCCAAGATATGATTTAACCTGCAGAATGTTCCATGAGCACTTGAGAAGAAAGTGCATTCTGTTGTTTTTGGATGGAATGTCCTATAAATATCAATTAAGTCCATATGTTTAATGTGTCCTTTAAATCTTGTGTTTCCTTATTTATTTTCATTTTGGATGATCTGTTCATTGGTGAAAGTCGGGTGTTAAAGTCCCCTACTATTATTGTGTTACTGTCGATTTCCCCTTTTATGGCTGTTAGAATTTGCCTTATGAATTGAGGTGCTCCTATGTTGGGTGCATAAATATTTACAATTGTTGTATCTTCTTCTTGGATTGATCCCTTGATCATCATGTAGTGTCCTTCCTTGTCTCTTGTGATGTTCTTTATTTTAAAGTCTGTTTTGTCTGATATGAGAATTGCTACTCCAGCTTTCTTTTGATTTCCATTTGCATGGAATATCTTTTTCCATCCCCTCACTTTCAGTCTCTATGTCTCCCTAGGTCTGAAGTGGGTCTCTTGTAGACAGCATATATACGGGTCTTGTTTTTGTATCCATTCAACCAGTCTGTGTCTTTTGGTTGGAGCAATTAATCCATTTACATTTAAGGTAATTATCGGTATGTATGTTCCTAATACCATTTTCTTAACTTTTTATTACTGTAGGTCTTTTCCTTCTCTTGTGTTTACTGCCTATAGAAGTTCCTTTAGCATTTCTAGTAAAGCTGGATTGGTGGTGCTGAATTCTCTTAACTTTTGCTTGTCTATAAAGTTTTTAATTTCTTCATAGACTCTGAATGAGGTCCTTGCTTGGTAGAGTCATCTTGGTTGTATGTTTTTCCCTTTCATCACTTTAAATATGCCCTGCCTCTCCCTTCTGGCTTGCAGAATTTCTGTTGAAAGATCAGCTGTTAACCTTATGGGGATTCCTTTGCATGTTATTTGTTGCATTTCCCTTGCTGCTTTTAATATTTCTTGTTTGTATTTAATTTTTGATACCTTGATTAATATGTGTCCTTACATGTTTCTCCTTGGATTTATCCTGTATGGGACTCTCTGCGCTTCCCGGACTTGATTGACTATTTCCTTTCCCACGTTAAGGTAGTTTTCACTTATAATCTCTTCAAATATTTTCTCAGACCCTTTCTTCTTCTGGGACCCATATAATTCGAATGTTGTTTCATTTAATGTTGTCCCAGAGGTCTCTGAGACTGTCTTCAATTCTTTTCATTCTGTTTTTCCTTATTCTAATCTGCAGTAGTTATTTCCACTATTGTGTCTTCCAGGTCACTTATCCATTCTTCTGCCTCAGTTTTTCTGCTATTGATTCCTTCTAGAGAATTTTTAATTTCATTTATTGTGTTGTTCATCTTTGTTTGTTTCCTCTTTGATTCTTCTAGGTCCTTGTTAAACGTTTCTTGTATTTTCTCCAATCTATTTCCAAGATTTTGGATCAACTTTACTATCATTATTCTGAATATTTTTTCAGGTAGACTGTCTATTTCCTCTTCGTTTGTTTGGTCTGGTGGGTTTTACCTTGCTCCTTCATCTGCTTTGTGTTTCTGTGTCTTCTCATTTTGCTTAACTTACTGTGTTTTGGGGTCTCCTTTTTGCAGGCTGCAGGTTCGTAGTTCCTGTTGTTTTTGGTGTTTGCCCCCAGTGGGTGAGTTTCGTTCAGTGGCTTGTGTAGGCTTCCTGGAGGAGGGGACTTGTGCCTGTGTTCTGGTGTGTCGGCCTAGATCTTGTGTTTCTGGTGGGCAGGGCTGCCTCCAGCAGTGTGCTTTGGAGTGTCTGTGATCTTAATATAGTTTTAGGCAGCCTCTCTCCTAATGATTGGGCTTGTTTTCCTATCTTGCTAGTTGTTTCTCATGGGGCATCCAGGACTGGATCTTCCTGACCGTTAGGTGAAGCTGGGTCTTAGCATTGAGATGGAGGTCACTGGGAGAGCTCTTTCCAATTGATATTATGTGGGCACCAGTAGGTGTCTGTTGGTCCAATGTTCTGAACTTGGCTTTCCCACCTCGGAGGTTTAGGTCTGACACCAGGCCAGAGCACCAAGACCCTGTCAGCCACATGGCTCAGAAGAAAAGGGAGAAAAAAAGAAAGAAAAGAAATATTGTAATAAATAAAATAAAATAAATTTTAAAATATTATTAAATTAAAAATATAATAAAAAATAAGAGAGAAACCATACCAATAATCAAATCCACCAAGGATAATAAGTGCTAAAAACTAAACTAAGATAAACATAAAAATCAGAAACTAATCAGTCACAGACAGGAAACCCCAGTTCTACAGTTGCTCCCAAAGTCCACCGCCTCAATTTTGGGATGATTCGTTGTCCATTCAGGTATTCCACAGATGCAGGGTACGTCAAGTTGATTGTGGAGATTTAGTCTGCTTCTTCTGAGGCTGCACGGAGAAATTTCCCTTTCTTTTCTTTGTTCGCACAGCTCCTGGGGTTCAGCTTTGATTCTGGCCCCGCCTCTGCATGTAGGTGGTTAAAGCAGTGCCTGATTAGGGGGCTCTGGCTCATCCAGGCTTGAGGGAGGGAATGGTACAGTAGTTATAATTGGAATGCAGGGTGAACCTGTGGCAGCAGAGGCTGGTATGACGTTGCAACAGACTGAGGCATTCAGGCATCCCGTGTGTTCTCTCAGGGAAGTTGTCCCTGGATCACAGGACCATGGCAGTGGCGAGCTGCAGAGGCTCCTGGGGGATGTGGATAGTGACCTGTGCTTGCACACAGGATTCTTGGTGGCAGCAGCAGCAACGTTAGCATTTCATGCGTGTCTCTGGTGTCTGTCCTGATAGCTGTGGCCTACGCCCATCTCTGGAGCTCATTTAGGCTGTGCTCTGAATCCCCTCTTCTCGCCCACCCCAAAACAATAGTCTGTTGCCTCTTAAGCAGTTCCAGACTTTTTCCCAGACACCCTCCCAACTCCCTGTGATGCACTAGCCCCCTTCAGGCTGTGTCCATGCAGCCAACCCCATTCCTCTCCCTGGGATCTGACCTCCAAAACTGGAGCCTCAGCTCCCAGCCCCCACCCACCCCACAGGGTGTGTATACAAGCCTCTTAGTCTGGTGAGTGCTGGTTGGCACCAATCCTATGTGCGGGAATCTCTCCATTTTGCCCTCTGCACCCCTGTTGTTGCTCTCCTCCATGTCTCCAAAGCTTCCCCCTTCCCACTCCCCATCTCTGCCAGTGAAGGGGCTTGCTAGTGTGTGGAAACTTTTCCTCCTTCACAGCTCCCTCCCAGAGGTGCAGGTCCTATCCCTATTCTTTTGTCTCTGTTATTTCTTTTTTCTTTTGCCCTAGTCACATACGTGGGGATTTTCTTGCCTTTTGGGA
Organism: Eubalaena glacialis; assembly: GCF_028564815.1. Classification (NCBI taxonomy): domain Eukaryota; kingdom Metazoa; phylum Chordata; class Mammalia; order Artiodactyla; family Balaenidae; genus Eubalaena; species Eubalaena glacialis. The sequence goes on from NC_083730.1 coordinate 31,384,599, forward strand.
AGTCTGAAGTCTTCTGCCAGCATTCAGTATGTGTTCTTTAGGAGTTGTTCCACATGTATATGTATTTTTAATGTATATGTGGGGAGGAAGGTGATCTCTATTTCTTACTGCTCCACCATGTTGAAGGTCCCCCCCTACCATACTGTTTTTTTTATGATAGCTTTGCAGTATATTTGAAGTCAGGGAGTATGATACCACCATCTTTGTTCCTCTTTCTCAAGAATTTTTGGCTCTTTAGGGTCTTCTGTTTTCCCATACAAATTTTATAATTACTTATCTAGTTCTATGAAAAATGCCATTGGTATTTTGATAGGAATTGCATTAAATCTGTAGATTGCCTTGGGTAGTATGGTCATTTTAACAATATTAATGCTTCCATTAAAGGAGCATAGTATATCTTTCCATTTGTTTGTGTTGTCTTCATTTGTCAGTGTCTTATAGTTTTTTTTAAGTAGAGGTTTTTTACTTCCTTAGATTAATTCCTAGGTATTTTTCATGCAATTTTAAATGAGATGGTTTTTAAAATTTCTTTTTCTGATACTTTGTTATTCGTGCATATAAACAACAGATTCCTACATATTAATTTTGTATTTTGCAACATTACTGAATTCATTTATTAATACCATTCTAATAATTTTGGGGGGCATCTTTAGGATTTTCTATGTATAATATCATGTCATCTGCAAGCAGTGACAGTTTTACTTCTTCTTCCTTTCCCATTTGGATTCCTTTTATTTCTTCTTATGTGATTGCTGTGGCTAGGACTTCCAATGCTATGTTGAATATAAGTGGCAAGAGTGGTTTTCTTTTTGAATGATTTAATTTCATTACTGGTAATTTGTCTGTTCATATTTTCTATTTCTTTCTGATTTCCTCTTGAGAGATTGTACATTTCTAGGAGTTTATTCATTTCTTCTATATTTTCCATTTTATTGGAATATAATTTTTCATAGTAATATCATAATCCTTTGTATCTGTGGTGTCACTCGTAACTTCTCTATCAGATCTGATTTTATATTGGGGAGCTCTCTCTCTTTTTCTATGGCTAAAGGTTTATCTTTTTTTTTTTTATCTTGTCAAAAAACAGGTATTAGTTTCATTCATCCTTTTATTCTATTTTTTAAATCTCTATTTCATTTATTTCCTCTGATCTTCATAATTTCTTTTCTTCTACTGTCTTTGGTTGTTTATTTTAGATTTTTCTTGTTTCTTGAGTGTGGCTTGTATTATCATAAATTTCCCTGTTAGAACTACTTTTGCTGTGTCCCACAGATTTTGGATCATTTTATTTCCATTTTCATTGTCTCCAAGTATTTTTTTTATTATTTCCTCTGATTTCTTCAGTGACCCATTGGTTGGTAAGTAGCCTCCATATTGTTTTAGCCTCCAGTTGTTTGTGTTTTATGAAGTTTTTCCCTGTAGCTGATATAGATATCAACTCATACCATTATGTCCAAAATAGATCCTTGATATAATTTCAATCTTCTTAAATTTATTAAGATTTGTTTTGTGGCCTAGCATATGATTTATCCTGGATAAAGTTCCATGTGCACTTCTAAAGAATGTGTATTCTGTTGCTTTTTGACAGAATGTTCTATATATATCTATTAAGTCCATCTGACCTGGTGTATTGTTTAAGGCCTGTGTTTCCTTAATCTGGATAATGTGCTCATTGATGTAAGTGAGATGTTAAAATTCCTACTATTATTGTGTTACTGTTCCTTTATATTTGTTGATATTTGTTTCTTTTATTTATGTGCTCTCATGTTGGATGCATATATATTTATAATTGTTATATCTTCTTGTTGTATTGATCCTTTATCATTATGTAGTGTTCTTCTTTGTCTCTTCTTACAGACTTTTAAAGTGTATTTTTTCTGTTATAAGCTATACTTATATAGCTACCCCACATTTCTTTGTTTCCATTTACATGACATACTTTTTTACCCCCTTATTTTTAATTTGTGTATTTCTTTAGATCTGAAGTGAGTCTCTTGTAGGCAGCATTGACATGTGACTCCTTTTTCGATACATTCAGTCACTCTGTCTCTTTTGATTAGAGTATTTAGTCCTTTTTGTTTAAAGTAATTATAGATAAGTATGCACTTATTGCCATTTTCTTAATTTTGCTGACTTTTTTTTTTGTATTTCTGTTGAGGTTGTCTTTGTATTTCTTTTTTGGTTCTTTTTTTCCCCTTTTGCTCTCTTCCCTTGTGATTTGATGGCTATCTCTAGTGTTATCTTTGGATTCCTTTCTCTTTTTGTGTGTGTATCTATTATATATTTTTGGTTTGTGGTTACCATGAGGTTCATATATAACAACATATATATATACATATATAATTAAGGTTGATGATCTCTTAAATTCATACACATTCCAACAACCTTTCATTTTTACTCTCCACTCCATTTTGTGTTGTATATCCCTTACTACTTATTGTGGATACAGATGATTTTACTGCTTTTGTTGTTTAACATTTCTACTACTATCTTTATGCATGGTTGATTTTCTACTTCTGCTGTATATTTGCCTTTACCAATGAGATTTTCGTTTAATAATTTTCATATTTTAGTTGTTCCTTTTCCAGTTAATGAAGGTCATTTAAAATGTAAATCCAGTTTAGTGGTCCTGAATTCTTTCATCTTTTGCTTGTCCATTAAACTCTATCTCTTCTTCAAATCTGAATGATAGTCTTGCCAGGTAGAGTATTATTGGTTGTAGGATTTTTTCTTTTATTATTTTGAATATATTGTGCCATTGCCTTCTGGCCTGCAAAGTTTCTGCTGAAAAGTCAGCTGATAATCTTATGGGAGTTTCCTTGTATGTAACTATTTGGTTTTTCTCTTGCTGCTTTTAAGATTCTCTCCTTATTTTTATTTAATATTTGCCATTTTAATTACAATGTATCTTGATTGGACCTCTTTGTGTTCATCTTATTTGGGACTCTTTGTGTTTCCTGAAACTGGATGTCTGTGGATTAGAAACAGTTATGATGAAGAGGATCAGAGGGCTCTGAAATTGAGAGAAAGAACCGTAAAGATTTTGGGAACAAAGGGAGAATAAAGGCAAGGGACTTGTCTTATTTACTTTGAATGTTAATGTCAAGTGCAGAGCCTGTGGAGTAAGCTTAGAAAGCATCTAGGTGCAAATGAAGTTCAGTCAACACATCCCTAGAGAAATTACCATTATAGAGGACATGTTTTTTCCTAAGTATAGGTTCATAAATTTAATGATGTGCTTCTATGTTTGGTAGATATGTTTAATTTCTACCAAATTGAAGGATCATATTACTATGATATCAAAGATTTAAATTCAAATCCTATCTCTCTTACCAGTTTTTCAATTTTATTTAAGGCAAATTACTTTAGTTCTTTGTACTTTAATTTTCCTATCAATAACACAAGAATTTTAATGAAAGCTGCCATATTTTCTCCATAGGACTGTTACAAGAAAAGGACAAACTGAGACAGAGAGACTAGTACTTATGCCTTGGAGTGTGCAAGTCCCTGCACAAATGCTAGCCGTCAGTGTTATTAACTATCTTCTAAGTACTAGCCTGAGGAGTAGTGATCATTTTGATGCACATGTTTTCATCTGGCTTCTCTTATGACCCACAAGGACCAAATTGGCTGAAGTTGAGAGTGGCTCTGTAAGAAAGCAAAGATTGCTATTGTACAAGAGATCAACCCTGTATCATTACCTGGAGGTATTTTCTGAATAGACTAGGAATTATATGGAACAAATTAACCCAATCTTTGGGAAATAAGTATGTTTCTTTAACCTGTGGGGATTTTTTTCATAACCTTTTTGTTACCTGTGGAACAGTGCCTAGCTCATACTACTGTTTGCATAAAATAGCAGCCAAATTTAAGTACCACGTGCATTTAGGTAAAACATTTAATAAATATCAGCAACAATACCATCTGAAACTAACAAATGCCAAAACTATGAATAGGTATAAACTTTTAACTAGAAAACCTATTATTGATTCTGCTTCCCTGATGCAGCTACAAATATTTAATTATCTACAGTCTTGAACAGCATTTGGGATAGAAATTTGGTTGGTTGTTTGATGTATTGCCAACAATTATATCTAGAAATAAATATCCAAGTGAGTTATATTAATGTCTTTGTACACATACACACACGCACACACATAGAGATGCAAACACACACATGGCTGTGTTTACAGATAGACAAAAACACATATATTTAGATATTTAAATATTAGATATGAAATATTTACATATGCCTTACATCTTTCTATCATTGGATTTTTCTTCTCCTTGAAAGCCCTATTCTCCAAAAAGATTTGGTTCACTACAATAACACAATTACAAAGACTAAAAAAGAATCTAAAGTATCCTCTAACCTCTTATCTCCTGCTTTCGGCTTTTTTGTGACCCAGGATCCAAAAGAAGAATGATGTTCTCTATCATTTACTTTTATTTTTCATGTTAATTGTGTCCTTTCTGTGGTCAAATAATTTGGGAACTGAGATTCAAAGGTGAAAATCATTATGACTGCGCTCAGATTGGCTCTCACATTTCTTTTTATGTCTTTTTACATTAATGGTCATTTAAAAAACATGTGTAGAGTTTGACAAAACATTGATGATTCTCAACAAGTATAATGTGCACATTCAAATGGAGCCTGGATTCCCAATCCTGAATCCAGGCTTTTGAGACTTATCTGAGTATTTTCCTCAGATTTACTGCATAACACTGCCATCATGTGTGAAGCTGAAGAGGTAGTTTCTAGAAGTATTTTCACTGTAGATGTGGTGGTACAGGAGTCTACCAGAAACCTGACCCTTACCAATTTTTTTTTTCAATACTGTGACATGTTTGCAGCACATGTCAAATGTCTTTTAAATCTTGTCAGAGAATATGGCATTGATACAACTCTTTTAACCTTTATAACGAAGAACAAATATGTCACCTTAATGGCAGGAAAGACTTACAGACTAATACTCTGGTGTTTTTTCAACTTTAAAGCAAGGAATGAACACACATGAATGGACATTTAGCCTCTTTCATGAATGTCCCAAATTATTCTGCTCAATTTTGTACTATGAATAAACCTTCTGCTTCCTAGTTTCTCAGGTAAACTCGTGATAATTAAAAAATAAACAAACAAACGAAAGCTCTGTTTGCTTTTTTTAAGCTTGTAGTCTGTATATATAAATGAATCCACATTATCTTCCAAAATGTGCTGAGTACATTGCCTGGCACAGAGCAAACAAACACTCAAAGACTATGTATTGAATGAATGTAAAATGAAGTAATAGAACTCAGCCTGTCACTCAAAATGCAACAGTGTATTCCTCCAGCACAGCATCTTTCCACCATATATATTGTACGCTTCTCACAAAATAAAGCTTGTACTCCAACCAGTATTTAAAGATAAATAAAAACATTATGTTTTCTTATTTCTGTGATTTAAAAAAAAAGTTCTTTCCTCTACTTACTATATTCTATAGCCCTAGCTATACCAGTAAATATGCCTTGGAAATATGCCTTAGAATTCTATTCATTCTCCCATGTCTAACTCAAATCTCTTGGTACTGAATCTGAATTAATTCTTCTCATCTCTGATTGCTTCCAGCAATGAGTCTGAATCTCACATCTGAAAGGAATTTCCAACCTTACAAATGCCAATTAATATCTCTCCTACAGTTTAAAGGCTACTTCAGACAAGTTTTATATTTCATACTTTAATTGATCAAGACCAAAACATCTCTCACTGGTTATCCAGGAGAAGTGATGCTTATCTGTGACCCTAGACATGGGCAGCCCTATCCAGTTAACCCAGTATGTCCCACCTGCTTTTCCATGGTCTAAAACTTTCAAATTCCACCAATTTTTAGCAGGATATCCCAAAAACCTAAAGGTCTGGTGGTGATGTGAAAAGGAGAGTATGACTAAAATCTGCACAAGATCTCCCCCTGAACCAAGACCAAGCATTTCCCTCATTGTATTATAGCCATGTAACCATTCACATCATACATCATTTACCAGAAACCTTTGAGATGCCTGTAGGCAGAGCACACATAAAAAGTTGTTTGTACTTGCAAAGCACTTAGTTAAATGACATAAACATTTTAATTTCAAAAAGATGAAAACTAAGGTAGGAGTTGTATAATATAACACATTTTTAAAGAAAAACACAAATTTGAGCTCAGAAAAGAGAATTCTAGGAAATTACCACGAGGTAAATTGAGGCTTTAGTTAATAATTAACACACCATATGACCAATCTTATCTACTGATTGCATGTGTTCCGAAAGTTACAGAGTTCAACTGAGTTTCAGTCTTGCTTTTTAATTACTTTTAATAAAAGGAATAAAAAGATTTACCACTATCACTAATCAACAGAAGTATATCTGCTTGGATGAAAATAGCATGAAGCCATGAAGACAGACTCTACACTAAGTACTTCACACCCATTATTCTTCTACTCTCCCTGAGTGATATAGGTAGGTAAAATTATTCATAAGTTATAGATCAGAAAGTTTTAGCCACTTGCTAAAGTATATAGTTAAATGATAGGATGGCCAATATTTGAACCTTGGCCTATCTGATTCTACTCCCTATGCTTTAAACATTCTGTATAATAATATAATATATTAATAATCACTAAGGTTATTGAGTATATGTTGATATTTGGTTTGCTATGGGTCAGGGTGACCATTATTAAAGGCTGACTCTTGATTTCGGCACAGAATTTGCTGACGGTTCTCTCTTCTCATTTTCTTCCATTGGTTTGAAATGCATACACACACACACCACTCTAGAAATCCAAATCTTGTATTCCTTTGAAATATGGCTCAAATATTTCTTCCTAAAAAATAGTTTTACTAATTAATTTCATGTCATTCTGACTATTCCATCGCTTCATATTTTATCAATGTTTAGATTATCAATTTAGATTTACATTTTTCATATACAATGTAAGGTGTTCCTTAGTTCATGAATGTCAGTCTAACTCCATTGCAAGTTCCTTGAGTAAAGAAAATAACTCCCATGGAAATTTTCATCCACTATTTTTTCCTACCTAGAACATAACACACTGGCTCATGGAGCTGCTATTACAGAGATTCTTACATTTATATATAAGTCCAGATGACTGAGAATGTTTTATAACTGAAATTATCCCAAAGATCTGAGTTCTAAGCCATATTTTTCCAAATAAACTACATTTAGATAAATATTAGAATTTTTTGTATCAAGGAAAAGGAGTATGCCACCTAAGGATAATAAGACAAATGTGTACCCATGTGCTGTTAATTTGGGAGATAAGAGAGTGTCAAAAACTGACATTAGTATTTAAGCAATGAATGTTGACTCCAATATACTTGGGACAACCTTGCAATCAGTGCCTTAAGATAGGAGTAGAGTTGTTCTTGTAGTATGGGATTTGGGTTGTATTTTCTGTATTCTCACCATAAGGTGAAATGTGGAGTATATTTCTTAATCTTTTGACCCAAATTTTCTCACCTGTAAAATAAAGATATTATATATTCCCAACCCATGTCATGGGTGATGAAGACTAAATGTGATACAGGAAGAAGAGATTTAAACATTTAGTGCCAACATAAAGGATTAATAACTTTGAAAAGTCACACTTTTGAGAACAAGAATTGTAGACTTTTTTCTCCTTCTGGGTTATACATGCAGTCTTATCACTCAGTTTCCAGTCTGGGTTGTGGCTTAGCTATTTTAAAAGAATCTCTTCCATGGCACTGCCAGTGCACCTTGAACTCCGTGGGCTATTTCATTGTATTCTATTAGTTGTCTAGCAAGCATCTTAAAAAGAACAACAACAACATAGGCAGCACAGATTTTTATAGGTAGGCTGAGTGGAAAAGGGTTGGAAAATGACAAGGTTAATCGCTTTGGGAATATCTTACAAGTGGCATTTTACCCATTACAAGCAATACCACAATCTATTTTCAATGTAAATATGTGTGTGTGTGTGTGTGTGTAATTAAGATAGCTTTTTATAATACACTAATAAAATTGAGTTCTGATGGTGGGATTAAGCCCTAGAATTAACATCTGTATAGCAGAATGAATGTGATTTGGGAGATGAGATATAAAACTTAATAATAACTGCAGCATTGGACTAGCTATAAGGCTATGTAAGGCATGAACAAAAATGAATGTTTAGGACTACATCTTGGTCTGGATGATTACAAATGCACCATACTACCTCTGACACATCAATCATTAGGCCACATTCTAGCATTCATTCTATTGTCTATTTAGTTTTTTCCTTGTCTTTCTGAGCAGGGATGAAAGACAAGTTTGGACTAGTTTCCTCTCTTTCAAAATTATTTCCTAAAATCTTGACATTTTCCAATTTTTGAGTCAGAAGGAACCTTTAAAAAGATCTAGAAGGAGAAGATTAAGATGGTGATGTGGGAACACATTGTGTTCACCTCTTTCCATGAATACATCAAAACTATAACTATGTATAGAGCAACTCTCTGAGATCAACCAGAAGACTAGACAAATGCCTCTTCTACAACCAAGGTTATGAAGAAAGAATCACACAGAAACTGGTAGGAGAGAAGGAGAAGCAATCTATGTGGGATCCACATGCCTGGTGAATAACCCAGAAAGGTGGGGGGTATCATAAGCTAAGGGATCCTCCTTAAGGAGCAAGAGGTTGTAGCCTAACATTGGGCACCCCAGTTCTGGTGTCTGGAACTGGAAAGAAAAGCTCCCTTGGCTGTTTTGAAAACCACTAGGGCATACTGGAGGGCTGTAAGACACACCACTCTCTGAAGAGTATGAGCATGGACTTGCTTGTTCCCAGTCTTGGGCTGGTGTCCTGGCACTATTCCCTACCAAGGCAGAGATGTCATCACACCACAGAGAAGCAGAACTGCTGCTCTAAATCCTTGAGCCACTACCTCACCCACTGACCAAAACAGAGACTACCATCAAGCCTGGGAGAAGCCCCAGCTTGCACTGGGCTATGTTTCTAACATCTCTAGATCAAACCCTACCTCCCATCAAGGCAGCTGCAGTCAGTGCACCCTGGGGTTACACAAAGCCTGTGCTCATCACATCCAAGTCTCCCTCAAAAACCACTGGGCACAACAGATTGCATGGGGACACTCCCACACAAGGACATGCCTTCAAGACCAAGATAGGTTAATGTTTTGTCTAATTTCAGAACCAAACAGACAAACTCAAATAAAATGAGAAGACGGAGGATTGTGTTTCAAATGAAAGAACAAGAAAAAAAAAAAAAAACTGGTGAAATGGAGGTCAAAGCAATAGTCATAAAAATGCTTCCTGAGCTCAGGAAAAGAACAGATGAACATAGTGAGAACTTCAAAAATGAACTAGAAAATATAAAAGGGGACAAATCAGAGGTGAAGAATATAATAACTGAAATGAAAAATATAGGTGATACAGAGGAAAATTAAGTGATATAGAAGAACACAAAAGTGACCTAGAAGAAAGAATACTGGAAATCACCCAATCAGAACAGTGAAGAGGAAAATAAAATTTATAAATAAGCATAGTTAACAGGCCTCTGAGACAACATCAGGCATAAAAAAAATTCACATTACAGGGGTCCAAGAGGAGGAGAGAGAAAAAGGCAAAAATGTATTTGATTAAATCACAACTGAAAATTTACTGAGTCTGAAGAAGGAAACAGATATTCAAGTCCAGGAAGCTCAGAGAGTCCCAAACATAATCAATCCAAAGAGACCCACATGAAGACATCATAATTAAATGAAAAAGTTAAATATAAAGAGAATTCTAAAGGCAATAAGAGAAAAAACATATACGGGGGGCAACCATTAAGTTCTCAGCTGATTCTTCATTGAAAAATTTGCATGTCAGAAAAGAATGGCATGATATACTTAAAGTGCTGAAAGGAAAGAATACAACCAAGGAAAAGTTATCATTCAGAATTGAAGAAGAAATGACTAACAAAAACTAAGAGAGTTCAACACCACAAAACTGGTGTTAAAAGAAATGTTAAAATCTCTCTTTAAGTGAAAAAGAGAAAGCTAAAAGAAGAAATAAGAAAATATATGAATAAAAAACTACCTAGTAAAGCTATATATATAGTAAAGTGAGTGTATCAACAAATATTTAAAGTTATTAAGAAAATTAAAAGAAAAAAATCGTAAAATCAAGTATAACTATAATAAACAACTATGGAATACTCATAAAGATGTAAAATATGACAAAAGTGAAGATGTGGGGCTGGAGGAGTAAAAAATGGGACTTCCAAAAGGTTAACAGCTGACTTTTCATCAGAAGCTCTGCAGGCCAGAAGGCAGTAGCATGATATATTTAAAGTGATGAAAGGGGAAAATGTAAAACCAAGAGTACTCTATTCAACAAGGCTCTCAGTCAGATTCAGTGGAGAAATCAAAACCTTTACAGACAAGCAAAACCTAAGAGAATTCAGCAACACCAAACCAGCTTTAAAATTGGGTCACAAATCAAGCCTTGGTAAATTTTAAAAAGTTGAAATCATATCAAGCATCTTTTCTGACCAGAATGTTATGACATAGAAATCAATTACAGGGGAAAAACTTTAAAAAACACAAACACATGGAGGCCAAACAATATGTTACTAAATATCCAATGGATCACTTGAAGAAATCAATGAGAAAAAAAACCCCCAAAAACCTAGAGACAAGTGACAGTGAAAACATGATGATCCAAAACCTACGGGATACTACATAAGCAGTTCTAAGAGGGAAGGTTATAACAATACAATCTTGCCTTAAGAAACAAGAAAAATCTCAAATAACCTAACCTTACACCTAAAGCAATTAGGGAAGGAAGAGCAAATGAAACCCAAAGATAGTACAAGGAAAGAAATCATAAGAATCAGAGCAGAAATAAATGAAATAGAGACAAAGAAAGCAATACCAAAGATCAATGAAACTGAAAGCTGGTTCTTTGAGAAGATAAACAAATAGATAAAACTTTAACCAGACTCATCAAGAAAAAAAGGGAGAGGACTCAAATCAATAGAATTAGAAATGAAAAAGAAGACACAATGTACACCACAGAAATACAAAGGGCCATAAGAGACCACTACAAGCAACTATACACCAATAAAATGGACAACCTGGAAGAAATGGACAAATTCTTCGAAAGGTACAACCTTCTAAGACTGAACCAGGAAGAAATAGAAAATATGAACAGACCAATCACAAGTAATGAAATTGAAAGTGTAATTAAAAATCTTCCAACAAACAAAAGTCCAGAACCAGTTGGCTTCACAGGAGACTTCTATCAAACATTTAGGGAAGGGAAAACACCTACCCTTCTGAAACTCTTCCAAAAAATTACAGAGGAGAGAACACATCCAAGCTCATTATACGAGACCATTATCACCCTGATACTGAAACCAGACAAGAATACCTCACACACACACACAAAAATTACCAGCCAATATCACTGATGAACATAGACACAAAAATCCTCAACAAAGTACTAACAATCTGAATCCAATAACACATTAAAAGTATGATACACCACAATCAAGTCAGATTTATCCCAGGGAGGCAAGGATTTTTCAATATCCACAAATCAGTATGATACACCACATCAACAATTTGAAGAATAAAACCCATATGATCATCTCAATAGATGCATAAAAATCTTTCGATAAAATTCAATACCCATTTATAATAAAACCTCTCCATTAAGTGGGCCTGGAGTGAACCTACTTCAACATAATAAAAGCCATATACAACAAACCCATAGTAAACATCATTTTCAATTGTGAAAAACTGAAAGCATTTCCTCTAGATCAAGAACAAGACAAGGATGTTCCCTCTCACAAGTATTCTTCAACATAGTTTTGGAAGTCTTAGCCATAGCAATCAGAGAGGAAAAAGAAATAAAAGGAATCTAAATCAGAAAAGAAGAAGTAAAGCTGTCACTGTTTGCAGATGACATGATACTATACATAGAAAACACTAAAGATGCTATCAGAAAAGCACTAGAGCTCATCAATGAACTTGGTAAAGTTTCAGGATACAAAATTCATACACAGAAATCTGTTGCCTTTCTATTCACTAACAACAAAAGACTAGAAAGAGAAATCAAGGAAATAATCCCATTAACAATTGCATCAAGAAGAATAAAATACCTAGTAATAAACTTATCTAAAGAAGTAAAAGACCTGTACTCAAAAAACTATATACTGATGAAAGAAATCAAAGGTGACACAAACAGATAGAGAGATATACCAGGTTCTTGGATGGGAAGAATCAATGTTGTGTAAATTACAATGCTAAAAGCAATCTGCAGATTCAATGCAGTCCCTTTGATTCAATCAAATTACCAATGGCATTATTCACAGAATTAGAACAAAAAATTTTACAATTTGTATGGAAACACAAATAGACAAAGCAAGCTTGAGAAAGAAAAATGGAGCTGGAGGAATCAGGATCCCTGACTTCAGACTATACTACAAAGTTACAGTAATCAAAACAGTATGGTACTGGCAAAAGAACGGAAATATAGTTCAATGGAATAGGATAGAAAGTCCAGAGATAAACCCACACACCTATGGTCACCTAAACTCTAACAAAGGAGGCAAACATATACAATGGAGAAAATACAGTCTTTTTAATAAGTGATGCTGGGAAAGCTGGACAGCTACAGGTAAATGAATGAAGTTCAAACACTCCCTAACACCGTACACAAAAATAAACTCAAAATGGATTAAAGATCTAAATGTAAGGCTGGATACTATAAAACTCTTGGAGGAAAATACAAGCAGAACATTCTTTGACATAAATTGCAGCAAGATCTTTTTTGATCCACATCCTAAAGTAATGAAAATAAAAACAAAAATAAACAAATGGGACCTAATTGAACCTAAAAGCTTTTGCACAGCAAAGAAAACCAAAAACTAAATGAAAAGACAACCCTCAGAATGGTAGAAAATATTTGCAAACAAAGCAACTGACAAGGGATTAATCTCCAAAAATATATAAACAGCTCATGCAGCTCAATATAAAAATAAAAAATAAAAAATGAACAGAAAACCTAAAGAGACATTTCCCCAAAGAAGACATGCTAATGGCCAAGAGGCACATGAAAAGATGCTCAGCATCACTAATTATTAGAGAAATGCAAATCAAAACTACAATGAGGTATCATCTCACGACAATCAGAATGGCCATCATCAAAAAATCTTCAAACAGTAAATGCTAGAAAGAGTGTGGAGAACCCTCCTACTCTGTTGGTGGGACTGTAAACTGGTACAGCCACTATTGAGAATGGTATGGAGGTTCCTTAAAAGACTAAAAATAGAGCTACCATATGATTCAGCAATCCCACTCCCGTGCATATATCTAGAGAAAACCATAATTTGAAAGAATTCATCACCCTAATGTTCATTGCAATACTATTTACAATGGCCAGGACATGGAAGCATCCTAAATCTCTATCAACAGAGGACTGGATAAAGAAGATGTGGTACATATATAAAATGGTATATTACTCAGCCCTAAAGAAAAGTTAAATATTGTCATTTGTAGCAACATGGAGGGTGGTAGAGATTTTCATACTGAGTGAAGTAAATCAAAGACAAATATCATGTGATGTTGCTTATATGTGGAATCTAAAAAAAAAATGTACAAACGAACTTATCTACAAAAGAGAAATAGAGTTACAGATGTAGGAAGCAAATTTATGGTTACAAGTAGGTAAGGGGTGGAGGGATAAATTGGAAGATTGGAATAGACGTATACATGCTACTATATATAGAATAGATAACTAATAATGACCTACTGTACAGCATAGGGAACTTTACTTGATATTCTATAATAGTTTTATGGGAAAATAATCTAAAAAAGAGTGAATATATGTATATGTATAACTGATTCAATTTGCTGCACACCTAATACTAACACAACATTGTACATTAGCTATACTCCAATAATTTTTTTAAAAAAAATGTAGATCTTTTAGAGTGTTTGAACTTAAATGACCATAAGTTTATAACAAGGAGATTTTGTATATATATATATATATATGTGTGTGTGTGTGTTGATATACAGAACCTCACGGTAAAGACAAACCAAAAACCTACAAGAGTTACACACAAAAAAGAAAAAAGAGAAAGAAACACAAACATGGTGCTAAAGAAAATCATCAAGCCACAAGGGAAGAGACTAAAAGAAGAACAGAGAACTAAAAAAATAACCAGAAGACAAGTAACAAAATGAAAACAAGTACGTATCTATCAAAAACCACTTTAGATGGAAATGGAATATATGATCCATTCAAAAGACATAGGTGATTGAGTGGATTTAAAAAAAAAAAATTCAAGACCCATATATATGCTGTTATGAGAAACTTTAAAGTTAAAGACATGTCAGACTGAAAGAGAAATGATATAAAAAAAAAGATATTCTATGCAAATGGAAACTAAAAGAAAGCTGGTATACCAATACTGATATCAGAATAGAGTTTAAAACAAAGTCTATAGCAAAAGACAAAGAAGGGCATTATAAAATGATAAAGGAATCAATCCATGAAGAGGGTATAGCAGTTTACAACAACATATATGCAACTAATATAGAAACACCTAAATACATAAAGCAAATATTAACAGACATAAAATTGACAGAACACCATAAGAATAAGGAACATTGATACCTCACTTACATCAATGGATAAATCATCCTGAAAGAAAATTAATAATGAAACAGTAGCCTTAAGTGACACAATCCTAGATAGAATGAATAGATATAGATATAAAATAGTCCATCCCAAAACAGCAGAATACACATTTTTTTCAAGTGCACATGGAAAGTTCTCCAAGATAGATCACATACTAGGTAACAAAACAAGTCTCAATGAATTTAAGATGATTGAAATTATATCAGGCATCTTTTCTGACCACACTGGTATAAAATTAGAAATCAGTTACAGGAATAAAACTGTAAAAAACACAAACTCGTGAAAACTAAAAAAATTGATACTGGAGACTTCCTTGGTGGCTCAGTGGTTGAGAATCCACCTTCCAGTTCAGGGGACATAGGTTCGATCCTTGGTCTGGGAAGATCCCACATGGCGGGGCAACTAAGCCCATGTGCCACAACCACTGAGCCTGCACTCTAGAGCCCATGAGCCACACCTACTGAAGCCTGCATGCCTAGAGCCCGTGCACAACAACAAGAGAAGCCACCACAATGAGAAGCCCACGCACTTCAATGAAGAGTAACCCTTGCTTGCCACAGCTAGAGAAAGCCCACGTTCAGCAACAAAGACCCAACACAACCAAAAATAAAATAAAATTTTTTTTAAACTGATACTAAAAAATAAATGGGCCAACAAAGAAACCAAAGAGAATATCAAAAAATACCTTGAGATGAATGAAAATAGAAACACAACTTTCCAAAAGTCTATGAAACATACCAAAAGCAGTTCTAGAAGGGAAATTTATAGCAATACAGGCTTGCTCCAAGGAGCAAGAACATCTCAAATAAACAACCTAACTTTCTACTTAAAACAATCAGAAAAAGAACAACAAACAAAGCCTAACATCAGGAGAAGAAACAAAATAATAAAGGACAGAGAATACATAAATGAAATAGAGAC
The DNA here is from genome assembly GCF_028564815.1 of Eubalaena glacialis. Classification (NCBI taxonomy): domain Eukaryota; kingdom Metazoa; phylum Chordata; class Mammalia; order Artiodactyla; family Balaenidae; genus Eubalaena; species Eubalaena glacialis. The sequence goes on from NC_083730.1 coordinate 31,400,210, forward strand.
CAGAAAAAAAAAAAAGAGCAAGAGAGAGAGAAAAAAGATCAAGGAAAATAAGGGCTGTTTTTGTGAAAAGATAAACAACACAATAAACGTTTAGTGAGACTCATTACGAAAAAAAAGAGGGCCCAAATAAATAAAATTAAAAATGAAAGAGCAGAAGGTACAATTGATAACAAGGAAAGGCAATCATAAGAGAATACTACAAAAAGTTATATGCCAACAAATGGGACAACCTAGAAGAAATGGATAAATTTCTACAATTATGCAATCTTCCTAGACTGAATCATGAAGAAATAGAAAATCTGAAAGACCACTTGCTAGCAACAAAATTGAATCAATAATAATAAAAAAAAAACTTGAAACAGACAGAAGTCCAGGACTGGATAGCTTCACAGGGGAATTCTACCAAACATTTAAAGAAGAGTTAATACTTTTCTTCTCAAACTATTGCAAAAAATTAAAGAGAGAGGAACACTATCAGACTCATTGTATGAGCCCAGCATCACCTTGATACCAAAACCATACACTAAAAAACCACACTACAAACCACACTACAAAACTACTCTACAAAAAGAAAACTAGAGGCCAATATCTCTGATAAATACAGATGCAAAGATCTTCAAAAACTATTAGCAAACTAAATTTAGCAATACATAAAAAGACTTATAAGTATGATCAAGTGAAATTTATCCAAGGGATGCAAGGATGGTTCAATATCCACACATCAATCAAGTGATAAACCACATTATCATAACAAAGGATAAAAATCACTAGATCATTCGATAGATGCAGAAAAAGCACTTGAAAAAATTCAAAAAACATTCATGATAAATCTCCCAGCAAAGTTGATTAATATTAATATTAATATAATATTAATATAATATAATAATATTAATATAATAAGGGCCATTTACAACAAACCCACAACTAACCTCATACTCAATGGTCAAAAGCTGGAAGCTTTTCCTGTAAGATCAGGAACAAGACTAGAATGTGTATTCTCACCACTTTTATTTAACACATTAAAGAAGTCATAGCCATAGCAACCAGAAAAAAAAAACTAAATAAAACATCCAAGTTGGAAGGAAAGAAATAAAACTGTCACCAATTTGTGCTATATATGTGGTGCTATATATATAAAAAAGTAAAATAAAATAAAGACTTCACACAAAAACTACTAGAACTAATAAATGAATTCAGTAAATTTGCAGGATTTCTGTTAAATACAGAAATCTGTTGTATTTCCACACAGTAGTAATGAACTATCAGAAAGAGAAATTAAAATATAGTCTCATTTACAGTCACATCAAAAAGAATAAAATATCTAGGAATAAATTTAACCAAGCAGGTGTACTCTAAAAACTATAAAATACTGATGAAGGATATTGAAGACAATAAAAGTAAATGGATATATATCATGTGTTCATGTTTTACAAGAATTAATATTGTTAGAATGTCTGTATGACCGAAAGAAATCTACAGATTCAATGCAATCCCTATCAAAATATCCATGATATTTTTCACAGAGCTAGAACAAATAATCCTAAAATTTGTGTGGATCACAAAAGACTCCAAATATCCAAAGCAATCTTGAGACAGAACAAATCTGGAGGTATCACACTCCCTGATTTCAAACTATCCTACACAGTTACAGTAATCAAAACAGAATAGAAAGCCCAGAAATGAACCCACACTTATAATCAATTAATCAATGAAAAAGTAGGCAAGGATATACAATGGGTGAAAGACATTAATAAATGGTATTCGGAAACCTAGATAGCTACATGTAAAAGTATGAAATGAACATTTTCTCACACCATATAAAAAATTCAAAATGATTTAAAGACTTAAATATAAGACCTGAAACCATAAAAGTCCTAGAAGAAAACCTAGGAACTCTTTGACATTGATGTTAACAATATTTCTTGGATACCTCATCAGGAAAGGGAAACAAAAACAAAAATAAACACATGGGACCTAATCAAACTTAAAATCTTTTTCACAGTGAAGGAAACCATCAACAAAATGAAAAGTCAACTTACTGAATGGGAGAAGATACTTGCAAATGAGAGGTTCCATAAGGAGTTAATATACAAAATATATAAAGAACTCATACAACTTAATATAAAAACACAAGCAACCTGATTATAAAGCAGGCAGAGGATATGAATAGGCCTTTTTTCCAAAGAAGACATAAAAATGGCCAACAGGCATGTGAAAAGATGCTCAAAATCACTAATCATCAGGGAAATTCAAATGAAAACCACATGAGATATTACCTTACACCTGTAAGAAGGGTTATCATCAAAAAGACAAGAAATAACAAGTGTTGGTAAAGTTGTGGAGAAAAGGGAACCCTCATACGCTGTTAGTGGGCATGTAAATTGGTACAGACACTATGAAAAACAGTATGGAGGTTCTTCAAATTTTTCAAAAGAACTACTATATCATCCAGCATTTTCACCCTTGGATATATATCTGAAAAAAAAATACTTACTTGAAAAGATACAGGCACCCCTACCGTGCATAGCAGCATTATATACAATAGCCAATATATGGAAGCAAGCAAAGTGTTGATCAACAAATGAATGGATAAAGAACAGAGAAAGACAAATACTATGTTTTAACTGTTTAAAATATAAAACAAATGAAGTACTATAACAAAACAGAAACAGACTCACAGATACAGAGAACAAAACAGTAGTTACCACTGGCGAGAGTTGAGGTACAAAGTACCAGGTACAAAATAAATAAGATACAATGATCTATACAGGGAATATAGCCAATATTTTATCATTACTTTATATAGATTATGATCTATTAAAATATCAAATCACTATGTGGTACACCTGAAACTAATATAATATTGTAAGTCAACTATACTTCAATTTAAAAAAATTAAACCTCTAAACATTCCTTTCAAATATTTCTTTGAAACTTAACTGTGACATAATTCTTCAGGAGACCTAGTGACTTACCAAGTTTGAAGTGTTTTTATTCAGCTGTTTTTAACTTACTTCTGAGAAAGATCTTAATTTTAATAAGATGGAACATTGTATTTTTTCCACTGGCCTATAAAGCCAAAATAATGAAATGAGTGTGCTACATGAAAAAGAGTAGAAAGAAAAATGCAAATACAAAACACAGCACAATTATTATTTGGATATTTTGAAAAATGCATGATGTATTCAGAAAAACGGCACACTAATATCAGGCAAAATACAAAGACCACCATCTCTACCAACCACACATGATTGAGTGCCAAGAATATATCTAGCCCATATTTGGTACTATTTAGGAAATAATGTACAAAGATATTGCCCATGTCTTAAGGGGGACCTCAGTCTACAAATTAGTATAATTATATCCTTGACTAAGATGTTTTAAATCAGAAAATAAAACATCCAAGTAGCTGTATCATTAAAAAAAAAATTATTTCAAATACAGCTATTATCCATGCATGTTAGGAAGAAGCAAATAAAATATCCATTAATCCAATTATTTAACTGACCTTAAAAATTGGAAACAGTATTTGTGAACTTGCATAATCCATCCAGCTGTTGAGAGGGACAAGTTAATAAAACATTTTTTCCTCTTTCCAATCAGTTTCTTTTTCAATTTTCTGAGAGAATAGCTAATTTCAGCTTTGCTGATTATATAAACATAATTGTTGACAGCAAAATTATATCATGTAAGTCTGTAGCTATGATCTCAGTTGAAACCATGGGCTCTGTATTTACTCAAGGCTGTCAAAATACCCAGCAAGGGCAACGTGCTTGAATAAGCATTTTGTTTTCTTGTCCCATCCATCAATACATTTAAGCCATTTGGTACACAGAGACACTGCCATAGTGTTAGACAACTGAGTAATTCTCTCCGATGTTTGTTGGAAAACTTTCTTGTCCTAAAAAGAAGTCTGAAGCTTTCTGGAGTCATGAGTTAACTTTTTGCTTGCCCTCTGAAAACTTGTTCATGTCCCACCTCTGACTCAACAGAATAGAATGTTGTCAAATGACAGACTGTCTCCTACATTATCATAAGTGAATGGTGCAAATCACAGACACTTCTCTAGAAAATGAGATACATTTATTTTGCAATAATGCAGTAATTTTTCTTTCTGTTATTCAAGATGATTGATGTAGTTGTAATCATTCTGTCTCTTAAATATTGGTAAAACAAAGTGATAGTTGTTGGCTGTTCAATAAGGGACCTTCTGCAACAGGATGCTTGGAGGAATTGAAAGGTTGGCATTCTCACAGCATGAGATAAAGGCTTACAATTATTCAGTTAGTCTATGAAGAATATGTCTAAATCATAAAGTTCATGTCTAATATTTTTCTTCAAATCTTTAACTATGTAGATTTGTTGCCAGAATTAGAAAATCAATTTTAAAAACACTCAAGTGAAATATTCATGAGATTTCAAGTATTTGTATCTCCATGTGCACTTGGAAAGTCCAGACTAGAATTATTTCTCCCCTTATGCCCACCTATCTAATTGCTATGCTGTCCTTTTAGGTCTGGGTTAAGCCTACCTTCTCCAGAGCAACCTGACCTAGGATTGGAACAACCTATACTGTCTCATCCTTTTTCTCCCAAAGAAACGTGTAATGGTCATAAATTTTGTGCCAATGACTATGCTAGGTGGTGAGAATCAAACATGAAGTAAAACATGACCATGCTTTCCAGAAAGACATAATAATAATAGTTTAAAAAACAATATTAAAATGATTGTAGAATGATCACTTTGTTTTCCCTAAATTCCTCCCCGAGTCTACACAATGGGAATTTTTACCAATACACTTTTTCTCTCAGGCAATGTTAGAGGAGATAATGTGCTCCTCCTGACTACCCTTCAGTTCCCGCCTACAGAGAGAGATCACTAATCCAGATGGGAGCCTGCTATGTTTTAATTCTTGGTCAGATCTTCTTGAGGTGTCATAACACATCTCATGTTTGACCTTTGCTCTCTCTCTCCTCTTTCTCTCCTTTCGTTTTCCTTTCTGCCATGGAAATGTTTCTATCCCTGCATTTTTTTTAGTGTTGATGAGTTGATTTTTAAATTACCATTCTAACACTAAAAGGTTGAGATCAGGGAACACTTTAGCTATAGAAAAGGAATGTTTTCCAGTGATAGCATTTTACTTCAAAAAAACTGTAGTGATATTTATAAAGTTATGTTTTATAGATAAAAAAGTAATACAAATTATATTACTGGTTGCAAGTGCATTTGAGAAGAAACCATAAACAAGATGAAAAGACAACCCTCAGAATACGAGAAAATATTTGCAAAGGAAGCAACTAACTAAGGATTAATCTCCAAACCTTACAAGCAGCACATGAAGCTCAATATCTAAAAAACAAACAACCCAATCCATAAATGCACAGAAGACTTAAATAGACATTTCCCCAAAGAAGATATACAGATTGCCAACAAACACATGAAAGAATGCTAAACATCACTAATCGTTAGAGAAATGCAAATCAAAACTACAGTGAGGTATCACCTCACACCAGTCAGATGGCCATCATCAAAAAATCTAAAAACAATAAATGCTGGAGAGGGTGTGGAAGAAAGAGAACGCTCTTGCACTGTTGGTGGGAATGTAAACTGATACAGCCACTATGGAGAACAGTATGGAAGTTCCTTAAGAAACAAAAAATAGAACTACCATACGACCCAGCAATCCCACTACTGGGCATATACTCTGAGAAAACCATAATTCAAAAATGAGTCATATACCACAATATTCATTGCAGCTCTATTTACAATAACCAGGACATGGAAGCAACCTAAGTGTTCATCGACAGATTAATGGATAAAGAAGATGTGGCACGTATGTACAATGGAATATTATTCAGCCTTAAAAAGAAACAAAATTGAGTTTTTTGTAGTGAAGTGGATGGACCTAGAGTTTGTCATACACAGTGAAGCAACTCAGAAATAGAAAAATAAATACCCTATGCTAACACAATCTATGGAATCTATATAAAAAAAAAAGGTTATGAAGAGCCTAGGGTCAAGACAGGAATAAAGACGCAGATGTGGATAATGGACTTGAGGACACGGGGAGGGGGAAGGGTAAGCTGGGACAAAGTGAGAGAGTGGTATGGAGTTATATATACTACCAAATATAAAATAGAGAGCTAATGGGAAGAAGCCGCATAGCACAGGGAGATCAGCTCAGTGCTTTGTGACCACCTAAGGAGGTAGGATAGGGAGGGAGACGCAAGAAGGAGGAGATATGGTATATATGTATATGTAGAGCTGATTCACTTTGTTATAAAGCAGAAACTAACACACCATTGTAAAACAATTATACTCCAATAAAGGTGTTAAAAAAAAAAAAGAAACTAATTTTAGGTGATTGGAGGAAAAATCAGAGATACAAAGAAGGAAGAAACATTTTACAATTTAGCTTTATTGTCTGCTTAGTTGTGTGACAGATAAATATATATAAAATGTAGATATCTGGAAGATATTAATTGAAAAATATTTCTGAAGGAATTGATTAAATTATATACAAATTTCATTTGAATACTGTTATATAAAGGGTCATGGATTCGTAAGATGAGTCTAAAGGGTAAAATTGTAATTGGAACACATAGGAATTTGTTATAAAATACCACTCCTAACTATATTTCTTCCAGGTTTCACTATACTGTTCAGTAGGGAAAACACCGAAACCCAAGAGTTTGGTTCCAGGCTCTGTTCAATCTCTAATTAGTGGGATAAACTTAGAAAAGTTAGTTTGCCATCGTGAGCCTCACATTCTTCATTAACTAAATGAAAACATTGGACTATCTAGATATAAGTTAGAGAAACCTTATCTTCTCAGAATTAAATATACTTAAATGGGTCTAGGGAGTAATACCCCAAAGAATCCCCCTGTCACTATTTTAATGACATTCTGGATGTGGCTCCCCATTCTTCCCCCTAACAGAAAGCCCTGCTCAGACATTCTAAGTGTTTGTAAAATAGCCTGCAGGATTTATTTTATTTTAATACTATTTTACAAGATATAGACTGTTCTTTTTCCCCACAGCAATCCCAAGACCAGCTGCAATCTATTTGAGTCATCACACTGGACCCCACACAAAGGAGTAGATAATATTAAAAATGAGTTTTGTATAAATGCTTATTAGTTCATGCTAGTGAGAGGTGCTGATTCCCAAGACAGCTCTCAGTCAGTCATTAGCCCAACACTGAGATCAGAGACATCCTCTGAGTGTGATCAATCAGTATATGTATCTCACAGCCGTCTACTCCAAGAGAGTTCAGGTGACTATGATTTCTGTTTGAAAATCATATAGGGCATCTTTTGAGATAATCATATGTTTTTTCTCCTTCAATCTGCTAATATGGTATATCACATTGATTGATTTGCATATATTGAAGAATCCTTGCATCCCTGGGATAAACCCCACTTGATCATGGTGTATGACCCTTTTAATGTGCTGTCGGATTCTGTTTGTTAGTATTTTGTTAAGGATTTTTGCATCTATGTTCATCAGTGGTATTGGACTGCAGTTTTGTTTCTTTGTGTATGGTATCTTTGTCTGGTTTTGGTATCAGGGTGATGGTGGCCTCATAGAATGAGTTTTGGAGTGTTCCTCCCTCTGCTATATTTTGGAAGAGTTTGAGAAGGATAGTTTTTAGCTCTTCTCTAAATGTTTGATAGAATTCACCTGTGAAACTATCTGGTCCTGGGCCAGGTCAGAAGGCCACGTTCCTTGGCCACACAGGGCAAATCAATTTGCTGAGTGAGATGATTCTCTGGTCTGGTCTCCTAATGTAGCAAATTAAAGAGGTTAGAACAGTACAGTAATTTTCAAACAATTTTTTAAATCTATGGAACACACAATTGATAAAATGGCTAAAAATGGAACTGTCTGCTGCACTCTCATGAAATATCAGTACCATAGCCCATCAATGGAACATTAAGTAGTATTGAATAGAGACCCCAAATCACTGACAGTGTGTACTCAGAAACATAAATAAATTCCTAAGGCTATTGTCTAAGTAAGAGTAACCTAGGTTCTCTATGTATGATCTTATAAGTTTTCAGGCTTCAAAAAGATTCCTCTGACTGCTTTATTTGAGAAAAGGTAAAGAAACAAGCATTTAAAATGATGGGAGAGTTTTTGGGTTCATGTAGGAGCCCAGGAGAAGATGGTAGAAATGTAGATATTGAAGAGATATCAGATCCTGGTAAAAATTTGAATCCAGTGACAATATATGCACTAACATTCACATTATAGGTGTCCCAGAAGAAGAGAGAGAGAAAGGGCCTGAGAAAATGTTTGAGAAGATCAACAACTGATAAACCTTTAGCTAGACTCATCAAGAAAAAAAGGGGAGGAGGAGCTTCAAGATGGCAGAAGAGTAAGACGCGGAGATCACCTTCCTCCCCACAAATACATCAGAAATACGTCTACATGTGGATCAGCTCCTACAGAACACCTACTGAACGCTGGCAGAAGACCTCAGACCTCCCAAAAGGCAATATAATCTTGGCTTGGGTGTCAGGAATAAGGTCAGTGGAAAAGTTGACTTCAAGTATTTTTGACGTAAAAACTGTAAGGAGAGTTAACATTAACTTAGATGGGAACATTATAAAGATAATTATTATCTAGGGAAAAAGTAGCTCCTCAAAAGAGGGAACTTGCAAAAGCAAAAATGGGATATAATCAAAGAAATACTTGACTAAGTGTCCAAGTTTACCTCTAGCTGATTGTATATCCAGTGTAATCAGGGCAGTACACTTTGGAACACAAAAACATTTTTGTGATGACAAGTTATAGGGTGTTCTAAACCTCAGCCTGATACAAACAAGGTTCTTCCTATAGCACCAAGTCTCCAGCCCTTGGCTCACAAGCAATGTGACATTCAACACAGAAGCACCACAACTGTCATTTCCAACAGGTGCCAGGGTGACCCTGGTGTGGAATGTTCCATGAAGTGACCAACAGGACATACTCCAGACTGTAACTGACCCAAAGTCTCACAGTAGGCATCAGGCAAAACAGAAATTTAACCTGTAAATGACAAACTGCTTTTGGACAATTTGGGCTTTATTTATGGTGGCAGCTGTAGATGAACTCAGAGACTAGAAGTTTGTACAGAACAAGTAATTAAATTTTATCAGAGTGTCCTGGAGAAAACTACCCACCTTCACCGATTTACTTACAACAGTGACTCTAACAGTATTCTTTACACACATAGCATGTTCTAATAAGTACTTAATGTCAATGAAGTGTCCTTAGTTCATTCTATTAGGTCATGTTCCTCGGTCCCTGCAGGTAGGATGATATAATTGATCTCATTTTTTGGAAATAATGCAATTATTCTTGGTAAAAATATTAGTGTGATATGAGCTACTCTTTCATTATCACCTCACCTCATTATGTTTTTCTTTTTTTTTTTTAATTTGGGTTCTTATTGAAGTATAATTTACTGAAATAGGTAAGGTTCCTCAGAAACCCTAAAATTCTCAGATGTGTGTAGGTGACTTAGTGGGAGCAACACTTCTATGAGAGTGAGATAAGTAGGATTGCTCAGCAGGAGAAGTTGAACTGTGATGCAGTTATGAGAGCATCAGCTAATCTCAAGGGATTGACACTACTCTGAGTTGATCTGAATTGAGATGAGGGTCTAGGCTTATATACCCAGGCATCAACCAATAACAGGGTACATGCTGTTCTAGGGGAGAATGTACAAATTCAGGAAAAGCAATCCATTTGGCTGAAGGCAACTTCAAGCGACGAATGCAGATGGGATCCTTTAGCAACAACTTTCCCAGCAGCAGAGAAATAAGCACCTCAGCCCTGAGAGGGGATCTGCTCAACACAGAGAGACCCTCTGCAGTGATTGACTGCAGTGTCCCCCTTACTCTGATTGACTTATTTGATAGTTTAAATTTATCTCTCCTGGAAACAATTGCTCCAGGATTCTGCTTTTTTTTTCCTCTGAGAAAATTTATAAAAGAGGAGTTAATAGGAAACTGTACTCCCTGTCACTACAACTAGGTCTTCAGCCTCTAATTGATCCTCATGTCCCTCCATTACTACCAGTTCTAGATTTCCCACATTCTACCTAGTGTCTTTTCTGATCTAGGTGACTAACTGGGTAGGCCAGTCCAGATCCTTATTTCTGAAGCATCTGAAAGTCTGGACACATGTACCTTGAAACACAACATAAGATTTGTGGGATGTAACTCTAGCATTAAGAAAGAGAGAAATTCATAGTTTTCAATGTTTATGTTAAAAAAGAAGAAAAGTCAGGGGAGAGTCAAGATGGGAGAGTAGAAGAACCTTGAGCTCCCCTCCTCTCATGAGTACACAAAAATTATAAATAACTGCTGAACAACCATCAATAAAAAAGAAAGGAATCTCCAAAAAAAAATATTCTACATTTAAAGGCATAAAGAAGAAACTGCAATGAGATGGTAGGAGAGGTGCACTCACAATATAATCAAATCCTATACCCCCCAGGTGGGTGACTCACAAAAGAGAATAATTATATAATAGAAGTTCTCCCACAGGAGTGAGAGTTCTGAGCTGCACATTAGGCTCCCCAGCCTAGGGGTCCATCAATGGAAAGAGGAGCCCCCAGAGCATTTGGCTTTGAAGGCCAGCAGGGCTTAATTGCAGGAACTTCACAGGACTGGGGAAAACAGAGAATCCATTCTAAAGGTCACATACGAAGGCACATTCTAAAGGCACATGTACCAAGACCTAGGGAAAAAGCACTAACTTCATAGGAGCCTGTGCCAGACCTACCTGCTAGTCTTGGAGAGTCTCCTGGGGAGGTGGGGGATGTGGGCCAGTGGCTCTCCCTGAGAAGAGAGAAACTGGTGGCAGATATATCAAGGAGTATTCATCTGCAAGAACTATACATGGAGACTGACATCCTACTTGAGTCATTAGCACAAAGACCTGGCCCCACCCACCAGCCTGTAAGCTCCAGTGCTGGGATGTCTCAGGCCAAACAACAAACAGGGTGGGAACATAGCCCAACCCATCACCAGACAGGCTGCCTAAGACTTTCTGAGCTCACAGCCACCTCTAGACATGCCACAAGACACAGCCCTGCCCCCCAGAGCCCAAGACCTATCTCCACCCACCATTGGGCAGGCACCAGATCCCTCCTGCCAGGAAGCCTGCACAAAACCCTAAACCAGCCTCACCAACCAGAGGGCAGACACTAGGAGCAAGAAAACTATGATCTTGCAGCCTACAGAACTGAGTCCACAGACACAAGTCAGAACCTACCTTGGGACCAGCTGGTCCCTGATCTTTGGGTGATGAGAACAGAATCTACTGCTGGGAAACATAGGACATCCTCTACAGAGGGCCACTTCTCTAAGGTCAAGAAACATAAGTAACCTATCACATACATAAAAATACAAATAGAAATTTAGACAAAATGAGATGCCACAGGAACATGTTCCAGATGAAGGAACAAAATAAAACCCCAGAAGGAGAAGTAAGTGTAAGTGAAGTGGAGATAGGCAATCTACCTGGGAAAGACTTCAGAGTAATGATCATAAAGATGATCCAAGAACTTTGGAAAAGAATGGATGCACAGAACAAGAAGTTAAAAGAAGTTTCCAAAAAAGAGAAAATATAATGAACAACACAACAGAATTGAATAATACAATAAATAAAATGAAAAACACACTGGAAGGAATCAATAGTAGTATAAATGAGGCAGAAGACCGGATCACGGAATTGGAAGACAGAGTGGTGGAAATTACTGCCATAGAACAGAATAAAGAAAAAAGAATGAAAAGAAAACAATTTAGGAGATCTCTGGGACAACATCAAATGCACTAACATTCACATTATAGGTGTCCCAGAAGAAGAGAGAGAGAAAGGGCCTGAGAAAATGTTTGAGAAGATCAACAACTGATAAACCTTTAGCTAGACTCATCAAGAAAAAAAGGGGAGGAGGAGCTTCAAGATGGCAGAAGAGTAAGACGTGGAGATCACCTTCCTCCCCACAAATACATCAGAAATACGTCTACATGTGGATCAGCTCCTACAGAACACCTACTGAACGCTGGCAGAAGACCTCAGACCTCCCAAAAGGCAAGAAACTCCCCATGTACAGGGGTAGGGCCAAAAAAAAAAAGAAAGAAAAAACAGGGACAAAAGAATAGGGACGGGACCTTCACCAGTGGGAGGGAGCAGTGAAGGAGGAAAGGTTTCCACACACTAGGAAGCCCCTTTGAGGGCGGAGACTGCGGGTGGCAGAGAGGGGAGCTTCGGAGCCACAGAGGAGAGCAGAGCAACAGAGGTGAGGAGGGCAAAGCGAAGAGATTCCCGCACAGAGGATCTGTGTGACCAGCAATCACCAGCCCGAGAGGCTTGTCTGCTCACCCGTTGAGGCGGGCGGGGGCTGGGAGCTGAGGCTCGGGCTTCAGTCGGATCCCAGGGAGAGGACTGGAGCTGGCTGCGTGAACACAGCCTGAAGGGGGCTAGTGCACCACAGCTAGCTGGAAGGGAGTCCGGAAAAAGTCTGGAGCTGGCGAAGAGACAAGAGATTTTCTTGCCTCTTTGTTTCCTGGTGCGTGAGGAGAGGGGATTAAGAGCGCCACTTAAAGGAGCTCCAGAGACGGGCGCGAGCCTCGGCTATCAGCGCGGACCCCAGAGACGGGCATGAGATGCTAAGGCTGCTGCTGAGGCCACCAAGAAGCCTGTGTGCAAGCACAGGTCACTATCCACACCTCCCCTACCAGGAGCCTGTGCAGACCGCCACTGCCAGGGTCCCGTGATCCAGGGACAACTTCTCCGGGAGAACGCACGGGGTTTCTCAGGCTGGTGAAACGTCACTCCAGCCTCTGCTGCCACAACCTCATCCCGCATCTGTACATCTCCCTCCCGCTGGCCTGAGTGAGCCAGAGCCCCCGAATCAGCTGTTAGTTTAACCCCATTCTGTCTGAGTGAAGAACACATGTGCTCAGGCGACCTACACGCAGAGGCGGGTCCAAATCCAAAGCTGAACCCCGGGAGCTGTGTGAACAAAGAAGAGAAAGGGAAATTTCTCCCAGCAGCCTCAGGATCAGTGGATAAAATCTCCACAATCAACTTGATGTACCCTGCATCTGTGGAATACCTGAATAGACAATGAATCATCGCAAATTGAGGAGGTGGACTTTGGGAGCAACAATATATTATTTTTTCCCCTTTTTTTCTTTTTGTGAGTGTGTACGTGTATGCTTCTGTGTGTGATTTTGTCTATATAGCTTTGTAGTAGACAGACCAGTGTCTTCTGGTACAGCACGTGCCCTCAGGATTTGGGGCAGCTTCCAAAACATTGGAAGGACGTCCCAAAAGTGCATTTTTTGACATTGTGTGCAATGCTGGGGCAAGCCCAGTGCTCACCTGGCAGGAAGTTGTGGGAGCCCTTCGGATTCACGCAAACAAAGCCTTCCCTGTTCATGTCAAATATGAAAGGGTTTCCCACGAGCCAGAGGCAAGAACTGTCATGAGCCACCCTATGGCCCTGCATGGAACATAAGCGTCAGAGGCTTAGACGGGTAGTGTTTTCTTTCACAGATGTATCAACGTTGGGTTGGAAGCGGCTGCTTTGCATCTTTCGTGACCACAAGCCCCTCATGCGAGAAGGAAAGAAAGGCCAGATTAACCCTATGGAATGAAAATTTTCCCAGAGGAACCAGAACATGTGATTGAATGGACCAGAACAAACGGGTCCTGCAGGCTTCCCTCTGGTGGGAAGGGACGTTGCAGTTTGCATGTGAAATCTGGAGCAGGTGATGCAATAATGGGGCCATGTAAATCTTCATAATGCCCATAGGGTGTTGAGCTAGCGAAAATGTGGTCTTAGCACTAGAGAGGGTAAAGCCTTTTGCATGGCCAAAAGCAAGTTGTACCTAGGATTACGGGCCCTGTTCCTTAGAAGAAAAGGAAAGGCCTGAGCACTGTGTTCTCTCCCTAAGATGAAGAGGTTTGTGAAGTGCTCAGCCTGGAATAAAGTGGCATGGAAGTCATTTGACATGATGCTACTTCCGAGGTTGTGTCAAGCTGTGCTAAGCTCTGTACTCTAAGGGCGGATAGGAATGTGGTCGTTCACACACTACGAAGAGGATGGTTCCCCAAAGAGAATAAGAGATGTGTTTCATCGAGACATAGTGAATGAAGGTTGACGCCAATGGTTGTTTCAGGGTGTGGAAAGAGTAGGCAGGATTGGGGGCAGCTTAGTGAAACGTTTGCAGGTCCTTGCCGCCCTACCTTTCCTAGTGTTCCACAGAAAGCTGTGCAAAACTCCATTTTCCAATTCCCAACAGGAGTGTAAGTCTCTTGGACGGGGTGGATAGAAATATGTATCATGAAATGGGTGTGTTTCTCACAGTGAATGATGGGAGATCTTCTATTCCCAGGATACTTTCCAGGCACGGCTGTGACCCAAGTGTCATAAGCATGTGGGGTTATCTTTCATAGAATGAATGTACCGCTCATGTGTCTACACACTGCTTTGAGCCATTCCTCAAAGCAGGAATGTACCATGGACTGGAAGGCAAGTCCTGCTTAACGCTTGTGAACCAATTCGTTTAAACTAGTAACTGGCATGGCTCTTGAGAGCAATTTCCTTGCAGTGGCAATGTTGTTTTCTTGAAGGGCAGTGATGGGTGGTGTGGGAAGGATTGGAGTGCTTTATGCCACACACTTGCCAATCTCACATGTGGAATTCTCATGTGAGGTTCTGCCACATAGAGGGGGCTCCATGTGACAGAAAGCAAAATCTTTCAGAGAGTTGAGTCCAACACGAGTCCCAAGGTGAGAAGGCGGCATGCTGTTTTGTAGTGAAAAAACGAATGAACTAGGTCCTGTGGTTCCTTCACTATAGGGAACAGGGAGTTGCAACATGATGACTAGTGCATCTCACACTACTGCCCTTTCAAGCGACTGCCGTCCTGCCCCCATAATCTCTGTATTGGGAAGTCCAGTAGCAGGGAAGACCTCACCAGGGCACAAAAGCCTTGCTTCCCACTGCAGAACTCTCCTGCATTTCTTACCAATCACATGAGTAACTTTCGATGCAGGGTGTTTTTGCTGAGAAGGCACTTGGGACCCAGGGCATGGGGGAGCTGGTGAGAGGTTGGAGCCACCTGCTCAACTAGGCTTTCTAAGGTTGCATGGCACACTGGGTGATGCCCTGCAATTCCGGGACACACAAGAGTGAGAACTTTTCCCACAGTGAGGAAAGACAGGTTTCCCATTTAGTACACAGATGAGTTTCTCAGAGGTTGAGGCAATAACTTTGATGTGCCACCATCTCTTTGTGTCTGGACTTAAACTATCCAAGTAGCATCAGAGGGCCGGCTTTTCTTTCAGAGCCGCGGGACAGTCAGGTTTGTCCAAAATCACTGAAATGACTTTGGTCGAATGAGAACATGAGACAAAACTAGAAGATGGGATCGGCTTTACTGTACACAAGGAAGAGCTTCCCTCAGTGAGCACAAGACGGTTTGGAATGGACCCGCAAAAAAGTGTCACTTGTTGTGTTCCCTCGGGGAAGGGAAGTTTCTTCGTGCAGGGAACCTAGGTTGTGGTAGGTGGGGCTACAATTGCATATGAGCCACTGGTGATTTCTCTGCACCGGGAACTTGCCAAAGTGCGCTCCCTGAATCTGGAAGGCAGAATCTTTCACAATGCTTATTCGAGTCAATGTCTGCCTGGTAGAATGAGGCAGAATATGACTTAACGAAGGTGAAGACCTGCGATGGTCCACATTCTTTCCCCACGTGGATGCCATGTCTGCAGTGTGTGTCCTCTAACATAGTGTTCCACGGATCTGTTGGCTCTTTGGAAGGCATTCGACAGCTGCACCAAGCTCTGTGTTCCTCAGGCAGAAAGTCTTGATGGTCTTTCACCATGGACGAAAGTGTTGCTTGCCTTACAGAAAGCACATGTGATGCTTAGAAGTGAAACAAATGCAGAGTGAGACAGACTAGTATCTTCTGGTATGGCACATGTCCCAAGTATTTGGGGAAGCTATGAAAGTGTTGGAAGGATGAGCCAAAGGTGCATTTTTTGACACTGTGCACAATGCTGAGGCAAGCCTGGTGCTACCCTGGCAGGAAGGAGTGAGAGCATTTCAGATTCATGTAAAGAAAGCCTTCCCCGTTCACGTCGAATATGGAAAGTTTGCTCACAAGCCAGAGGTAAGAACTGTGATGAGCTACGCTCTGGCCCTGCAGGTAACATAAGTGTTGGAGGGTTAGGCAGTTAGGGATTTCTTTCACAGGTATACCACTGTTGGGTTAGAAGCAGCTGCATTGCATTTTACTGACTGAGAGCCCCTCAGGCAAGAAGGAAACAAATGCCAGATTAACCCTACTGAATGAAAAATGTCCCAGAGGAACTGGAAGATGTGATTGAAATTACCAGCACAAACGGGTCCTGCAGACCTCCCTCTGGTGGGAAGGGACATTGAACTTTGCATGTGAAATCTGGAGCCAGTGATGCAATAAGGGCGCCAAGTTAATCTTCATAATGCACATAGGGTATTGAGCTAGCGAAAATGTGCTCTTGGCACTGGGGCAGGTAAAGCTTTACACATGGCCAAAAAAAAGTTGCATCTAGGATTACACCCGCTATTCCTTAGAAGAAAAGGAAGCACCTGGGCACTGTGTTCTCTCCATGAGAAGAAGAGGTTTGTGAAGTGCTCATCCTGGAGCAAAGTGGCATGGAAGTGATTGGACGTGATGCTATTTCTGAGGGAGTGTCAAGCTGTGCTAACCTCTGTACGCTAAGGATCGATAGAAGTGTGGTTGTTCTCAAACTCTGAAGAGGATGGTTCCCCAAAGAGAAAAAGGGATGCGTTTCATTGAGGGGCAATGAATGAAGGTTGACGCTGGCGGTTGTTTCAGGGAATGGAATGATTAGGCAGGATTGGGGGCAGCTTAGTGAAAAGTTTGGAAGCCGCTGACGACCTACCTGTCCCAGGGTTCCTTGGCAAGCTGAGCAAAGGTCGGTGTTCAAACTCCCAACAGGAGGGTGCGTATCTCAGACTGAGGGGAAAGAAAGATGTGTCGTGAAATGGGACTGTTTCCCACAGAGGCAGGTGGGAGACCTTCTATACACAGGATGCTTTCAGGGCTCAGACATGATACAAGGGCCCTAAGCACGAGGGGTTTTCTTTCATAGAATGAGTGTACCGCTCGTGTGTCTACACATTGCTTTGAGCCTCTCCTCAAATCAGGTATGAACCATGGAGTAAACACCAAGTCCAGTTAAGGCCTGTGAACACGTGCGTTTAGCCTAGTAACTGGCAGGGCTTTTGAGAGAATTTTCCTCACACTGGCAATGTGGTTTCCTTGATGGGAAGTGATGGGTGGTATGGTCCACATTGGAGTGCTTTGTGCCAAATGATTATAAAACTCAAACGTGGAATTTTCCGGTGAGGTTCTGCCACCCAGAGAGAGCTCCATGCGATGGAAAGTAAAGCCTTTCAGAGAGTAGAGTCCAACATGTGTCCCAGGGCAACAGGGTGGGCCACGGTTCCCTAGCTGAAGAATGAAGGAACCAGGCCCTGTGTTTCTTTCACTACGGGGACCAGGGAGTTGCAGTATGATGCCTGGAGTTGCCCGCAAGAGGTCCCTTTCAAACCACTGATGTCCAGTCCCCATAAGTTCTGTAGTCGGAAGTCCAGTAACAGGGAAGACCTTGCCAGGTCATGAAAAGCCTTGCTTCCCATTCCAGAACGCTCCTGTATTTCTTCACAGCCAGATGAATGAAGTTTGATGCAGGGTGTGCTTTGCTGGGAAGGCATTTTGGACCGAGGGTGTGAGGGATCTAGTGAGATGCTGGAGCCACCTGCTCAACTAGGCTTTCTAAAGTTGCATGACACCCTTAATGATTCCCTGCACTTCCGGGACACACAGTATTTAGGGCATTTCCAAACGTGAGGAAAGCCAAGTTTCCCACTTAGTACACGGTTGTGATTCTGAAAGCGAGAGGCAAGATTCTGATGTGCCGCCACCTCTCAGTGTCTGGATTTATGCTATCAAAGCAGCTTCAGAGGGACAGCTTTTCTTTCTGAGCCACAGGACAGTCAGGTTCGTCCAAATTCCCTGAAACGACTTTGAGTGGTCCAATCGAGGACAGGAGTCAAAACTAGAAGACGTGGAAGCTTTTCTGTACACAAGGACGAGCTTCCCTCAGTGAGCACAAGACTGGTTTGAATGGACCAGCAAAAAAGTTTCACTTGTGGTGTTACCTCGGGAAGGGAAGTTTCAACTTGTGGGGCACCTCGGGAGGGGTAGGTGGGGTTACACTTGCAGATGAGCCATTGGTGATTTCTCTGCACTGGAAACTGGCCAAAATTGCTCCCTGAGTCTGGAAGGCAGAGTCTTTAACAATGCCAAGCGGAGCCCGTGTCTGCTGGGAAGAATGTGGCAAAATGTGGCTTAAGGACAGTGAAGACCTTCGAGGCTCCGTCTTCCTTCCGCAAGTGGACGCCATGTCCGCAGTGTGTGCCCTCTAGCACAGGGTTCCAGGGACCTGTCCGTCGGCTCTTTGAGAGGCATTTGACAGCTGCACCACGCTCTGTGTTCCTCAGTTGGAAGGTCGTCATGGTCTTTCACCCTGTAAAAAAAGGCTTGCTTGCCTTACAGAAACCACATGTGATGCTTAGAAGTGAAACGAATGCAGAGCGAGACAGACCGGTGTCTTCTGGCACAGCACATGTCCCCAGGATTTAGGGCAGCTTCCGAAGCATTGGAAGGACGGGCCAAAGGTGCATTTTCAGACAATGCGTGCAATGCTGGGGAAGGTTGTTTCTTCTGTGGCAGCAAGGTGGGAGAGTCCTTCGGAATTCATGCAAAGGAAGCCTTCCGTGTTCACATTCAACACGGAATGTTTGCTCACAAGCCAGAGGCAAGAACTGCCACGAGCCACCCTCTGGCCCTGCATGGAAAATAAGCGTTCTGGGTTTCGGCAGGTAGGGTATTGTTTCACACATGTATCACCAAAGGTGGGAAGTGGCTGCTTTGCACCTTTTTTGAACGTGAGCCCCTCAGGTGAGAGGGAAACAAATGCCCCTTTAACCTTACAAATGAAAACTTTCCCAGAGGAACCAGAAGGGGCAGAATGGAGCAGCACAAAGGTTCCTGCAGGCCTCCCACTAGTTGGAAGGGACTATGAAGCTTGTGTGTGGTATGTGGAGAGGGGGATGTGATAATGCGGCCAACTAAACATTTATAATGCTCATAGGGTTTTGAGCTAATGAGAATGTGATCCTGCCGCTGGAGACAGTAAAGACTTTCACATGGCATAGTACAAGAGGTTGCAGGTAGAAGGAGTGTGGCTGTGTTCGTTAGAAGAAGAAGGAAGAGCCTGGGCACTGTGTTCTCTCCCTAAGAGGAAGAGGTTTGTGAATCGCACGGCTAGGTGTGAAGGTGGTGCGGAAGGTATCCACCTTGCTGGACTTTACCAGGTAGTGTCAAGCTGTGCTATGCTCTGTAATATAAGGGCCGATAGGAGCGCAGTCGTTTACACTCTGTGAACAGGATGGTTCCCTGAAGAGAGAGAGGGATGTGTTTCTTCGAGGCGCAATGAAAGAATGTAAGTGCCGACGGTTGTTACATGGTACAAAACCGTAGGCAGGATTGGGGGCAGCTTAGTTAAACGTTTGCAGACCGTTGCCGCCCTACGTTTCCCAGCATTCCACGGCAAGCTGAGCAAAGCTCCATGTTCCAATTTCCAACGGGAGTGAAAGGTTCTTGGACTGGGTGGATAGAAGTATGTATCACGAAATGGGTGTGTTTCTCACAGAGGATGATAGGAGACCTTCTACTCTGAAGATCTTTTCAGGGCATGGATGTGAGCCAAGAGTCATAAGCACGAGGGGTTTTCTTTCATAGAATGAAGGTACCACTGGTGTGTCTACAACACTGTTTTGAGCCATTCCCGAAAGCAGGTACCTACCATGGACTAGAAGCCACGTTCCCCTTAAGGCCTGTGAACACGTGCCGTTAGCCTAGTAACTGGCAGGTTTTTGAGAGCCTTTTCCTTGCAGTGGCAATGTTGTCTCCTTGAAGGGCAGCAATGGATGGCGTGGGCCAGATTGCAGTTCTTTATGTCACATGCTTGCTAATCCCACATGTGGAATTCTCAGGTGAGTTTCTGCCACCCAGGTGGGGCTCCACGGAATGAAAGGAAGGCCTTCAGCGGGTAGAGTCCAAAATGAGTCCCAGGGTGAGAGGGTGACCTGCTGTTTTGTAGTGAAAGGACGAATGTACTAGGTCCTGTGGTTCCTTCACTACAGGGAACAGGGAGTTGAAGCATGATGCCTAGTGTGGCCCACAATATTGCCCTTTCCACTGACTGCTGTCCAGCCCCCATAATCTCTGTATTGAGAAGTCCAGTAGCAAGGAAGACCTCGCCAGGGCACAAAAAGTCTTGCGTCCCATTGAAGAACGCTCCTGCATTTCTTACCAACCAGATGAATGACGTTTGATGCAGGGTATTCTTTGCTGGAAGGCACTTGGGACCCAGGGCGTGGGGGAGCTGGTGAGAGGTTGGAGACACCTGCCCAACTAAGCTTTCTAATTTTTCATGGCACCCTGGGTGTTGCCCTGCACTTTGGGGACAAACAGGAGCGAGAGAATTTCCCACCATGAGGAGAGCCAGGTGTCCGACTTAGTACCCAGATGTGTTTCTCAAAGGTAGAGGTAAGAAATTTGATGTGCCGCCATCTCTCAGTCTCCGGAATTACCGTATCCAAGTAGCTTCAGAGGGCCGGCTTTTCTTTCAGAGACACGGGACAGTCAGGTTCGTCCAAAATCCATGAAATATGTTTGAGTGGTCCGAACAGGGACAGGAGACGAAACCAGCAGACGTGGTCAACTTTACTGTACACAAGGAAGAGCTTCCCTCAGTGAGCACAAGACGGTTTTTAATGGACCGGCCAAAAATGTGTCCCTTCTTGTGTTCCCTCGTGGAATGGAAGTTTCTAACTGAAAGGGAATTAGGGTGTGGTAGGTGGGGCTACACTTGCTCATGAGCCATTGATGAATACTCTGCACCGGGAAATTGACAAAGTGCACTCCATCAGTCTGGATGGCACAGTCTTTCGCATGCCTATTCAGACCTGTGTCTACCCAGTAGAATAGGGCAAAATGTGGCTTAATGACGGTGAAGACTTGTGAGGCTCCACAGTCTTACTCCAAGTGGACTCCTTGTCTGCAGTGTGTGGCCTCTAACATAGTGTTCGACGGATCTGTCAGTTGGCTCTTTGAGAGACATTTGACAGCTGCGCCCAGCTCTGTGTTCCTCAGGCAGAAGGTCTTTACCATCTTTCTCCCTGGACGAAAGCATTGCTTGCCTTACAGAAACAACATGAGATGCTTAGAAGTGAAACGAATGCAGAATGAGAGAGACCGGTGTTCTTCTGCTATGGCACATGTGCCCAGGATTCGGGCAACTTCTGAAGTGTTGGAAGGACGTGCGAAAGGTGCATTTCTTGGCCCTGCGTGCAATGCTAGGGCAAGCCCAGTGCTCGCTTGGCAGGAACGAGTGTGACCACTTTGGCTTCATGCAAAGAAAGCCTTCCCTGTTCACGTCGAATATGGAAGGATTGCTCACAAGCCAGATACATGAACTGTCAAAAGCCACCCTCGGGCGCTGCCTGGAACATAAGCGTCGCAGGTTTAGGCGGGTACGGTTTTCTTTCACAAGTATATCAACGTTGGGTTGGAAGCCACCGCTTTGCATCTTTCCTGACCATGAGGCCTTCAGGCAAGAAGGAAACAGCGGCCAGGGTCACCCTATGGAATGAAAAATTTCCCAGAGGAACTGGAAGATGTGGTTGAATGGACCAGCACAAACGGGTCCTGCAGGCCTCCCTCTGGTGGGAGGGGACATTGAACTTTGCATGTGAAATATGGAGCGGGTGATGCAATAATGGGGCCAAGTAAATCTTCATAATGCCCATAGGGTGCTGAGCCAGCGAAAATGTGGTCTTGGTGCTGGAGAGGAGAAAGCCTCTCACATGGCCCCAAACAAGTTGCACCTAGGATTATGCCGGCTGTTCCGTAGAAGAAAAGGAAGCACCTGGGCACTGTGTTCTCTCCATGAGAAGAAGAGGCTTGTGAAGTGCTCGGCCTGGAGTAAAGTGGCGTGGAAGTCATTCGACGTGATGCTATTTCTGAGGGAGTGTCAAGCTGTGCTAACCTCTGTACTCTAAGGGCCGATAGAAGCGTGGTTGTTCTCAAACTAGGAAGAGGATGGTACCCCGAAGGGAAAAAGGGATGCGTTTCACTGAGGGGCAATGAATGAAGGTTGACGCCGGCGGTTGTTTCAGGGAATGGAATGATTAGGCAGGATTGGGGGCAGCTTAGTGAAAAGTTTGGAAGCCGCTGACGACCTACCTGTCCCAGGGTTCCTTGGCAAGCTGAGCAAAGGTCGGTGTTCAAACTCCCAACAGGAGGGTGCGTATCTCAGACTGAGGGGAAAGAAAGATGTGTCGTGAAATGGGACTGTTTCCCACAGAGGCAGGTGGGAGACCTTCTATACACAGGATGCTTTCAGGGCTCAGACATGATACAAGGGCCCTAAGCACGAGGGGTTTTCTTTCATAGAATGAGTGTACCGCTCGTGTGTCTACACATTGCTTTGAGCCTCTCCTCAAATCAGGTATGAACCATGGAGTAAACACCAAGTCCAGTTAAGGCCTGTGAACACGTGCGTTTAGCCTAGTAACTGGCAGGGCTTTTGAGAGAATTTTCCTCACACTGGCAATGTGGTTTCCTTGATGGGAAGTGATGGGTGGTATGGTCCACATTGGAGTGCTTTGTGCCAAATGATTATAAAACTCAAACGTGGAATTTTCCGGTGAGGTTCTGCCACCCAGAGAGAGCTCCATGCGATGGAAAGTAAAGCCTTTCAGAGAGTAGAGTCCAACATGTGTCCCAGGGCAACAGGGTGGGCCACGGTTCCCTAGCTGAAGAATGAAGGAACCAGGCCCTGTGTTTCTTTCACTACGGGGACCAGGGAGTTGCAGTATGATGCCTGGAGTTGCCCGCAAGAGGTCCCTTTCAAACCACTGATGTCCAGTCCCCATAAGTTCTGTAGTCGGAAGTCCAGTAACAGGGAAGACCTTGCCAGGTCATGAAAAGCCTTGCTTCCCATTCCAGAACGCTCCTGTATTTCTTCACAGCCAGATGAATGAAGTTTGATGCAGGGTGTGCTTTGCTGGGAAGGCATTTTGGACCGAGGGTGTGAGGGATCTAGTGAGATGCTGGAGCCACCTGCTCAACTAGGCTTTCTAAAGTTGCATGACACCCTTAATGATTCCCTGCACTTCCGGGACACACAGTATTTAGGGCATTTCCAAACGTGAGGAAAGCCAAGTTTCCCACTTAGTACACGGTTGTGATTCTGAAAGCGAGAGGCAAGATTCTGATGTGCCGCCACCTCTCAGTGTCTGGATTTATGCTATCAAAGCAGCTTCAGAGGGACAGCTTTTCTTTCTGAGCCACAGGACAGTCAGGTTCGTCCAAATTCCCTGAAACGACTTTGAGTGGTCCAATCGAGGACAGGAGTCAAAACTAGAAGACGTGGAAGCTTTTCTGTACACAAGGACGAGCTTCCCTCAGTGAGCACAAGACTGGTTTGAATGGACCAGCAAAAAAGTTTCACTTGTGGTGTTACCTCGGGAAGGGAAGTTTCAACTTGTGGGGCACCTCGGGAGGGGTAGGTGGGGTTACACTTGCAGATGAGCCATTGGTGATTTCTCTGCACTGGAAACTGGCCAAAATTGCTCCCTGAGTCTGGAAGGCAGAGTCTTTAACAATGCCAAGCGGAGCCCGTGTCTGCTGGGAAGAATGTGGCAAAATGTGGCTTAAGGACAGTGAAGACCTTCGAGGCTCCGTCTTCCTTCCGCAAGTGGACGCCATGTCCGCAGTGTGTGCCCTCTAGCACAGGGTTCCAGGGACCTGTCCGTCGGCTCTTTGAGAGGCATTTGACAGCTGCACCACGCTCTGTGTTCCTCAGTTGGAAGGTCGTCATGGTCTTTCACCCTGTAAAAAAAGGCTTGCTTGCCTTACAGAAACCACATGTGATGCTTAGAAGTGAAACGAATGCAGAGCGAGACAGACCGGTGTCTTCTGGCACAGCACATGTCCCCAGGATTTAGGGCAGCTTCCGAAGCATTGGAAGGACGGGCCAAAGGTGCATTTTCAGACAATGCGTGCAATGCTGGGGAAGGTTGTTTCTTCTGTGGCAGCAAGGTGGGAGAGTCCTTCGGAATTCATGCAAAGGAAGCCTTCCGTGTTCACATTCAACACGGAATGTTTGCTCACAAGCCAGAGGCAAGAACTGCCACGAGCCACCCTCTGGCCCTGCATGGAAAATAAGCGTTCTGGGTTTCGGCAGGTAGGGTATTGTTTCACACATGTATCACCAAAGGTGGGAAGTGGCTGCTTTGCACCTTTTTTGAACGTGAGCCCCTCAGGTGAGAGGGAAACAAATGCCCCTTTAACCTTACAAATGAAAACTTTCCCAGAGGAACCAGAAGGGGCAGAATGGAGCAGCACAAAGGTTCCTGCAGGCCTCCCACTAGTTGGAAGGGACTATGAAGCTTGTGTGTGGTATGTGGAGAGGGGGATGTGATAATGCGGCCAACTAAACATTTATAATGCTCATAGGGTTTTGAGCTAATGAGAATGTGATCCTGCCGCTGGAGACAGTAAAGACTTTCACATGGCATAGTACAAGAGGTTGCAGGTAGAAGGAGTGTGGCTGTGTTCGTTAGAAGAAGAAGGAAGAGCCTGGGCACTGTGTTCTCTCCCTAAGAGGAAGAGGTTTGTGAATCGCACGGCTAGGTGTGAAGGTGGTGCGGAAGGTATCCACCTTGCTGGACTTTACCAGGTAGTGTCAAGCTGTGCTATGCTCTGTAATATAAGGGCCGATAGGAGCGCAGTCGTTTACACTCTGTGAACAGGATGGTTCCCTGAAGAGAGAGAGGGATGTGTTTCTTCGAGGCGCAATGAAAGAATGTAAGTGCCGACGGTTGTTACATGGTACAAAACCGTAGGCAGGATTGGGGGCAGCTTAGTTAAACGTTTGCAGACCGTTGCCGCCCTACGTTTCCCAGCATTCCACGGCAAGCTGAGCAAAGCTCCATGTTCCAATTTCCAACGGGAGTGAAAGGTTCTTGGACTGGGTGGATAGAAGTATGTATCACGAAATGGGTGTGTTTCTCACAGAGGATGATAGGAGACCTTCTACTCTGAAGATCTTTTCAGGGCATGGATGTGAGCCAAGAGTCATAAGCACGAGGGGTTTTCTTTCATAGAATGAAGGTACCACTGGTGTGTCTACAACACTGTTTTGAGCCATTCCCGAAAGCAGGTACCTACCATGGACTAGAAGCCACGTTCCCCTTAAGGCCTGTGAACACGTGCCGTTAGCCTAGTAACTGGCAGGTTTTTGAGAGCCTTTTCCTTGCAGTGGCAATGTTGTCTCCTTGAAGGGCAGCAATGGATGGCGTGGGCCAGATTGCAGTTCTTTATGTCACATGCTTGCTAATCCCACATGTGGAATTCTCAGGTGAGTTTCTGCCACCCAGGTGGGGCTCCACGGAATGAAAGGAAGGCCTTCAGCGGGTAGAGTCCAAAATGAGTCCCAGGGTGAGAGGGTGACCTGCTGTTTTGTAGTGAAAGGACGAATGTACTAGGTCCTGTGGTTCCTTCACTACAGGGAACAGGGAGTTGAAGCATGATGCCTAGTGTGGCCCACAATATTGCCCTTTCCACTGACTGCTGTCCAGCCCCCATAATCTCTGTATTGAGAAGTCCAGTAGCAAGGAAGACCTCGCCAGGGCACAAAAAGTCTTGCGTCCCATTGAAGAACGCTCCTGCATTTCTTACCAACCAGATGAATGACGTTTGATGCAGGGTATTCTTTGCTGGAAGGCACTTGGGACCCAGGGCGTGGGGGAGCTGGTGAGAGGTTGGAGACACCTGCCCAACTAAGCTTTCTAATTTTTCATGGCACCCTGGGTGTTGCCCTGCACTTTGGGGACAAACAGGAGCGAGAGAATTTCCCACCATGAGGAGAGCCAGGTGTCCGACTTAGTACCCAGATGTGTTTCTCAAAGGTAGAGGTAAGAAATTTGATGTGCCGCCATCTCTCAGTCTCCGGAATTACCGTATCCAAGTAGCTTCAGAGGGCCGGCTTTTCTTTCAGAGACACGGGACAGTCAGGTTCGTCCAAAATCCATGAAATATGTTTGAGTGGTCCGAACAGGGACAGGAGACGAAACCAGCAGACGTGGTCAACTTTACTGTACACAAGGAAGAGCTTCCCTCAGTGAGCACAAGACGGTTTTTAATGGACCGGCCAAAAATGTGTCCCTTCTTGTGTTCCCTCGTGGAATGGAAGTTTCTAACTGAAAGGGAATTAGGGTGTGGTAGGTGGGGCTACACTTGCTCATGAGCCATTGATGAATACTCTGCACCGGGAAATTGACAAAGTGCACTCCATCAGTCTGGATGGCACAGTCTTTCGCATGCCTATTCAGACCTGTGTCTACCCAGTAGAATAGGGCAAAATGTGGCTTAATGACGGTGAAGACTTGTGAGGCTCCACAGTCTTACTCCAAGTGGACTCCTTGTCTGCAGTGTGTGGCCTCTAACATAGTGTTCGACGGATCTGTCAGTTGGCTCTTTGAGAGACATTTGACAGCTGCGCCCAGCTCTGTGTTCCTCAGGCAGAAGGTCTTTACCATCTTTCTCCCTGGACGAAAGCATTGCTTGCCTTACAGAAACAACATGAGATGCTTAGAAGTGAAACGAATGCAGAATGAGAGAGACCGGTGTTCTTCTGCTATGGCACATGTGCCCAGGATTCGGGCAACTTCTGAAGTGTTGGAAGGACGTGCGAAAGGTGCATTTCTTGGCCCTGCGTGCAATGCTAGGGCAAGCCCAGTGCTCGCTTGGCAGGAACGAGTGTGACCACTTTGGCTTCATGCAAAGAAAGCCTTCCCTGTTCACGTCGAATATGGAAGGATTGCTCACAAGCCAGATACATGAACTGTCAAAAGCCACCCTCGGGCGCTGCCTGGAACATAAGCGTCGCAGGTTTAGGCGGGTACGGTTTTCTTTCACAAGTATATCAACGTTGGGTTGGAAGCCACCGCTTTGCATCTTTCCTGACCATGAGGCCTTCAGGCAAGAAGGAAACAGCGGCCAGGGTCACCCTATGGAATGAAAAATTTCCCAGAGGAACTGGAAGATGTGGTTGAATGGACCAGCACAAACGGGTCCTGCAGGCCTCCCTCTGGTGGGAGGGGACATTGAACTTTGCATGTGAAATATGGAGCGGGTGATGCAATAATGGGGCCAAGTAAATCTTCATAATGCCCATAGGGTGCTGAGCCAGCGAAAATGTGGTCTTGGTGCTGGAGAGGAGAAAGCCTCTCACATGGCCCCAAACAAGTTGCACCTAGGATTATGCCGGCTGTTCCGTAGAAGAAAAGGAAGCACCTGGGCACTGTGTTCTCTCCATGAGAAGAAGAGGCTTGTGAAGTGCTCGGCCTGGAGTAAAGTGGCGTGGAAGTCATTCGACGTGATGCTATTTCTGAGGGAGTGTCAAGCTGTGCTAACCTCTGTACTCTAAGGGCCGATAGAAGCGTGGTTGTTCTCAAACTAGGAAGAGGATGGTACCCCGAAGGGAAAAAGGGATGCGTTTCACTGAGGGGCAATGAATGAAGGTTGACGCCGGCGGTTGTTTCAGGGAATGGAATGATTAGGCAGGATTGGGGGCAGCTTAGTGAAAAGTTTGGAAGCCGCTGACGACCTACCTGTCCCAGGGTTCCTTGGCAAGCTGAGCAAAGGTCGGTGTTCAAACTCCCAACAGGAGGGTGCGTATCTCAGACTGAGGGGAAAGAAAGATGTGTCGTGAAATGGGACTGTTTCCCACAGAGGCAGGTGGGAGACCTTCTATACACAGGATGCTTTCAGGGCTCAGACATGATACAAGGGCCCTAAGCACGAGGGGTTTTCTTTCATAGAATGAGTGTACCGCTCGTGTGTCTACACATTGCTTTGAGCCTCTCCTCAAATCAGGTATGAACCATGGAGTAAACACCAAGTCCAGTTAAGGCCTGTGAACACGTGCGTTTAGCCTAGTAACTGGCAGGGCTTTTGAGAGAATTTTCCTCACACTGGCAATGTGGTTTCCTTGATGGGAAGTGATGGGTGGTATGGTCCACATTGGAGTGCTTTGTGCCAAATGATTATAAAACTCAAACGTGGAATTTTCCGGTGAGGTTCTGCCACCCAGAGAGAGCTCCATGCGATGGAAAGTAAAGCCTTTCAGAGAGTAGAGTCCAACATGTGTCCCAGGGCAACAGGGTGGGCCACGGTTCCCTAGCTGAAGAATGAAGGAACCAGGCCCTGTGTTTCTTTCACTACGGGGACCAGGGAGTTGCAGTATGATGCCTGGAGTTGCCCGCAAGAGGTCCCTTTCAAACCACTGATGTCCAGTCCCCATAAGTTCTGTAGTCGGAAGTCCAGTAACAGGGAAGACCTTGCCAGGTCATGAAAAGCCTTGCTTCCCATTCCAGAACGCTCCTGTATTTCTTCACAGCCAGATGAATGAAGTTTGATGCAGGGTGTGCTTTGCTGGGAAGGCATTTTGGACCGAGGGTGTGAGGGATCTAGTGAGATGCTGGAGCCACCTGCTCAACTAGGCTTTCTAAAGTTGCATGACACCCTTAATGATTCCCTGCACTTCCGGGACACACAGTATTTAGGGCATTTCCAAACGTGAGGAAAGCCAAGTTTCCCACTTAGTACACGGTTGTGATTCTGAAAGCGAGAGGCAAGATTCTGATGTGCCGCCACCTCTCAGTGTCTGGATTTATGCTATCAAAGCAGCTTCAGAGGGACAGCTTTTCTTTCTGAGCCACAGGACAGTCAGGTTCGTCCAAATTCCCTGAAACGACTTTGAGTGGTCCAATCGAGGACAGGAGTCAAAACTAGAAGACGTGGAAGCTTTTCTGTACACAAGGACGAGCTTCCCTCAGTGAGCACAAGACTGGTTTGAATGGACCAGCAAAAAAGTTTCACTTGTGGTGTTACCTCGGGAAGGGAAGTTTCAACTTGTGGGGCACCTCGGGAGGGGTAGGTGGGGTTACACTTGCAGATGAGCCATTGGTGATTTCTCTGCACTGGAAACTGGCCAAAATTGCTCCCTGAGTCTGGAAGGCAGAGTCTTTAACAATGCCAAGCGGAGCCCGTGTCTGCTGGGAAGAATGTGGCAAAATGTGGCTTAAGGACAGTGAAGACCTTCGAGGCTCCGTCTTCCTTCCGCAAGTGGACGCCATGTCCGCAGTGTGTGCCCTCTAGCACAGGGTTCCAGGGACCTGTCCGTCGGCTCTTTGAGAGGCATTTGACAGCTGCACCACGCTCTGTGTTCCTCAGTTGGAAGGTCGTCATGGTCTTTCACCCTGTAAAAAAAGGCTTGCTTGCCTTACAGAAACCACATGTGATGCTTAGAAGTGAAACGAATGCAGAGCGAGACAGACCGGTGTCTTCTGGCACAGCACATGTCCCCAGGATTTAGGGCAGCTTCCGAAGCATTGGAAGGACGGGCCAAAGGTGCATTTTCAGACAATGCGTGCAATGCTGGGGAAGGTTGTTTCTTCTGTGGCAGCAAGGTGGGAGAGTCCTTCGGAATTCATGCAAAGGAAGCCTTCCGTGTTCACATTCAACACGGAATGTTTGCTCACAAGCCAGAGGCAAGAACTGCCACGAGCCACCCTCTGGCCCTGCATGGAAAATAAGCGTTCTGGGTTTCGGCAGGTAGGGTATTGTTTCACACATGTATCACCAAAGGTGGGAAGTGGCTGCTTTGCACCTTTTTTGAACGTGAGCCCCTCAGGTGAGAGGGAAACAAATGCCCCTTTAACCTTACAAATGAAAACTTTCCCAGAGGAACCAGAAGGGGCAGAATGGAGCAGCACAAAGGTTCCTGCAGGCCTCCCACTAGTTGGAAGGGACTATGAAGCTTGTGTGTGGTATGTGGAGAGGGGGATGTGATAATGCGGCCAACTAAACATTTATAATGCTCATAGGGTTTTGAGCTAATGAGAATGTGATCCTGCCGCTGGAGACAGTAAAGACTTTCACATGGCATAGTACAAGAGGTTGCAGGTAGAAGGAGTGTGGCTGTGTTCGTTAGAAGAAGAAGGAAGAGCCTGGG
Source organism: Eubalaena glacialis (assembly GCF_028564815.1). Classification (NCBI taxonomy): domain Eukaryota; kingdom Metazoa; phylum Chordata; class Mammalia; order Artiodactyla; family Balaenidae; genus Eubalaena; species Eubalaena glacialis. The sequence continues at coordinate 31,430,446 of NC_083730.1, forward strand.
CACTGTGTTCTCTCCCTAAGAGGAAGAGGTTTGTGAATCGCACGGCTAGGTGTGAAGGTGGTGCGGAAGGTATCCACCTTGCTGGACTTTACCAGGTAGTGTCAAGCTGTGCTATGCTCTGTAATATAAGGGCCGATAGGAGCGCAGTCGTTTACACTCTGTGAACAGGATGGTTCCCTGAAGAGAGAGAGGGATGTGTTTCTTCGAGGCGCAATGAAAGAATGTAAGTGCCGACGGTTGTTACATGGTACAAAACCGTAGGCAGGATTGGGGGCAGCTTAGTTAAACGTTTGCAGACCGTTGCCGCCCTACGTTTCCCAGCATTCCACGGCAAGCTGAGCAAAGCTCCATGTTCCAATTTCCAACGGGAGTGAAAGGTTCTTGGACTGGGTGGATAGAAGTATGTATCACGAAATGGGTGTGTTTCTCACAGAGGATGATAGGAGACCTTCTACTCTGAAGATCTTTTCAGGGCATGGATGTGAGCCAAGAGTCATAAGCACGAGGGGTTTTCTTTCATAGAATGAAGGTACCACTGGTGTGTCTACAACACTGTTTTGAGCCATTCCCGAAAGCAGGTACCTACCATGGACTAGAAGCCACGTTCCCCTTAAGGCCTGTGAACACGTGCCGTTAGCCTAGTAACTGGCAGGTTTTTGAGAGCCTTTTCCTTGCAGTGGCAATGTTGTCTCCTTGAAGGGCAGCAATGGATGGCGTGGGCCAGATTGCAGTTCTTTATGTCACATGCTTGCTAATCCCACATGTGGAATTCTCAGGTGAGTTTCTGCCACCCAGGTGGGGCTCCACGGAATGAAAGGAAGGCCTTCAGCGGGTAGAGTCCAAAATGAGTCCCAGGGTGAGAGGGTGACCTGCTGTTTTGTAGTGAAAGGACGAATGTACTAGGTCCTGTGGTTCCTTCACTACAGGGAACAGGGAGTTGAAGCATGATGCCTAGTGTGGCCCACAATATTGCCCTTTCCACTGACTGCTGTCCAGCCCCCATAATCTCTGTATTGAGAAGTCCAGTAGCAAGGAAGACCTCGCCAGGGCACAAAAAGTCTTGCGTCCCATTGAAGAACGCTCCTGCATTTCTTACCAACCAGATGAATGACGTTTGATGCAGGGTATTCTTTGCTGGAAGGCACTTGGGACCCAGGGCGTGGGGGAGCTGGTGAGAGGTTGGAGACACCTGCCCAACTAAGCTTTCTAATTTTTCATGGCACCCTGGGTGTTGCCCTGCACTTTGGGGACAAACAGGAGCGAGAGAATTTCCCACCATGAGGAGAGCCAGGTGTCCGACTTAGTACCCAGATGTGTTTCTCAAAGGTAGAGGTAAGAAATTTGATGTGCCGCCATCTCTCAGTCTCCGGAATTACCGTATCCAAGTAGCTTCAGAGGGCCGGCTTTTCTTTCAGAGACACGGGACAGTCAGGTTCGTCCAAAATCCATGAAATATGTTTGAGTGGTCCGAACAGGGACAGGAGACGAAACCAGCAGACGTGGTCAACTTTACTGTACACAAGGAAGAGCTTCCCTCAGTGAGCACAAGACGGTTTTTAATGGACCGGCCAAAAATGTGTCCCTTCTTGTGTTCCCTCGTGGAATGGAAGTTTCTAACTGAAAGGGAATTAGGGTGTGGTAGGTGGGGCTACACTTGCTCATGAGCCATTGATGAATACTCTGCACCGGGAAATTGACAAAGTGCACTCCATCAGTCTGGATGGCACAGTCTTTCGCATGCCTATTCAGACCTGTGTCTACCCAGTAGAATAGGGCAAAATGTGGCTTAATGACGGTGAAGACTTGTGAGGCTCCACAGTCTTACTCCAAGTGGACTCCTTGTCTGCAGTGTGTGGCCTCTAACATAGTGTTCGACGGATCTGTCAGTTGGCTCTTTGAGAGACATTTGACAGCTGCGCCCAGCTCTGTGTTCCTCAGGCAGAAGGTCTTTACCATCTTTCTCCCTGGACGAAAGCATTGCTTGCCTTACAGAAACAACATGAGATGCTTAGAAGTGAAACGAATGCAGAATGAGAGAGACCGGTGTTCTTCTGCTATGGCACATGTGCCCAGGATTTGGGCAACTTCTGAAGTGTTGGAAGGACGTGCGAAAGGTGCATTTCTTGGCCCTGCGTGCAATGCTAGGGCAAGCCCAGTGCTCGCTTGGCAGGAACGAGTGTGACCACTTTGGCTTCATGCAAAGAAAGCCTTCCCTGTTCACGTCGAATATGGAAGGATTGCTCACAAGCCAGATACATGAACTGTCAAAAGCCACCCTCGGGCGCTGCCTGGAACTTAAGCGTCGCAGGTTTAGGCGGGTACGGTTTTCTTTCACAAATATATCAACGTTGGGTTGGAAGCCACCGCTTTGCATCTTTCCTGACCATGAGGCCTTCAGGCAAGAAGGAAACAGCGGCCAGGGTCACCCTATGGAATGAAAAATTTCCCAGAGGAACTGGAAGATGTGGTTGAATGGACCAGCACAAACGGGTCCTGCAGGCCTCCCTCTGGTGGGAGGGGACATTGAACTTTGCATGTGAAATATGGAGCGGGTGATGCAATAATGGGGCCAAGTAAATCTTCATAATGCCCATAGGGTGCTGAGCCAGCGAAAATGTGGTCTTGGTGCTGGAGAGGAGAAAGCCTCTCACATGGCCCCAAACAAGTTGCACCTAGGATTATGCCGGCTGTTCCGTAGAAGAAAAGGAAGCACCTGGGCACTGTGTTCTCTCCATGAGAAGAAGAGGCTTGTGAAGTGCTCGGCCTGGAGTAAAGTGGCGTGGAAGTCATTCGACGTGATGCTATTTCTGAGGGAGTGTCAAGCTGTGCTAACCTCTGTACTCTAAGGGCCGATAGAAGCGTGGTTGTTCTCAAACTAGGAAGAGGATGGTACCCCGAAGGGAAAAAGGGATGCGTTTCACTGAGGGGCAATGAATGAAGGTTGACGCCGGCGGTTGTTTCAGGGAATGGAATGATTAGGCAGGATTGGGGGCAGCTTAGTGAAAAGTTTGGAAGCCGCTGACGACCTACCTGTCCCAGGGTTCCTTGGCAAGCTGAGCAAAGGTCGGTGTTCAAACTCCCAACAGGAGGGTGCGTATCTCAGACTGAGGGGAAAGAAAGATGTGTCGTGAAATGGGACTGTTTCCCACAGAGGCAGGTGGGAGACCTTCTATACACAGGATGCTTTCAGGGCTCAGACATGATACAAGGGCCCTAAGCACGAGGGGTTTTCTTTCATAGAATGAGTGTACCGCTCGTGTGTCTACACATTGCTTTGAGCCTCTCCTCAAATCAGGTATGAACCATGGAGTAAACACCAAGTCCAGTTAAGGCCTGTGAACACGTGCGTTTAGCCTAGTAACTGGCAGGGCTTTTGAGAGAATTTTCCTCACACTGGCAATGTGGTTTCCTTGATGGGAAGTGATGGGTGGTATGGTCCACATTGGAGTGCTTTGTGCCAAATGATTATAAAACTCAAACGTGGAATTTTCCGGTGAGGTTCTGCCACCCAGAGAGAGCTCCATGCGATGGAAAGTAAAGCCTTTCAGAGAGTAGAGTCCAACATGTGTCCCAGGGCAACAGGGTGGGCCACGGTTCCCTAGCTGAAGAATGAAGGAACCAGGCCCTGTGTTTCTTTCACTACGGGGACCAGGGAGTTGCAGTATGATGCCTGGAGTTGCCCGCAAGAGGTCCCTTTCAAACCACTGATGTCCAGTCCCCATAAGTTCTGTAGTCGGAAGTCCAGTAACAGGGAAGACCTTGCCAGGTCATGAAAAGCCTTGCTTCCCATTCCAGAACGCTCCTGTATTTCTTCACAGCCAGATGAATGAAGTTTGATGCAGGGTGTGCTTTGCTGGGAAGGCATTTTGGACCGAGGGTGTGAGGGATCTAGTGAGATGCTGGAGCCACCTGCTCAACTAGGCTTTCTAAAGTTGCATGACACCCTTAATGATTCCCTGCACTTCCGGGACACACAGTATTTAGGGCATTTCCAAACGTGAGGAAAGCCAAGTTTCCCACTTAGTACACGGTTGTGATTCTGAAAGCGAGAGGCAAGATTCTGATGTGCCGCCACCTCTCAGTGTCTGGATTTATGCTATCAAAGCAGCTTCAGAGGGACAGCTTTTCTTTCTGAGCCACAGGACAGTCAGGTTCGTCCAAATTCCCTGAAACGACTTTGAGTGGTCCAATCGAGGACAGGAGTCAAAACTAGAAGACGTGGAAGCTTTTCTGTACACAAGGACGAGCTTCCCTCAGTGAGCACAAGACTGGTTTGAATGGACCAGCAAAAAAGTTTCACTTGTGGTGTTACCTCGGGAAGGGAAGTTTCAACTTGTGGGGCACCTCGGGAGGGGTAGGTGGGGTTACACTTGCAGATGAGCCATTGGTGATTTCTCTGCACTGGAAACTGGCCAAAATTGCTCCCTGAGTCTGGAAGGCAGAGTCTTTAACAATGCCAAGCGGAGCCCGTGTCTGCTGGGAAGAATGTGGCAAAATGTGGCTTAAGGACAGTGAAGACCTTCGAGGCTCCGTCTTCCTTCCGCAAGTGGACGCCATGTCCGCAGTGTGTGCCCTCTAGCACAGGGTTCCAGGGACCTGTCCGTCGGCTCTTTGAGAGGCATTTGACAGCTGCACCACGCTCTGTGTTCCTCAGTTGGAAGGTCGTCATGGTCTTTCACCCTGTAAAAAAAGGCTTGCTTGCCTTACAGAAACCACATGTGATGCTTAGAAGTGAAACGAATGCAGAGCGAGACAGACCGGTGTCTTCTGGCACAGCACATGTCCCCAGGATTTAGGGCAGCTTCCGAAGCATTGGAAGGACGGGCCAAAGGTGCATTTTCAGACAATGCGTGCAATGCTGGGGAAGGTTGTTTCTTCTGTGGCAGCAAGGTGGGAGAGTCCTTCGGAATTCATGCAAAGGAAGCCTTCCGTGTTCACATTCAACACGGAATGTTTGCTCACAAGCCAGAGGCAAGAACTGCCACGAGCCACCCTCTGGCCCTGCATGGAAAATAAGCGTTCTGGGTTTCGGCAGGTAGGGTATTGTTTCACACATGTATCACCAAAGGTGGGAAGTGGCTGCTTTGCACCTTTTTTGAACGTGAGCCCCTCAGGTGAGAGGGAAACAAATGCCCCTTTAACCTTACAAATGAAAACTTTCCCAGAGGAACCAGAAGGGGCAGAATGGAGCAGCACAAAGGTTCCTGCAGGCCTCCCACTAGTTGGAAGGGACTATGAAGCTTGTGTGTGGTATGTGGAGAGGGGGATGTGATAATGCGGCCAACTAAACATTTATAATGCTCATAGGGTTTTGAGCTAATGAGAATGTGATCCTGCCGCTGGAGACAGTAAAGACTTTCACATGGCATAGTACAAGAGGTTGCAGGTAGAAGGAGTGTGGCTGTGTTCGTTAGAAGAAGAAGGAAGAGCCTGGGCACTGTGTTCTCTCCCTAAGAGGAAGAGGTTTGTGAATCGCACGGCTAGGTGTGAAGGTGGTGTGGAAGGTATCCACCTTGCTGGACTTTACCAGGTAGTGTCAAGCTGTGCTATGCTCTGTAATATAAGGGCCGATAGGAGCGCAGTCGTTTACACTCTGTGAACAGGATGGTTCCCTGAAGAGAGAGAGGGATGTGTTTCTTCGAGGCGCAATGAAAGAATGTAAGTGCCGACGGTTGTTACATGGTACAAAACCGTAGGCAGGATTGGGGGCAGCTTAGTTAAACGTTTGCAGACCGTTGCCGCCCTACGTTTCCCAGCATTCCACGGCAAGCTGAGCAAAGCTCCATGTTCCAATTTCCAACGGGAGTGAAAGGTTCTTGGACTGGGTGGATAGAAGTATGTATCACGAAATGGGTGTGTTTCTCACAGAGGATGATAGGAGACCTTCTACTCTGAAGATCTTTTCAGGGCATGGATGTGAGCCAAGAGTCATAAGCACGAGGGGTTTTCTTTCATAGAATGAAGGTACCACTGGTGTGTCTACAACACTGTTTTGAGCCATTCCCGAAAGCAGGTACCTACCATGGACTAGAAGCCACGTTCCCCTTAAGGCCTGTGAACACGTGCCGTTAGCCTAGTAACTGGCAGGTTTTTGAGAGCCTTTTCCTTGCAGTGGCAATGTTGTCTCCTTGAAGGGCAGCAATGGATGGCGTGGGCCAGATTGCAGTTCTTTATGTCACATGCTTGCTAATCCCACATGTGGAATTCTCAGGTGAGTTTCTGCCACCCAGGTGGGGCTCCACGGAATGAAAGGAAGGCCTTCAGCGGGTAGAGTCCAAAATGAGTCCCAGGGTGAGAGGGTGACCTGCTGTTTTGTAGTGAAAGGACGAATGTACTAGGTCCTGTGGTTCCTTCACTACAGGGAACAGGGAGTTGAAGCATGATGCCTAGTGTGGCCCACAATATTGCCCTTTCCACTGACTGCTGTCCAGCCCCCATAATCTCTGTATTGAGAAGTCCAGTAGCAAGGAAGACCTCGCCAGGGCACAAAAAGTCTTGCGTCCCATTGAAGAACGCTCCTGCATTTCTTACCAACCAGATGAATGACGTTTGATGCAGGGTATTCTTTGCTGGAAGGCACTTGGGACCCAGGGCGTGGGGGAGCTGGTGAGAGGTTGGAGACACCTGCCCAACTAAGCTTTCTAATTTTTCATGGCACCCTGGGTGTTGCCCTGCACTTTGGGGACAAACAGGAGCGAGAGAATTTCCCACCATGAGGAGAGCCAGGTGTCCGACTTAGTACCCAGATGTGTTTCTCAAAGGTAGAGGTAAGAAATTTGATGTGCCGCCATCTCTCAGTCTCCGGAATTACCGTATCCAAGTAGCTTCAGAGGGCCGGCTTTTCTTTCAGAGACACGGGACAGTCAGGTTCGTCCAAAATCCATGAAATATGTTTGAGTGGTCCGAACAGGGACAGGAGACGAAACCAGCAGACGTGGTCAACTTTACTGTACACAAGGAAGAGCTTCCCTCAGTGAGCACAAGACGGTTTTTAATGGACCGGCCAAAAATGTGTCCCTTCTTGTGTTCCCTCGTGGAATGGAAGTTTCTAACTGAAAGGGAATTAGGGTGTGGTAGGTGGGGCTACACTTGCTCATGAGCCATTGATGAATACTCTGCACCGGGAAATTGACAAAGTGCACTCCATCAGTCTGGATGGCACAGTCTTTCGCATGCCTATTCAGACCTGTGTCTACCCAGTAGAATAGGGCAAAATGTGGCTTAATGACGGTGAAGACTTGTGAGGCTCCACAGTCTTACTCCAAGTGGACTCCTTGTCTGCAGTGTGTGGCCTCTAACATAGTGTTCGACGGATCTGTCAGTTGGCTCTTTGAGAGACATTTGACAGCTGCGCCCAGCTCTGTGTTCCTCAGGCAGAAGGTCTTTACCATCTTTCTCCCTGGACGAAAGCATTGCTTGCCTTACAGAAACAACATGAGATGCTTAGAAGTGAAACGAATGCAGAATGAGAGAGACCGGTGTTCTTCTGCTATGGCACATGTGCCCAGGATTCGGGCAACTTCTGAAGTGTTGGAAGGACGTGCGAAAGGTGCATTTCTTGGCCCTGCGTGCAATGCTAGGGCAAGCCCAGTGCTCGCTTGGCAGGAACGAGTGTGACCACTTTGGCTTCATGCAAAGAAAGCCTTCCCTGTTCACGTCGAATATGGAAGGATTGCTCACAAGCCAGATACATGAACTGTCAAAAGCCACCCTCGGGCGCTGCCTGGAACATAAGCGTCGCAGGTTTAGGCGGGTACGGTTTTCTTTCACAAGTATATCAACGTTGGGTTGGAAGCCACCGCTTTGCATCTTTCCTGACCATGAGGCCTTCAGGCAAGAAGGAAACAGCGGCCAGGGTCACCCTATGGAATGAAAAATTTCCCAGAGGAACTGGAAGATGTGGTTGAATGGACCAGCACAAACGGGTCCTGCAGGCCTCCCTCTGGTGGGAGGGGACATTGAACTTTGCATGTGAAATATGGAGCGGGTGATGCAATAATGGGGCCAAGTAAATCTTCATAATGCCCATAGGGTGCTGAGCCAGCGAAAATGTGGTCTTGGTGCTGGAGAGGAGAAAGCCTCTCACATGGCCCCAAACAAGTTGCACCTAGGATTATGCCGGCTGTTCCGTAGAAGAAAAGGAAGCACCTGGGCACTGTGTTCTCTCCATGAGAAGAAGAGGCTTGTGAAGTGCTCGGCCTGGAGTAAAGTGGCGTGGAAGTCATTCGACGTGATGCTATTTCTGAGGGAGTGTCAAGCTGTGCTAACCTCTGTACTCTAAGGGCCGATAGAAGCGTGGTTGTTCTCAAACTAGGAAGAGGATGGTACCCCGAAGGGAAAAAGGGATGCGTTTCACTGAGGGGCAATGAATGAAGGTTGACGCCGGCGGTTGTTTCAGGGAATGGAATGATTAGGCAGGATTGGGGGCAGCTTAGTGAAAAGTTTGGAAGCCGCTGACGACCTACCTGTCCCAGGGTTCCTTGGCAAGCTGAGCAAAGGTCGGTGTTCAAACTCCCAACAGGAGGGTGCGTATCTCAGACTGAGGGGAAAGAAAGATGTGTCGTGAAATGGGACTGTTTCCCACAGAGGCAGGTGGGAGACCTTCTATACACAGGATGCTTTCAGGGCTCAGACATGATACAAGGGCCCTAAGCACGAGGGGTTTTCTTTCATAGAATGAGTGTACCGCTCGTGTGTCTACACATTGCTTTGAGCCTCTCCTCAAATCAGGTATGAACCATGGAGTAAACACCAAGTCCAGTTAAGGCCTGTGAACACGTGCGTTTAGCCTAGTAACTGGCAGGGCTTTTGAGAGAATTTTCCTCACACTGGCAATGTGGTTTCCTTGATGGGAAGTGATGGGTGGTATGGTCCACATTGGAGTGCTTTGTGCCAAATGATTATAAAACTCAAACGTGGAATTTTCCGGTGAGGTTCTGCCACCCAGAGAGAGCTCCATGCGATGGAAAGTAAAGCCTTTCAGAGAGTAGAGTCCAACATGTGTCCCAGGGCAACAGGGTGGGCCACGGTTCCCTAGCTGAAGAATGAAGGAACCAGGCCCTGTGTTTCTTTCACTACGGGGACCAGGGAGTTGCAGTATGATGCCTGGAGTTGCCCGCAAGAGGTCCCTTTCAAACCACTGATGTCCAGTCCCCATAAGTTCTGTAGTCGGAAGTCCAGTAACAGGGAAGACCTTGCCAGGTCATGAAAAGCCTTGCTTCCCATTCCAGAACGCTCCTGTATTTCTTCACAGCCAGATGAATGAAGTTTGATGCAGGGTGTGCTTTGCTGGGAAGGCATTTTGGACCGAGGGTGTGAGGGATCTAGTGAGATGCTGGAGCCACCTGCTCAACTAGGCTTTCTAAAGTTGCATGACACCCTTAATGATTCCCTGCACTTCCGGGACACACAGTATTTAGGGCATTTCCAAACGTGAGGAAAGCCAAGTTTCCCACTTAGTACACGGTTGTGATTCTGAAAGCGAGAGGCAAGATTCTGATGTGCCGCCACCTCTCAGTGTCTGGATTTATGCTATCAAAGCAGCTTCAGAGGGACAGCTTTTCTTTCTGAGCCACAGGACAGTCAGGTTCGTCCAAATTCCCTGAAACGACTTTGAGTGGTCCAATCGAGGACAGGAGTCAAAACTAGAAGACGTGGAAGCTTTTCTGTACACAAGGACGAGCTTCCCTCAGTGAGCACAAGACTGGTTTGAATGGACCAGCAAAAAAGTTTCACTTGTGGTGTTACCTCGGGAAGGGAAGTTTCAACTTGTGGGGCACCTCGGGAGGGGTAGGTGGGGTTACACTTGCAGATGAGCCATTGGTGATTTCTCTGCACTGGAAACTGGCCAAAATTGCTCCCTGAGTCTGGAAGGCAGAGTCTTTAACAATGCCAAGCGGAGCCCGTGTCTGCTGGGAAGAATGTGGCAAAATGTGGCTTAAGGACAGTGAAGACCTTCGAGGCTCCGTCTTCCTTCCGCAAGTGGACGCCATGTCCGCAGTGTGTGCCCTCTAGCACAGGGTTCCAGGGACCTGTCCGTCGGCTCTTTGAGAGGCATTTGACAGCTGCACCACGCTCTGTGTTCCTCAGTTGGAAGGTCGTCATGGTCTTTCACCCTGTAAAAAAAGGCTTGCTTGCCTTACAGAAACCACATGTGATGCTTAGAAGTGAAACGAATGCAGAGCGAGACAGACCGGTGTCTTCTGGCACAGCACATGTCCCCAGGATTTAGGGCAGCTTCCGAAGCATTGGAAGGACGGGCCAAAGGTGCATTTTCAGACAATGCGTGCAATGCTGGGGAAGGTTGTTTCTTCTGTGGCAGCAAGGTGGGAGAGTCCTTCGGAATTCATGCAAAGGAAGCCTTCCGTGTTCACATTCAACACGGAATGTTTGCTCACAAGCCAGAGGCAAGAACTGCCACGAGCCACCCTCTGGCCCTGCATGGAAAATAAGCGTTCTGGGTTTCGGCAGGTAGGGTATTGTTTCACACATGTATCACCAAAGGTGGGAAGTGGCTGCTTTGCACCTTTTTTGAACGTGAGCCCCTCAGGTGAGAGGGAAACAAATGCCCCTTTAACCTTACAAATGAAAACTTTCCCAGAGGAACCAGAAGGGGCAGAATGGAGCAGCACAAAGGTTCCTGCAGGCCTCCCACTAGTTGGAAGGGACTATGAAGCTTGTGTGTGGTATGTGGAGAGGGGGATGTGATAATGCGGCCAACTAAACATTTATAATGCTCATAGGGTTTTGAGCTAATGAGAATGTGATCCTGCCGCTGGAGACAGTAAAGACTTTCACATGGCATAGTACAAGAGGTTGCAGGTAGAAGGAGTGTGGCTGTGTTCGTTAGAAGAAGAAGGAAGAGCCTGGGCACTGTGTTCTCTCCCTAAGAGGAAGAGGTTTGTGAATCGCACGGCTAGGTGTGAAGGTGGTGTGGAAGGTATCCACCTTGCTGGACTTTACCAGGTAGTGTCAAGCTGTGCTATGCTCTGTAATATAAGGGCCGATAGGAGCGCAGTCGTTTACACTCTGTGAACAGGATGGTTCCCTGAAGAGAGAGAGGGATGTGTTTCTTCGAGGCGCAATGAAAGAATGTAAGTGCCGACGGTTGTTACATGGTACAAAACCGTAGGCAGGATTGGGGGCAGCTTAGTTAAACGTTTGCAGACCGTTGCCGCCCTACGTTTCCCAGCATTCCACGGCAAGCTGAGCAAAGCTCCATGTTCCAATTTCCAACGGGAGTGAAAGGTTCTTGGACTGGGTGGATAGAAGTATGTATCACGAAATGGGTGTGTTTCTCACAGAGGATGATAGGAGACCTTCTACTCTGAAGATCTTTTCAGGGCATGGATGTGAGCCAAGAGTCATAAGCACGAGGGGTTTTCTTTCATAGAATGAAGGTACCACTGGTGTGTCTACAACACTGTTTTGAGCCATTCCCGAAAGCAGGTACCTACCATGGACTAGAAGCCACGTTCCCCTTAAGGCCTGTGAACACGTGCCGTTAGCCTAGTAACTGGCAGGTTTTTGAGAGCCTTTTCCTTGCAGTGGCAATGTTGTCTCCTTGAAGGGCAGCAATGGATGGCGTGGGCCAGATTGCAGTTCTTTATGTCACATGCTTGCTAATCCCACATGTGGAATTCTCAGGTGAGTTTCTGCCACCCAGGTGGGGCTCCACGGAATGAAAGGAAGGCCTTCAGCGGGTAGAGTCCAAAATGAGTCCCAGGGTGAGAGGGTGACCTGCTGTTTTGTAGTGAAAGGACGAATGTACTAGGTCCTGTGGTTCCTTCACTACAGGGAACAGGGAGTTGAAGCATGATGCCTAGTGTGGCCCACAATATTGCCCTTTCCACTGACTGCTGTCCAGCCCCCATAATCTCTGTATTGAGAAGTCCAGTAGCAAGGAAGACCTCGCCAGGGCACAAAAAGTCTTGCGTCCCATTGAAGAACGCTCCTGCATTTCTTACCAACCAGATGAATGACGTTTGATGCAGGGTATTCTTTGCTGGAAGGCACTTGGGACCCAGGGCGTGGGGGAGCTGGTGAGAGGTTGGAGACACCTGCCCAACTAAGCTTTCTAATTTTTCATGGCACCCTGGGTGTTGCCCTGCACTTTGGGGACAAACAGGAGCGAGAGAATTTCCCACCATGAGGAGAGCCAGGTGTCCGACTTAGTACCCAGATGTGTTTCTCAAAGGTAGAGGTAAGAAATTTGATGTGCCGCCATCTCTCAGTCTCCGGAATTACCGTATCCAAGTAGCTTCAGAGGGCCGGCTTTTCTTTCAGAGACACGGGACAGTCAGGTTCGTCCAAAATCCATGAAATATGTTTGAGTGGTCCGAACAGGGACAGGAGACGAAACCAGCAGACGTGGTCAACTTTACTGTACACAAGGAAGAGCTTCCCTCAGTGAGCACAAGACGGTTTTTAATGGACCGGCCAAAAATGTGTCCCTTCTTGTGTTCCCTCGTGGAATGGAAGTTTCTAACTGAAAGGGAATTAGGGTGTGGTAGGTGGGGCTACACTTGCTCATGAGCCATTGATGAATACTCTGCACCGGGAAATTGACAAAGTGCACTCCATCAGTCTGGATGGCACAGTCTTTCGCATGCCTATTCAGACCTGTGTCTACCCAGTAGAATAGGGCAAAATGTGGCTTAATGACGGTGAAGACTTGTGAGGCTCCACAGTCTTACTCCAAGTGGACTCCTTGTCTGCAGTGTGTGGCCTCTAACATAGTGTTCGACGGATCTGTCAGTTGGCTCTTTGAGAGACATTTGACAGCTGCGCCCAGCTCTGTGTTCCTCAGGCAGAAGGTCTTTACCATCTTTCTCCCTGGACGAAAGCATTGCTTGCCTTACAGAAACAACATGAGATGCTTAGAAGTGAAACGAATGCAGAATGAGAGAGACCGGTGTTCTTCTGCTATGGCACATGTGCCCAGGATTCGGGCAACTTCTGAAGTGTTGGAAGGACGTGCGAAAGGTGCATTTCTTGGCCCTGCGTGCAATGCTAGGGCAAGCCCAGTGCTCGCTTGGCAGGAACGAGTGTGACCACTTTGGCTTCATGCAAAGAAAGCCTTCCCTGTTCACGTCGAATATGGAAGGATTGCTCACAAGCCAGATACATGAACTGTCAAAAGCCACCCTCGGGCGCTGCCTGGAACATAAGCGTCGCAGGTTTAGGCGGGTACGGTTTTCTTTCACAAGTATATCAACGTTGGGTTGGAAGCCACCGCTTTGCATCTTTCCTGACCATGAGGCCTTCAGGCAAGAAGGAAACAGCGGCCAGGGTCACCCTATGGAATGAAAAATTTCCCAGAGGAACTGGAAGATGTGGTTGAATGGACCAGCACAAACGGGTCCTGCAGGCCTCCCTCTGGTGGGAGGGGACATTGAACTTTGCATGTGAAATATGGAGCGGGTGATGCAATAATGGGGCCAAGTAAATCTTCATAATGCCCATAGGGTGCTGAGCCAGCGAAAATGTGGTCTTGGTGCTGGAGAGGAGAAAGCCTCTCACATGGCCCCAAACAAGTTGCACCTAGGATTATGCCGGCTGTTCCGTAGAAGAAAAGGAAGCACCTGGGCACTGTGTTCTCTCCATGAGAAGAAGAGGCTTGTGAAGTGCTCGGCCTGGAGTAAAGTGGCGTGGAAGTCATTCGACGTGATGCTATTTCTGAGGGAGTGTCAAGCTGTGCTAACCTCTGTACTCTAAGGGCCGATAGAAGCGTGGTTGTTCTCAAACTAGGAAGAGGATGGTACCCCGAAGGGAAAAAGGGATGTGTTTCACTGAGGGGCAATGAATGAAGGTTGACGCCGGCGGTTGTTTCAGGGAATGGAATGATTAGGCAGGATTGGGGGCAGCTTAGTGAAAAGTTTGGAAGCCGCTGACGACCTACCTGTCCCAGGGTTCCTTGGCAAGCTGAGCAAAGGTCGGTGTTCAAACTCCCAACAGGAGGGTGCGTATCTCAGACTGAGGGGAAAGAAAGATGTGTCGTGAAATGGGACTGTTTCCCACAGAGGCAGGTGGGAGACCTTCTATACACAGGATGCTTTCAGGGCTCAGACATGATACAAGGGCCCTAAGCACGAGGGGTTTTCTTTCATAGAATGAGTGTACCGCTCGTGTGTCTACACATTGCTTTGAGCCTCTCCTCAAATCAGGTATGAACCATGGAGTAAACACCAAGTCCAGTTAAGGCCTGTGAACACGTGCGTTTAGCCTAGTAACTGGCAGGGCTTTTGAGAGAATTTTCCTCACACTGGCAATGTGGTTTCCTTGATGGGAAGTGATGGGTGGTATGGTCCACATTGGAGTGCTTTGTGCCAAATGATTATAAAACTCAAACGTGGAATTTTCCGGTGAGGTTCTGCCACCCAGAGAGAGCTCCATGCGATGGAAAGTAAAGCCTTTCAGAGAGTAGAGTCCAACATGTGTCCCAGGGCAACAGGGTGGGCCACGGTTCCCTAGCTGAAGAATGAAGGAACCAGGCCCTGTGTTTCTTTCACTACGGGGACCAGGGAGTTGCAGTATGATGCCTGGAGTTGCCCGCAAGAGGTCCCTTTCAAACCACTGATGTCCAGTCCCCATAAGTTCTGTAGTCGGAAGTCCAGTAACAGGGAAGACCTTGCCAGGTCATGAAAAGCCTTGCTTCCCATTCCAGAACGCTCCTGTATTTCTTCACAGCCAGATGAATGAAGTTTGATGCAGGGTGTGCTTTGCTGGGAAGGCATTTTGGACCGAGGGTGTGAGGGATCTAGTGAGATGCTGGAGCCACCTGCTCAACTAGGCTTTCTAAAGTTGCATGACACCCTTAATGATTCCCTGCACTTCCGGGACACACAGTATTTAGGGCATTTCCAAACGTGAGGAAAGCCAAGTTTCCCACTTAGTACACGGTTGTGATTCTGAAAGCGAGAGGCAAGATTCTGATGTGCCGCCGCCTCTCAGTGTCTGGATTTATGCTATCAAAGCAGCTTCAGAGGGACAGCTTTTCTTTCTGAGCCACAGGACAGTCAGGTTCGTCCAAATTCCCTGAAACGACTTTGAGTGGTCCAATCGAGGACAGGAGTCAAAACTAGAAGACGTGGAAGCTTTTCTGTACACAAGGACGAGCTTCCCTCAGTGAGCACAAGACTGGTTTGAATGGACCAGCAAAAAAGTTTCACTTGTGGTGTTACCTCGGGAAGGGAAGTTTCAACTTGTGGGGCACCTCGGGAGGGGTAGGTGGGGTTACACTTGCAGATGAGCCATTGGTGATTTCTCTGCACTGGAAACTGGCCAAAATTGCTCCCTGAGTCTGGAAGGCAGAGTCTTTAACAATGCCAAGCGGAGCCCGTGTCTGCTGGGAAGAATGTGGCAAAATGTGGCTTAAGGACAGTGAAGACCTTCGAGGCTCCGTCTTCCTTCCGCAAGTGGACGCCATGTCCGCAGTGTGTGCCCTCTAGCACAGGGTTCCAGGGACCTGTCCGTCGGCTCTTTGAGAGGCATTTGACAGCTGCACCACGCTCTGTGTTCCTCAGTTGGAAGGTCGTCATGGTCTTTCACCCTGTAAAAAAAGGCTTGCTTGCCTTACAGAAACCACATGTGATGCTTAGAAGTGAAACGAATGCAGAGCGAGACAGACCGGTGTCTTCTGGCACAGCACATGTCCCCAGGATTTAGGGCAGCTTCCGAAGCATTGGAAGGACGGGCCAAAGGTGCATTTTCAGACAATGCGTGCAATGCTGGGGAAGGTTGTTTCTTCTGTGGCAGCAAGGTGGGAGAGTCCTTCGGAATTCATGCAAAGGAAGCCTTCCGTGTTCACATTCAACACGGAATGTTTGCTCACAAGCCAGAGGCAAGAACTGCCACGAGCCACCCTCTGGCCCTGCATGGAAAATAAGCGTTCTGGGTTTCGGCAGGTAGGGTATTGTTTCACACATGTATCACCAAAGGTGGGAAGTGGCTGCTTTGCACCTTTTTTGAACGTGAGCCCCTCAGGTGAGAGGGAAACAAATGCCCCTTTAACCTTACAAATGAAAACTTTCCCAGAGGAACCAGAAGGGGCAGAATGGAGCAGCACAAAGGTTCCTGCAGGCCTCCCACTAGTTGGAAGGGACTATGAAGCTTGTGTGTGGTATGTGGAGAGGGGGATGTGATAATGCGGCCAACTAAACATTTATAATGCTCATAGGGTTTTGAGCTAATGAGAATGTGATCCTGCCGCTGGAGACAGTAAAGACTTTCACATGGCATAGTACAAGAGGTTGCAGGTAGAAGGAGTGTGGCTGTGTTCGTTAGAAGAAGAAGGAAGAGCCTGGGCACTGTGTTCTCTCCCTAAGAGGAAGAGGTTTGTGAATCGCACGGCTAGGTGTGAAGGTGGTGCGGAAGGTATCCACCTTGCTGGACTTTACCAGGTAGTGTCAAGCTGTGCTATGCTCTGTAATATAAGGGCCGATAGGAGCGCAGTCGTTTACACTCTGTGAACAGGATGGTTCCCTGAAGAGAGAGAGGGATGTGTTTCTTCGAGGCGCAATGAAAGAATGTAAGTGCCGACGGTTGTTACATGGTACAAAACCGTAGGCAGGATTGGGGGCAGCTTAGTTAAACGTTTGCAGACCGTTGCCGCCCTACGTTTCCCAGCATTCCACGGCAAGCTGAGCAAAGCTCCATGTTCCAATTTCCAACGGGAGTGAAAGGTTCTTGGACTGGGTGGATAGAAGTATGTATCACGAAATGGGTGTGTTTCTCACAGAGGATGATAGGAGACCTTCTACTCTGAAGATCTTTTCAGGGCATGGATGTGAGCCAAGAGTCATAAGCACGAGGGGTTTTCTTTCATAGAATGAAGGTACCACTGGTGTGTCTACAACACTGTTTTGAGCCATTCCCGAAAGCAGGTACCTACCATGGACTAGAAGCCACGTTCCCCTTAAGGCCTGTGAACACGTGCCGTTAGCCTAGTAACTGGCAGGTTTTTGAGAGCCTTTTCCTTGCAGTGGCAATGTTGTCTCCTTGAAGGGCAGCAATGGATGGCGTGGGCCAGATTGCAGTTCTTTATGTCACATGCTTGCTAATCCCACATGTGGAATTCTCAGGTGAGTTTCTGCCACCCAGGTGGGGCTCCACGGAATGAAAGGAAGGCCTTCAGCGGGTAGAGTCCAAAATGAGTCCCAGGGTGAGAGGGTGACCTGCTGTTTTGTAGTGAAAGGACGAATGTACTAGGTCCTGTGGTTCCTTCACTACAGGGAACAGGGAGTTGAAGCATGATGCCTAGTGTGGCCCACAATATTGCCCTTTCCACTGACTGCTGTCCAGCCCCCATAATCTCTGTATTGAGAAGTCCAGTAGCAAGGAAGACCTCGCCAGGGCACAAAAAGTCTTGCGTCCCATTGAAGAACGCTCCTGCATTTCTTACCAACCAGATGAATGACGTTTGATGCAGGGTATTCTTTGCTGGAAGGCACTTGGGACCCAGGGCGTGGGGGAGCTGGTGAGAGGTTGGAGACACCTGCCCAACTAAGCTTTCTAATTTTTCATGGCACCCTGGGTGTTGCCCTGCACTTTGGGGACAAACAGGAGCGAGAGAATTTCCCACCATGAGGAGAGCCAGGTGTCCGACTTAGTACCCAGATGTGTTTCTCAAAGGTAGAGGTAAGAAATTTGATGTGCCGCCATCTCTCAGTCTCCGGAATTACCGTATCCAAGTAGCTTCAGAGGGCCGGCTTTTCTTTCAGAGACACGGGACAGTCAGGTTCGTCCAAAATCCATGAAATATGTTTGAGTGGTCCGAACAGGGACAGGAGACGAAACCAGCAGACGTGGTCAACTTTACTGTACACAAGGAAGAGCTTCCCTCAGTGAGCACAAGACGGTTTTTAATGGACCGGCCAAAAATGTGTCCCTTCTTGTGTTCCCTCGTGGAATGGAAGTTTCTAACTGAAAGGGAATTAGGGTGTGGTAGGTGGGGCTACACTTGCTCATGAGCCATTGATGAATACTCTGCACCGGGAAATTGACAAAGTGCACTCCATCAGTCTGGATGGCACAGTCTTTCGCATGCCTATTCAGACCTGTGTCTACCCAGTAGAATAGGGCAAAATGTGGCTTAATGACGGTGAAGACTTGTGAGGCTCCACAGTCTTACTCCAAGTGGACTCCTTGTCTGCAGTGTGTGGCCTCTAACATAGTGTTCGACGGATCTGTCAGTTGGCTCTTTGAGAGACATTTGACAGCTGCGCCCAGCTCTGTGTTCCTCAGGCAGAAGGTCTTTACCATCTTTCTCCCTGGACGAAAGCATTGCTTGCCTTACAGAAACAACATGAGATGCTTAGAAGTGAAACGAATGCAGAATGAGAGAGACCGGTGTTCTTCTGCTATGGCACATGTGCCCAGGATTCGGGCAACTTCTGAAGTGTTGGAAGGACGTGCGAAAGGTGCATTTCTTGGCCCTGCGTGCAATGCTAGGGCAAGCCCAGTGCTCGCTTGGCAGGAACGAGTGTGACCACTTTGGCTTCATGCAAAGAAAGCCTTCCCTGTTCACGTCGAATATGGAAGGATTGCTCACAAGCCAGATACATGAACTGTCAAAAGCCACCCTCGGGCGCTGCCTGGAACATAAGCGTCGCAGGTTTAGGCGGGTACGGTTTTCTTTCACAAGTATATCAACGTTGGGTTGGAAGCCACCGCTTTGCATCTTTCCTGACCATGAGGCCTTCAGGCAAGAAGGAAACAGCGGCCAGGGTCACCCTATGGAATGAAAAATTTCCCAGAGGAACTGGAAGATGTGGTTGAATGGACCAGCACAAACGGGTCCTGCAGGCCTCCCTCTGGTGGGAGGGGACATTGAACTTTGCATGTGAAATATGGAGCGGGTGATGCAATAATGGGGCCAAGTAAATCTTCATAATGCCCATAGGGTGCTGAGCCAGCGAAAATGTGGTCTTGGTGCTGGAGAGGAGAAAGCCTCTCACATGGCCCCAAACAAGTTGCACCTAGGATTATGCCGGCTGTTCCGTAGAAGAAAAGGAAGTACCTGGGCACTGTGTTCTCTCCATGAGAAGAAGAGGCTTGTGAAGTGCTCGGCCTGGAGTAAAGTGGCGTGGAAGTCATTCGACGTGATGCTATTTCTGAGGGAGTGTCAAGCTGTGCTAACCTCTGTACTCTAAGGGCCGATAGAAGCGTGGTTGTTCTCAAACTAGGAAGAGGATGGTACCCCGAAGGGAAAAAGGGATGCGTTTCACTGAGGGGCAATGAATGAAGGTTGACGCCGGCGGTTGTTTCAGGGAATGGAATGATTAGGCAGGATTGGGGGCAGCTTAGTGAAAAGTTTGGAAGCCGCTGACGACCTACCTGTCCCAGGGTTCCTTGGCAAGCTGAGCAAAGGTCGGTGTTCAAACTCCCAACAGGAGGGTGCGTATCTCAGACTGAGGGGAAAGAAAGATGTGTCGTGAAATGGGACTGTTTCCCACAGAGGCAGGTGGGAGACCTTCTATACACAGGATGCTTTCAGGGCTCAGACATGATACAAGGGCCCTAAGCACGAGGGGTTTTCTTTCATAGAATGAGTGTACCGCTCGTGTGTCTACACATTGCTTTGAGCCTCTCCTCAAATCAGGTATGAACCATGGAGTAAACACCAAGTCCAGTTAAGGCCTGTGAACACGTGCGTTTAGCCTAGTAACTGGCAGGGCTTTTGAGAGAATTTTCCTCACACTGGCAATGTGGTTTCCTTGATGGGAAGTGATGGGTGGTATGGTCCACATTGGAGTGCTTTGTGCCAAATGATTATAAAACTCAAACGTGGAATTTTCCGGTGAGGTTCTGCCACCCAGAGAGAGCTCCATGCGATGGAAAGTAAAGCCTTTCAGAGAGTAGAGTCCAACATGTGTCCCAGGGCAACAGGGTGGGCCACGGTTCCCTAGCTGAAGAATGAAGGAACCAGGCCCTGTGTTTCTTTCACTACGGGGACCAGGGAGTTGCAGTATGATGCCTGGAGTTGCCCGCAAGAGGTCCCTTTCAAACCACTGATGTCCAGTCCCCATAAGTTCTGTAGTCGGAAGTCCAGTAACAGGGAAGACCTTGCCAGGTCATGAAAAGCCTTGCTTCCCATTCCAGAACGCTCCTGTATTTCTTCACAGCCAGATGAATGAAGTTTGATGCAGGGTGTGCTTTGCTGGGAAGGCATTTTGGACCGAGGGTGTGAGGGATCTAGTGAGATGCTGGAGCCACCTGCTCAACTAGGCTTTCTAAAGTTGCATGACACCCTTAATGATTCCCTGCACTTCCGGGACACACAGTATTTAGGGCATTTCCAAACGTGAGGAAAGCCAAGTTTCCCACTTAGTACACGGTTGTGATTCTGAAAGCGAGAGGCAAGATTCTGATGTGCCGCCGCCTCTCAGTGTCTGGATTTATGCTATCAAAGCAGCTTCAGAGGGACAGCTTTTCTTTCTGAGCCACAGGACAGTCAGGTTCGTCCAAATTCCCTGAAACGACTTTGAGTGGTCCAATCGAGGACAGGAGTCAAAACTAGAAGACGTGGAAGCTTTTCTGTACACAAGGACGAGCTTCCCTCAGTGAGCACAAGACTGGTTTGAATGGACCAGCAAAAAAGTTTCACTTGTGGTGTTACCTCGGGAAGGGAAGTTTCAACTTGTGGGGCACCTCGGGAGGGGTAGGTGGGGTTACACTTGCAGATGAGCCATTGGTGATTTCTCTGCACTGGAAACTGGCCAAAATTGCTCCCTGAGTCTGGAAGGCAGAGTCTTTAACAATGCCAAGCGGAGCCCGTGTCTGCTGGGAAGAATGTGGCAAAATGTGGCTTAAGGACAGTGAAGACCTTCGAGGCTCCGTCTTCCTTCCGCAAGTGGACGCCATGTCCGCAGTGTGTGCCCTCTAGCACAGGGTTCCAGGGACCTGTCCGTCGGCTCTTTGAGAGGCATTTGACAGCTGCACCACGCTCTGTGTTCCTCAGTTGGAAGGTCGTCATGGTCTTTCACCCTGTAAAAAAAGGCTTGCTTGCCTTACAGAAACCACATGTGATGCTTAGAAGTGAAACGAATGCAGAGCGAGACAGACCGGTGTCTTCTGGCACAGCACATGTCCCCAGGATTTAGGGCAGCTTCCGAAGCATTGGAAGGACGGGCCAAAGGTGCATTTTCAGACAATGCGTGCAATGCTGGGGAAGGTTGTTTCTTCTGTGGCAGCAAGGTGGGAGAGTCCTTCGGAATTCATGCAAAGGAAGCCTTCCGTGTTCACATTCAACACGGAATGTTTGCTCACAAGCCAGAGGCAAGAACTGCCACGAGCCACCCTCTGGCCCTGCATGGAAAATAAGCGTTCTGGGTTTCGGCAGGTAGGGTATTGTTTCACACATGTATCACCAAAGGTGGGAAGTGGCTGCTTTGCACCTTTTTTGAACGTGAGCCCCTCAGGTGAGAGGGAAACAAATGCCCCTTTAACCTTACAAATGAAAACTTTCCCAGAGGAACCAGAAGGGGCAGAATGGAGCAGCACAAAGGTTCCTGCAGGCCTCCCACTAGTTGGAAGGGACTATGAAGCTTGTGTGTGGTATGTGGAGAGGGGGATGTGATAATGCGGCCAACTAAACATTTATAATGCTCATAGGGTTTTGAGCTAATGAGAATGTGATCCTGCCGCTGGAGACAGTAAAGACTTTCACATGGCATAGTACAAGAGGTTGCAGGTAGAAGGAGTGTGGCTGTGTTCGTTAGAAGAAGAAGGAAGAGCCTGGGCACTGTGTTCTCTCCCTAAGAGGAAGAGGTTTGTGAATCGCACGGCTAGGTGTGAAGGTGGTGTGGAAGGTATCCACCTTGCTGGACTTTACCAGGTAGTGTCAAGCTGTGCTATGCTCTGTAATATAAGGGCCGATAGGAGCGCAGTCGTTTACACTCTGTGAACAGGATGGTTCCCTGAAGAGAGAGAGGGATGTGTTTCTTCGAGGCGCAATGAAAGAATGTAAGTGCCGACGGTTGTTACATGGTACAAAACCGTAGGCAGGATTGGGGGCAGCTTAGTTAAACGTTTGCAGACCGTTGCCGCCCTACGTTTCCCAGCATTCCACGGCAAGCTGAGCAAAGCTCCATGTTCCAATTTCCAACGGGAGTGAAAGGTTCTTGGACTGGGTGGATAGAAGTATGTATCACGAAATGGGTGTGTTTCTCACAGAGGATGATAGGAGACCTTCTACTCTGAAGATCTTTTCAGGGCATGGATGTGAGCCAAGAGTCATAAGCACGAGGGGTTTTCTTTCATAGAATGAAGGTACCACTGGTGTGTCTACAACACTGTTTTGAGCCATTCCCGAAAGCAGGTACCTACCATGGACTAGAAGCCACGTTCCCCTTAAGGCCTGTGAACACGTGCCGTTAGCCTAGTAACTGGCAGGTTTTTGAGAGCCTTTTCCTTGCAGTGGCAATGTTGTCTCCTTGAAGGGCAGCAATGGATGGCGTGGGCCAGATTGCAGTTCTTTATGTCACATGCTTGCTAATCCCACATGTGGAATTCTCAGGTGAGTTTCTGCCACCCAGGTGGGGCTCCACGGAATGAAAGGAAGGCCTTCAGCGGGTAGAGTCCAAAATGAGTCCCAGGGTGAGAGGGTGACCTGCTGTTTTGTAGTGAAAGGACGAATGTACTAGGTCCTGTGGTTCCTTCACTACAGGGAACAGGGAGTTGAAGCATGATGCCTAGTGTGGCCCACAATATTGCCCTTTCCACTGACTGCTGTCCAGCCCCCATAATCTCTGTATTGAGAAGTCCAGTAGCAAGGAAGACCTCGCCAGGGCACAAAAAGTCTTGCGTCCCATTGAAGAACGCTCCTGCATTTCTTACCAACCAGATGAATGACGTTTGATGCAGGGTATTCTTTGCTGGAAGGCACTTGGGACCCAGGGCGTGGGGGAGCTGGTGAGAGGTTGGAGACACCTGCCCAACTAAGCTTTCTAATTTTTCATGGCACCCTGGGTGTTGCCCTGCACTTTGGGGACAAACAGGAGCGAGAGAATTTCCCACCATGAGGAGAGCCAGGTGTCCGACTTAGTACCCAGATGTGTTTCTCAAAGGTAGAGGTAAGAAATTTGATGTGCCGCCATCTCTCAGTCTCCGGAATTACCGTATCCAAGTAGCTTCAGAGGGCCGGCTTTTCTTTCAGAGACACGGGACAGTCAGGTTCGTCCAAAATCCATGAAATATGTTTGAGTGGTCCGAACAGGGACAGGAGACGAAACCAGCAGACGTGGTCAACTTTACTGTACACAAGGAAGAGCTTCCCTCAGTGAGCACAAGACGGTTTTTAATGGACCGGCCAAAAATGTGTCCCTTCTTGTGTTCCCTCGTGGAATGGAAGTTTCTAACTGAAAGGGAATTAGGGTGTGGTAGGTGGGGCTACACTTGCTCATGAGCCATTGATGAATACTCTGCACCGGGAAATTGACAAAGTGCACTCCATCAGTCTGGATGGCACAGTCTTTCGCATGCCTATTCAGACCTGTGTCTACCCAGTAGAATAGGGCAAAATGTGGCTTAATGACGGTGAAGACTTGTGAGGCTCCACAGTCTTACTCCAAGTGGACTCCTTGTCTGCAGTGTGTGGCCTCTAACATAGTGTTCGACGGATCTGTCAGTTGGCTCTTTGAGAGACATTTGACAGCTGCGCCCAGCTCTGTGTTCCTCAGGCAGAAGGTCTTTACCATCTTTCTCCCTGGACGAAAGCATTGCTTGCCTTACAGAAACAACATGAGATGCTTAGAAGTGAAACGAATGCAGAATGAGAGAGACCGGTGTTCTTCTGCTATGGCACATGTGCCCAGGATTTGGGCAACTTCTGAAGTGTTGGAAGGACGTGCGAAAGGTGCATTTCTTGGCCCTGCGTGCAATGCTAGGGCAAGCCCAGTGCTCGCTTGGCAGGAACGAGTGTGACCACTTTGGCTTCATGCAAAGAAAGCCTTCCCTGTTCACGTCGAATATGGAAGGATTGCTCACAAGCCAGATACATGAACTGTCAAAAGCCACCCTCGGGCGCTGCCTGGAACATAAGCGTCGCAGGTTTAGGCGGGTACGGTTTTCTTTCACAAGTATATCAACGTTGGGTTGGAAGCCACCGCTTTGCATCTTTCCTGACCATGAGGCCTTCAGGCAAGAAGGAAACAGCGGCCAGGGTCACCCTATGGAATGAAAAATTTCCCAGAGGAACTGGAAGATGTGGTTGAATGGACCAGCACAAACGGGTCCTGCAGGCCTCCCTCTGGTGGGAGGGGACATTGAACTTTGCATGTGAAATATGGAGTGGGTGATGCAATAATGGGGCCAAGTAAATCTTCATAATGCCCATAGGGTGCTGAGCCAGCGAAAATGTGGTCTTGGTGCTGGAGAGGAGAAAGCCTCTCACATGGCCCCAAACAAGTTGCACCTAGGATTATGCCGGCTGTTCCGTAGAAGAAAAGGAAGCACCTGGGCACTGTGTTCTCTCCATGAGAAGAAGAGGCTTGTGAAGTGCTCGGCCTGGAGTAAAGTGGCGTGGAAGTCATTCGACGTGATGCTATTTCTGAGGGAGTGTCAAGCTGTGCTAACCTCTGTACTCTAAGGGCCGATAGAAGCGTGGTTGTTCTCAAACTAGGAAGAGGATGGTACCCCGAAGGGAAAAAGGGATGCGTTTCACTGAGGGGCAATGAATGAAGGTTGACGCCGGCGGTTGTTTCAGGGAATGGAATGATTAGGCAGGATTGGGGGCAGCTTAGTGAAAAGTTTGGAAGCCGCTGACGACCTACCTGTCCCAGGGTTCCTTGGCAAGCTGAGCAAAGGTCGGTGTTCAAACTCCCAACAGGAGGGTGCGTATCTCAGACTGAGGGGAAAGAAAGATGTGTCGTGAAATGGGACTGTTTCCCACAGAGGCAGGTGGGAGACCTTCTATACACAGGATGCTTTCAGGGCTCAGACATGATACAAGGGCCCTAAGCACGAGGGGTTTTCTTTCATAGAATGAGTGTACCGCTCGTGTGTCTACACATTGCTTTGAGCCTCTCCTCAAATCAGGTATGAACCATGGAGTAAACACCAAGTCCAGTTAAGGCCTGTGAACACGTGCGTTTAGCCTAGTAACTGGCAGGGCTTTTGAGAGAATTTTCCTCACACTGGCAATGTGGTTTCCTTGATGGGAAGTGATGGGTGGTATGGTCCACATTGGAGTGCTTTGTGCCAAATGATTATAAAACTCAAACGTGGAATTTTCCGGTGAGGTTCTGCCACCCAGAGAGAGCTCCATGCGATGGAAAGTAAAGCCTTTCAGAGAGTAGAGTCCAACATGTGTCCCAGGGCAACAGGGTGGGCCACGGTTCCCTAGCTGAAGAATGAAGGAACCAGGCCCTGTGTTTCTTTCACTACGGGGACCAGGGAGTTGCAGTATGATGCCTGGAGTTGCCCGCAAGAGGTCCCTTTCAAACCACTGATGTCCAGTCCCCATAAGTTCTGTAGTCGGAAGTCCAGTAACAGGGAAGACCTTGCCAGGTCATGAAAAGCCTTGCTTCCCATTCCAGAACGCTCCTGTATTTCTTCACAGCCAGATGAATGAAGTTTGATGCAGGGTGTGCTTTGCTGGGAAGGCATTTTGGACCGAGGGTGTGAGGGATCTAGTGAGATGCTGGAGCCACCTGCTCAACTAGGCTTTCTAAAGTTGCATGACACCCTTAATGATTCCCTGCACTTCCGGGACACACAGTATTTAGGGCATTTCCAAACGTGAGGAAAGCCAAGTTTCCCACTTAGTACACGGTTGTGATTCTGAAAGCGAGAGGCAAGATTCTGATGTGCCGCCACCTCTCAGTGTCTGGATTTATGCTATCAAAGCAGCTTCAGAGGGACAGCTTTTCTTTCTGAGCCACAGGACAGTCAGGTTCGTCCAAATTCCCTGAAACGACTTTGAGTGGTCCAATCGAGGACAGGAGTCAAAACTAGAAGACGTGGAAGCTTTTCTGTACACAAGGACGAGCTTCCCTCAGTGAGCACAAGACTGGTTTGAATGGACCAGCAAAAAAGTTTCACTTGTGGTGTTACCTCGGGAAGGGAAGTTTCAACTTGTGGGGCACCTCGGGAGGGGTAGGTGGGGTTACACTTGCAGATGAGCCATTGGTGATTTCTCTGCACTGGAAACTGGCCAAAATTGCTCCCTGAGTCTGGAAGGCAGAGTCTTTAACAATGCCAAGCGGAGCCCGTGTCTGCTGGGAAGAATGTGGCAAAATGTGGCTTAAGGACAGTGAAGACCTTCGAGGCTCCGTCTTCCTTCCGCAAGTGGACGCCATGTCCGCAGTGTGTGCCCTCTAGCACAGGGTTCCAGGGACCTGTCCGTCGGCTCTTTGAGAGGCATTTGACAGCTGCACCACGCTCTGTGTTCCTCAGTTGGAAGGTCGTCATGGTCTTTCACCCTGTAAAAAAAGGCTTGCTTGCCTTACAGAAACCACATGTGATGCTTAGAAGCGAAACGAATGCAGAGCGAGACAGACCGGTGTCTTCTGGCACAGCACATGTCCCCAGGATTTAGGGCAGCTTCCGAAGCATTGGAAGGACGGGCCAAAGGTGCATTTTCAGACAATGCGTGCAATGCTGGGGAAGGTTGTTTCTTCTGTGGCAGCAAGGTGGGAGAGTCCTTCGGAATTCATGCAAAGGAAGCCTTCCGTGTTCACATTCAACACGGAATGTTTGCTCACAAGCCAGAGGCAAGAACTGCCACGAGCCACCCTCTGGCCCTGCATGGAAAATAAGCGTTCTGGGTTTCGGCAGGTAGGGTATTGTTTCACACATGTATCACCAAAGGTGGGAAGTGGCTGCTTTGCACCTTTTTTGAACGTGAGCCCCTCAGGTGAGAGGGAAACAAATGCCCCTTTAACCTTACAAATGAAAACTTTCCCAGAGGAACCAGAAGGGGCAGAATGGAGCAGCACAAAGGTTCCTGCAGGCCTCCCACTAGTTGGAAGGGACTATGAAGCTTGTGTGTGGTATGTGGAGAGGGGGATGTGATAATGCGGCCAACTAAACATTTATAATGCTCATAGGGTTTTGAGCTAATGAGAATGTGATCCTGCCGCTGGAGACAGTAAAGACTTTCACATGGCATAGTACAAGAGGTTGCAGGTAGAAGGAGTGTGGCTGTGTTCGTTAGAAGAAGAAGGAAGAGCCTGGGCACTGTGTTCTCTCCCTAAGAGGAAGAGGTTTGTGAATCGCACGGCTAGGTGTGAAGGTGGTGCGGAAGGTATCCACCTTGCTGGACTTTACCAGGTAGTGTCAAGCTGTGCTATGCTCTGTAATATAAGGGCCGATAGGAGCGCAGTCGTTTACACTCTGTGAACAGGATGGTTCCCTGAAGAGAGAGAGGGATGTGTTTCTTCGAGGCGCAATGAAAGAATGTAAGTGCCGACGGTTGTTACATGGTACAAAACCGTAGGCAGGATTGGGGGCAGCTTAGTTAAACGTTTGCAGACCGTTGCCGCCCTACGTTTCCCAGCATTCCACGGCAAGCTGAGCAAAGCTCCATGTTCCAATTTCCAACGGGAGTGAAAGGTTCTTGGACTGGGTGGATAGAAGTATGTATCACGAAATGGGTGTGTTTCTCACAGAGGATGATAGGAGACCTTCTACTCTGAAGATCTTTTCAGGGCATGGATGTGAGCCAAGAGTCATAAGCACGAGGGGTTTTCTTTCATAGAATGAAGGTACCACTGGTGTGTCTACAACACTGTTTTGAGCCATTCCCGAAAGCAGGTACCTACCATGGACTAGAAGCCACGTTCCCCTTAAGGCCTGTGAACACGTGCCGTTAGCCTAGTAACTGGCAGGTTTTTGAGAGCCTTTTCCTTGCAGTGGCAATGTTGTCTCCTTGAAGGGCAGCAATGGATGGCGTGGGCCAGATTGCAGTTCTTTATGTCACATGCTTGCTAATCCCACATGTGGAATTCTCAGGTGAGTTTCTGCCACCCAGGTGGGGCTCCACGGAATGAAAGGAAGGCCTTCAGCGGGTAGAGTCCAAAATGAGTCCCAGGGTGAGAGGGTGACCTGCTGTTTTGTAGTGAAAGGACGAATGTACTAGGTCCTGTGGTTCCTTCACTACAGGGAACAGGGAGTTGAAGCATGATGCCTAGTGTGGCCCACAATATTGCCCTTTCCACTGACTGCTGTCCAGCCCCCATAATCTCTGTATTGAGAAGTCCAGTAGCAAGGAAGACCTCGCCAGGGCACAAAAAGTCTTGCGTCCCATTGAAGAACGCTCCTGCATTTCTTACCAACCAGATGAATGACGTTTGATGCAGGGTATTCTTTGCTGGAAGGCACTTGGGACCCAGGGCGTGGGGGAGCTGGTGAGAGGTTGGAGACACCTGCCCAACTAAGCTTTCTAATTTTTCATGGCACCCTGGGTGTTGCCCTGCACTTTGGGGACAAACAGGAGCGAGAGAATTTCCCACCATGAGGAGAGCCAGGTGTCCGACTTAGTACCCAGATGTGTTTCTCAAAGGTAGAGGTAAGAAATTTGATGTGCCGCCATCTCTCAGTCTCCGGAATTACCGTATCCAAGTAGCTTCAGAGGGCCGGCTTTTCTTTCAGAGACACGGGACAGTCAGGTTCGTCCAAAATCCATGAAATATGTTTGAGTGGTCCGAACAGGGACAGGAGACGAAACCAGCAGACGTGGTCAACTTTACTGTACACAAGGAAGAGCTTCCCTCAGTGAGCACAAGACGGTTTTTAATGGACCGGCCAAAAATGTGTCCCTTCTTGTGTTCCCTCGTGGAATGGAAGTTTCTAACTGAAAGGGAATTAGGGTGTGGTAGGTGGGGCTACACTTGCTCATGAGCCATTGATGAATACTCTGCACCGGGAAATTGACAAAGTGCACTCCATCAGTCTGGATGGCACAGTCTTTCGCATGCCTATTCAGACCTGTGTCTACCCAGTAGAATAGGGCAAAATGTGGCTTAATGACGGTGAAGACTTGTGAGGCTCCACAGTCTTACTCCAAGTGGACTCCTTGTCTGCAGTGTGTGGCCTCTAACATAGTGTTCGACGGATCTGTCAGTTGGCTCTTTGAGAGACATTTGACAGCTGCGCCCAGCTCTGTGTTCCTCAGGCAGAAGGTCTTTACCATCTTTCTCCCTGGACGAAAGCATTGCTTGCCTTACAGAAACAACATGAGATGCTTAGAAGTGAAACGAATGCAGAATGAGAGAGACCGGTGTTCTTCTGCTATGGCACATGTGCCCAGGATTTGGGCAACTTCTGAAGTGTTGGAAGGACGTGCGAAAGGTGCATTTCTTGGCCCTGCGTGCAATGCTAGGGCAAGCCCAGTGCTCGCTTGGCAGGAACGAGTGTGACCACTTTGGCTTCATGCAAAGAAAGCCTTCCCTGTTCACGTCGAATATGGAAGGATTGCTCACAAGCCAGATACATGAACTGTCAAAAGCCACCCTCGGGCGCTGCCTGGAACTTAAGCGTCGCAGGTTTAGGCGGGTACGGTTTTCTTTCACAAATATATCAACGTTGGGTTGGAAGCCACCGCTTTGCATCTTTCCTGACCATGAGGCCTTCAGGCAAGAAGGAAACAGCGGCCAGGGTCACCCTATGGAATGAAAAATTTCCCAGAGGAACTGGAAGATGTGGTTGAATGGACCAGCACAAACGGGTCCTGCAGGCCTCCCTCTGGTGGGAGGGGACATTGAACTTTGCATGTGAAATATGGAGCGGGTGATGCAATAATGGGGCCAAGTAAATCTTCATAATGCCCATAGGGTGCTGAGCCAGCGAAAATGTGGTCTTGGTGCTGGAGAGGAGAAAGCCTCTCACATGGCCCCAAACAAGTTGCACCTAGGATTATGCCGGCTGTTCCGTAGAAGAAAAGGAAGCACCTGGGCACTGTGTTCTCTCCATGAGAAGAAGAGGCTTGTGAAGTGCTCGGCCTGGAGTAAAGTGGCGTGGAAGTCATTCGACGTGATGCTATTTCTGAGGGAGTGTCAAGCTGTGCTAACCTCTGTACTCTAAGGGCCGATAGAAGCGTGGTTGTTCTCAAACTAGGAAGAGGATGGTACCCCGAAGGGAAAAAGGGATGTGTTTCACTGAGGGGCAATGAATGAAGGTTGACGCCGGCGGTTGTTTCAGGGAATGGAATGATTAGGCAGGATTGGGGGCAGCTTAGTGAAAAGTTTGGAAGCCGCTGACGACCTACCTGTCCCAGGGTTCCTTGGCAAGCTGAGCAAAGGTCGGTGTTCAAACTCCCAACAGGAGGGTGCGTATCTCAGACTGAGGGGAAAGAAAGATGTGTCGTGAAATGGGACTGTTTCCCACAGAGGCAGGTGGGAGACCTTCTATACACAGGATGCTTTCAGGGCTCAGACATGATACAAGGGCCCTAAGCACGAGGGGTTTTCTTTCATAGAATGAGTGTACCGCTCGTGTGTCTACACATTGCTTTGAGCCTCTCCTCAAATCAGGTATGAACCATGGAGTAAACACCAAGTCCAGTTAAGGCCTGTGAACACGTGCGTTTAGCCTAGTAACTGGCAGGGCTTTTGAGAGAATTTTCCTCACACTGGCAATGTGGTTTCCTTGATGGGAAGTGATGGGTGGTATGGTCCACATTGGAGTGCTTTGTGCCAAATGATTATAAAACTCAAACGTGGAATTTTCCGGTGAGGTTCTGCCACCCAGAGAGAGCTCCATGCGATGGAAAGTAAAGCCTTTCAGAGAGTAGAGTCCAACATGTGTCCCAGGGCAACAGGGTGGGCCACGGTTCCCTAGCTGAAGAATGAAGGAACCAGGCCCTGTGTTTCTTTCACTACGGGGACCAGGGAGTTGCAGTATGATGCCTGGAGTTGCCCGCAAGAGGTCCCTTTCAAACCACTGATGTCCAGTCCCCATAAGTTCTGTAGTCGGAAGTCCAGTAACAGGGAAGACCTTGCCAGGTCATGAAAAGCCTTGCTTCCCATTCCAGAACGCTCCTGTATTTCTTCACAGCCAGATGAATGAAGTTTGATGCAGGGTGTGCTTTGCTGGGAAGGCATTTTGGACCGAGGGTGTGAGGGATCTAGTGAGATGCTGGAGCCACCTGCTCAACTAGGCTTTCTAAAGTTGCATGACACCCTTAATGATTCCCTGCACTTCCGGGACACACAGTATTTAGGGCATTTCCAAACGTGAGGAAAGCCAAGTTTCCCACTTAGTACACGGTTGTGATTCTGAAAGCGAGAGGCAAGATTCTGATGTGCCGCCACCTCTCAGTGTCTGGATTTATGCTATCAAAGCAGCTTCAGAGGGACAGCTTTTCTTTCTGAGCCACAGGACAGTCAGGTTCGTCCAAATTCCCTGAAACGACTTTGAGTGGTCCAATCGAGGACAGGAGTCAAAACTAGAAGACGTGGAAGCTTTTCTGTACACAAGGACGAGCTTCCCTCAGTGAGCACAAGACTGGTTTGAATGGACCAGCAAAAAAGTTTCACTTGTGGTGTTACCTCGGGAAGGGAAGTTTCAACTTGTGGGGCACCTCGGGAGGGGTAGGTGGGGTTACACTTGCAGATGAGCCATTGGTGATTTCTCTGCACTGGAAACTGGCCAAAATTGCTCCCTGAGTCTGGAAGGCAGAGTCTTTAACAATGCCAAGCGGAGCCCGTGTCTGCTGGGAAGAATGTGGCAAAATGTGGCTTAAGGACAGTGAAGACCTTCGAGGCTCCGTCTTCCTTCCGCAAGTGGACGCCATGTCCGCAGTGTGTGCCCTCTAGCACAGGGTTCCAGGGACCTGTCCGTCGGCTCTTTGAGAGGCATTTGACAGCTGCACCACGCTCTGTGTTCCTCAGTTGGAAGGTCGTCATGGTCTTTCACCCTGTAAAAAAAGGCTTGCTTGCCTTACAGAAACCACATGTGATGCTTAGAAGCGAAACGAATGCAGAGCGAGACAGACCGGTGTCTTCTGGCACAGCACATGTCCCCAGGATTTAGGGCAGCTTCCGAAGCATTGGAAGGACGGGCCAAAGGTGCATTTTCAGACAATGCGTGCAATGCTGGGGAAGGTTGTTTCTTCTGTGGCAGCAAGGTGGGAGAGTCCTTCGGAATTCATGCAAAGGAAGCCTTCCGTGTTCACATTCAACACGGAATGTTTGCTCACAAGCCAGAGGCAAGAACTGCCACGAGCCACCCTCTGGCCCTGCATGGAAAATAAGCGTTCTGGGTTTCGGCAGGTAGGGTATTGTTTCACACATGTATCACCAAAGGTGGGAAGTGGCTGCTTTGCACCTTTTTTGAACGTGAGCCCCTCAGGTGAGAGGGAAACAAATGCCCCTTTAACCTTACAAATGAAAACTTTCCCAGAGGAACCAGAAGGGGCAGAATGGAGCAGCACAAAGGTTCCTGCAGGCCTCCCACTAGTTGGAAGGGACTATGAAGCTTGTGTGTGGTATGTGGAGAGGGGGATGTGATAATGCGGCCAACTAAACATTTATAATGCTCATAGGGTTTTGAGCTAATGAGAATGTGATCCTGCCGCTGGAGACAGTAAAGACTTTCACATGGCATAGTACAAGAGGTTGCAGGTAGAAGGAGTGTGGCTGTGTTCGTTAGAAGAAGAAGGAAGAGCCTGGGCACTGTGTTCTCTCCCTAAGAGGAAGAGGTTTGTGAATCGCACGGCTAGGTGTGAAGGTGGTGCGGAAGGTATCCACCTTGCTGGACTTTACCAGGTAGTGTCAAGCTGTGCTATGCTCTGTAATATAAGGGCCGATAGGAGCGCAGTCGTTTACACTCTGTGAACAGGATGGTTCCCTGAAGAGAAAGAGGGATGTGTTTCTTCGAGGCGCAATGAAAGAATGTAAGTGCCGACGGTTGTTACATGGTACAAAACCGTAGGCAGGATTGGGGGCAGCTTAGTTAAACGTTTGCAGACCGTTGCCGCCCTACGTTTCCCAGCATTCCACGGCAAGCTGAGCAAAGCTCCATGTTCCAATTTCCAACGGGAGTGAAAGGTTCTTGGACTGGGTGGATAGAAGTATGTATCACGAAATGGGTGTGTTTCTCACAGAGGATGATAGGAGACCTTCTACTCTGAAGATCTTTTCAGGGCATGGATGTGAGCCAAGAGTCATAAGCACGAGGGGTTTTCTTTCATAGAATGAAGGTACCACTGGTGTGTCTACAACACTGTTTTGAGCCATTCCCGAAAGCAGGTACCTACCATGGACTAGAAGCCACGTTCCCCTTAAGGCCTGTGAACACGTGCCGTTAGCCTAGTAACTGGCAGGTTTTTGAGAGCCTTTTCCTTGCAGTGGCAATGTTGTCTCCTTGAAGGGCAGCAATGGATGGCGTGGGCCAGATTGCAGTTCTTTATGTCACATGCTTGCTAATCCCACATGTGGAATTCTCAGGTGAGTTTCTGCCACCCAGGTGGGGCTCCACGGAATGAAAGGAAGGCCTTCAGCGGGTAGAGTCCAAAATGAGTCCCAGGGTGAGAGGGTGACCTGCTGTTTTGTAGTGAAAGGACGAATGTACTAGGTCCTGTGGTTCCTTCACTACAGGGAACAGGGAGTTGAAGCATGATGCCTAGTGTGGCCCACAATATTGCCCTTTCCACTGACTGCTGTCCAGCCCCCATAATCTCTGTATTGAGAAGTCCAGTAGCAAGGAAGACCTCGCCAGGGCACAAAAAGTCTTGCGTCCCATTGAAGAACGCTCCTGCATTTCTTACCAACCAGATGAATGACGTTTGATGCAGGGTATTCTTTGCTGGAAGGCACTTGGGACCCAGGGCGTGGGGGAGCTGGTGAGAGGTTGGAGACACCTGCCCAACTAAGCTTTCTAATTTTTCATGGCACCCTGGGTGTTGCCCTGCACTTTGGGGACAAACAGGAGCGAGAGAATTTCCCACCATGAGGAGAGCCAGGTGTCCGACTTAGTACCCAGATGTGTTTCTCAAAGGTAGAGGTAAGAAATTTGATGTGCCGCCATCTCTCAGTCTCCGGAATTACCGTATCCAAGTAGCTTCAGAGGGCCGGCTTTTCTTTCAGAGACACGGGACAGTCAGGTTCGTCCAAAATCCATGAAATATGTTTGAGTGGTCCGAACAGGGACAGGAGACGAAACCAGCAGACGTGGTCAACTTTACTGTACACAAGGAAGAGCTTCCCTCAGTGAGCACAAGACGGTTTTTAATGGACCGGCCAAAAATGTGTCCCTTCTTGTGTTCCCTCGTGGAATGGAAGTTTCTAACTGAAAGGGAATTAGGGTGTGGTAGGTGGGGCTACACTTGCTCATGAGCCATTGATGAATACTCTGCACCGGGAAATTGACAAAGTGCACTCCATCAGTCTGGATGGCACAGTCTTTCGCATGCCTATTCAGACCTGTGTCTACCCAGTAGAATAGGGCAAAATGTGGCTTAATGACGGTGAAGACTTGTGAGGCTCCACAGTCTTACTCCAAGTGGACTCCTTGTCTGCAGTGTGTGGCCTCTAACATAGTGTTCGACGGATCTGTCAGTTGGCTCTTTGAGAGACATTTGACAGCTGCGCCCAGCTCTGTGTTCCTCAGGCAGAAGGTCTTTACCATCTTTCTCCCTGGACGAAAGCATTGCTTGCCTTACAGAAACAACATGAGATG
This sequence comes from Eubalaena glacialis, assembly GCF_028564815.1. Lineage (NCBI taxonomy): Eukaryota > Metazoa > Chordata > Mammalia > Artiodactyla > Balaenidae > Eubalaena > Eubalaena glacialis. The sequence continues at coordinate 31,465,063 of NC_083730.1, forward strand.
CTTAGAAGTGAAACGAATGCAGAATGAGAGAGACCGGTGTTCTTCTGCTATGGCACATGTGCCCAGAATTTGGGCAACTTCTGAAGTGTTGGAAGGCCGTGCGAAAGGTGCATTTCTTGGCCCTGCGTGCAATGCTAGGGCAAGCCCAGTGCTCGCTTGGCAGGAACGAGTGTGACCACTTTGGCTTCATGCAAAGAAAGCCTTCCCTGTTCACGTCGAATATGGAAGGATTGCTCACAAGCCAGATACATGAACTGTCAAAAGCCACCCTCGGGCGCTGCCTGGAACATAAGCGTCGCAGGTTTAGGCGGGTACGGTTTTCTTTCACAAGTATATCAACGTTGGGTTGGAAGCCACCGCTTTGCATCTTTCCTGACCATGAGGCCTTCAGGCAAGAAGGAAACAGCGGCCAGGGTCACCCTATGGAATGAAAAATTTCCCAGAGGAACTGGAAGATGTGGTTGAATGGACCAGCACAAACGGGTCCTGCAGGCCTCCCTCTGGTGGGAGGGGACATTGAACTTTGCATGTGAAATATGGAGCGGGTGATGCAATAATGGGGCCAAGTAAATCTTCATAATGTCCATAGGGTGCTGAGCCAGCGAAAATGTGGTCTTGGTGCTGGAGAGGAGAAAGCCTCTCACATGGCCCCAAACAAGTTGCACCTAGGATTATGCCGGCTGTTCCGTAGAAGAAAAGGAAGCACCTGGGCACTGTGTTCTCTCCATGAGAAGAAGAGGCTTGTGAAGTGCTCGGCCTGGAGTAAAGTGGCGTGGAAGTCATTCGACGTGATGCTATTTCTGAGGGAGTGTCAAGCTGTGCTAACCTCTGTACTCTAAGGGCCGATAGAAGCGTGGTTGTTCTCAAACTAGGAAGAGGATGGTACCCCGAAGGGAAAAAGGGATGTGTTTCACTGAGGGGCAATGAATGAAGGTTGACGCCGGCGGTTGTTTCAGGGAATGGAATGATTAGGCAGGATTGGGGGCAGCTTAGTGAAAAGTTTGGAAGCCGCTGACGACCTACCTGTCCCAGGGTTCCTTGGCAAGCTGAGCAAAGGTCGGTGTTCAAACTCCCAACAGGAGGGTGCGTATCTCAGACTGAGGGGAAAGAAAGATGTGTCGTGAAATGGGACTGTTTCCCACAGAGGCAGGTGGGAGACCTTCTATACACAGGATGCTTTCAGGGCTCAGACATGATACAAGGGCCCTAAGCACGAGGGGTTTTCTTTCATAGAATGAGTGTACCGCTCGTGTGTCTACACATTGCTTTGAGCCTCTCCTCAAATCAGGTATGAACCATGGAGTAAACACCAAGTCCAGTTAAGGCCTGTGAACACGTGCGTTTAGCCTAGTAACTGGCAGGGCTTTTGAGAGAATTTTCCTCACACTGGCAATGTGGTTTCCTTGATGGGAAGTGATGGGTGGTATGGTCCACATTGGAGTGCTTTGTGCCAAATGATTATAAAACTCAAACGTGGAATTTTCCGGTGAGGTTCTGCCACCCAGAGAGAGCTCCATGCGATGGAAAGTAAAGCCTTTCAGAGAGTAGAGTCCAACATGTGTCCCAGGGCAACAGGGTGGGCCACGGTTCCCTAGCTGAAGAATGAAGGAACCAGGCCCTGTGTTTCTTTCACTACGGGGACCAGGGAGTTGCAGTATGATGCCTGGAGTTGCCCGCAAGAGGTCCCTTTCAAACCACTGATGTCCAGTCCCCATAAGTTCTGTAGTCGGAAGTCCAGTAACAGGGAAGACCTTGCCAGGTCATGAAAAGCCTTGCTTCCCATTCCAGAACGCTCCTGTATTTCTTCACAGCCAGATGAATGAAGTTTGATGCAGGGTGTGCTTTGCTGGGAAGGCATTTTGGACCGAGGGTGTGAGGGATCTAGTGAGATGCTGGAGCCACCTGCTCAACTAGGCTTTCTAAAGTTGCATGACACCCTTAATGATTCCCTGCACTTCCGGGACACACAGTATTTAGGGCATTTCCAAACGTGAGGAAAGCCAAGTTTCCCACTTAGTACACGGTTGTGATTCTGAAAGCGAGAGGCAAGATTCTGATGTGCCGCCACCTCTCAGTGTCTGGATTTATGCTATCAAAGCAGCTTCAGAGGGACAGCTTTTCTTTCTGAGCCACAGGACAGTCAGGTTCGTCCAAATTCCCTGAAACGACTTTGAGTGGTCCAATCGAGGACAGGAGTCAAAACTAGAAGACGTGGAAGCTTTTCTGTACACAAGGACGAGCTTCCCTCAGTGAGCACAAGACTGGTTTGAATGGACCAGCAAAAAAGTTTCACTTGTGGTGTTACCTCGGGAAGGGAAGTTTCAACTTGTGGGGCACCTCGGGAGGGGTAGGTGGGGTTACACTTGCAGATGAGCCATTGGTGATTTCTCTGCACTGGAAACTGGCCAAAATTGCTCCCTGAGTCTGGAAGGCAGAGTCTTTAACAATGCCAAGCGGAGCCCGTGTCTGCTGGGAAGAATGTGGCAAAATGTGGCTTAAGGACAGTGAAGACCTTCGAGGCTCCGTCTTCCTTCCGCAAGTGGACGCCATGTCCGCAGTGTGTGCCCTCTAGCACAGGGTTCCAGGGACCTGTCCGTCGGCTCTTTGAGAGGCATTTGACAGCTGCACCACGCTCTGTGTTCCTCAGTTGGAAGGTCGTCATGGTCTTTCACCCTGTAAAAAAAGGCTTGCTTGCCTTACAGAAACCACATGTGATGCTTAGAAGCGAAACGAATGCAGAGCGAGACAGACCGGTGTCTTCTGGCACAGCACATGTCCCCAGGATTTAGGGCAGCTTCCGAAGCATTGGAAGGACGGGCCAAAGGTGCATTTTCAGACAATGCGTGCAATGCTGGGGAAGGTTGTTTCTTCTGTGGCAGCAAGGTGGGAGAGTCCTTCGGAATTCATGCAAAGGAAGCCTTCCGTGTTCACATTCAACACGGAATGTTTGCTCACAAGCCAGAGGCAAGAACTGCCACGAGCCACCCTCTGGCCCTGCATGGAAAATAAGCGTTCTGGGTTTCGGCAGGTAGGGTATTGTTTCACACATGTATCACCAAAGGTGGGAAGTGGCTGCTTTGCACCTTTTTTGAACGTGAGCCCCTCAGGTGAGAGGGAAACAAATGCCCCTTTAACCTTACAAATGAAAACTTTCCCAGAGGAACCAGAAGGGGCAGAATGGAGCAGCACAAAGGTTCCTGCAGGCCTCCCACTAGTTGGAAGGGACTATGAAGCTTGTGTGTGGTATGTGGAGAGGGGGATGTGATAATGCGGCCAACTAAACATTTATAATGCTCATAGGGTTTTGAGCTAATGAGAATGTGATCCTGCCGCTGGAGACAGTAAAGACTTTCACATGGCATAGTACAAGAGGTTGCAGGTAGAAGGAGTGTGGCTGTGTTCGTTAGAAGAAGAAGGAAGAGCCTGGGCACTGTGTTCTCTCCCTAAGAGGAAGAGGTTTGTGAATCGCACGGCTAGGTGTGAAGGTGGTGCGGAAGGTATCCACCTTGCTGGACTTTACCAGGTAGTGTCAAGCTGTGCTATGCTCTGTAATATAAGGGCCGATAGGAGCGCAGTCGTTTACACTCTGTGAACAGGATGGTTCCCTGAAGAGAAAGAGGGATGTGTTTCTTCGAGGCGCAATGAAAGAATGTAAGTGCCGACGGTTGTTACATGGTACAAAACCGTAGGCAGGATTGGGGGCAGCTTAGTTAAACGTTTGCAGACCGTTGCCGCCCTACGTTTCCCAGCATTCCACGGCAAGCTGAGCAAAGCTCCATGTTCCAATTTCCAACGGGAGTGAAAGGTTCTTGGACTGGGTGGATAGAAGTATGTATCACGAAATGGGTGTGTTTCTCACAGAGGATGATAGGAGACCTTCTACTCTGAAGATCTTTTCAGGGCATGGATGTGAGCCAAGAGTCATAAGCACGAGGGGTTTTCTTTCATAGAATGAAGGTACCACTGGTGTGTCTACAACACTGTTTTGAGCCATTCCCGAAAGCAGGTACCTACCATGGACTAGAAGCCACGTTCCCCTTAAGGCCTGTGAACACGTGCCGTTAGCCTAGTAACTGGCAGGTTTTTGAGAGCCTTTTCCTTGCAGTGGCAATGTTGTCTCCTTGAAGGGCAGCAATGGATGGCGTGGGCCAGATTGCAGTTCTTTATGTCACATGCTTGCTAATCCCACATGTGGAATTCTCAGGTGAGTTTCTGCCACCCAGGTGGGGCTCCACGGAATGAAAGGAAGGCCTTCAGCGGGTAGAGTCCAAAATGAGTCCCAGGGTGAGAGGGTGACCTGCTGTTTTGTAGTGAAAGGACGAATGTACTAGGTCCTGTGGTTCCTTCACTACAGGGAACAGGGAGTTGAAGCATGATGCCTAGTGTGGCCCACAATATTGCCCTTTCCACTGACTGCTGTCCAGCCCCCATAATCTCTGTATTGAGAAGTCCAGTAGCAAGGAAGACCTCGCCAGGGCACAAAAAGTCTTGCGTCCCATTGAAGAACGCTCCTGCATTTCTTACCAACCAGATGAATGACGTTTGATGCAGGGTATTCTTTGCTGGAAGGCACTTGGGACCCAGGGCGTGGGGGAGCTGGTGAGAGGTTGGAGACACCTGCCCAACTAAGCTTTCTAATTTTTCATGGCACCCTGGGTGTTGCCCTGCACTTTGGGGACAAACAGGAGCGAGAGAATTTCCCACCATGAGGAGAGCCAGGTGTCCGACTTAGTACCCAGATGTGTTTCTCAAAGGTAGAGGTAAGAAATTTGATGTGCCGCCATCTCTCAGTCTCCGGAATTACCGTATCCAAGTAGCTTCAGAGGGCCGGCTTTTCTTTCAGAGACACGGGACAGTCAGGTTCGTCCAAAATCCATGAAATATGTTTGAGTGGTCCGAACAGGGACAGGAGACGAAACCAGCAGACGTGGTCAACTTTACTGTACACAAGGAAGAGCTTCCCTCAGTGAGCACAAGACGGTTTTTAATGGACCGGCCAAAAATGTGTCCCTTCTTGTGTTCCCTCGTGGAATGGAAGTTTCTAACTGAAAGGGAATTAGGGTGTGGTAGGTGGGGCTACACTTGCTCATGAGCCATTGATGAATACTCTGCACCGGGAAATTGACAAAGTGCACTCCATCAGTCTGGATGGCACAGTCTTTCGCATGCCTATTCAGACCTGTGTCTACCCAGTAGAATAGGGCAAAATGTGGCTTAATGACGGTGAAGACTTGTGAGGCTCCACAGTCTTACTCCAAGTGGACTCCTTGTCTGCAGTGTGTGGCCTCTAACATAGTGTTCGACGGATCTGTCAGTTGGCTCTTTGAGAGACATTTGACAGCTGCGCCCAGCTCTGTGTTCCTCAGGCAGAAGGTCTTTACCATCTTTCTCCCTGGACGAAAGCATTGCTTGCCTTACAGAAACAACATGAGATGCTTAGAAGTGAAACGAATGCAGAATGAGAGAGACCGGTGTTCTTCTGCTATGGCACATGTGCCCAGGATTTGGGCAACTTCTGAAGTGTTGGAAGGACGTGCGAAAGGTGCATTTCTTGGCCCTGCGTGCAATGCTAGGGCAAGCCCAGTGCTCGCTTGGCAGGAACGAGTGTGACCACTTTGGCTTCATGCAAAGAAAGCCTTCCCTGTTCACGTCGAATATGGAAGGATTGCTCACAAGCCAGATACATGAACTGTCAAAAGCCACCCTCGGGCGCTGCCTGGAACATAAGCGTCGCAGGTTTAGGCGGGTACGGTTTTCTTTCACAAGTATATCAACGTTGGGTTGGAAGCCACCGCTTTGCATCTTTCCTGACCATGAGGCCTTCAGGCAAGAAGGAAACAGCGGCCAGGGTCACCCTATGGAATGAAAAATTTCCCAGAGGAACTGGAAGATGTGGTTGAATGGACCAGCACAAACGGGTCCTGCAGGCCTCCCTCTGGTGGGAGGGGACATTGAACTTTGCATGTGAAATATGGAGCGGGTGATGCAATAATGGGGCCAAGTAAATCTTCATAATGCCCATAGGGTGCTGAGCCAGCGAAAATGTGGTCTTGGTGCTGGAGAGGAGAAAGCCTCTCACATGGCCCCAAACAAGTTGCACCTAGGATTATGCCGGCTGTTCCGTAGAAGAAAAGGAAGCACCTGGGCACTGTGTTCTCTCCATGAGAAGAAGAGGCTTGTGAAGTGCTCGGCCTGGAGTAAAGTGGCGTGGAAGTCATTCGACGTGATGCTATTTCTGAGGGAGTGTCAAGCTGTGCTAACCTCTGTACTCTAAGGGCCGATAGAAGCGTGGTTGTTCTCAAACTAGGAAGAGGATGGTACCCCGAAGGGAAAAAGGGATGCGTTTCACTGAGGGGCAATGAATGAAGGTTGACGCCGGCGGTTGTTTCAGGGAATGGAATGATTAGGCAGGATTGGGGGCAGCTTAGTGAAAAGTTTGGAAGCCGCTGACGACCTACCTGTCCCAGGGTTCCTTGGCAAGCTGAGCAAAGGTCGGTGTTCAAACTCCCAACAGGAGGGTGCGTATCTCAGACTGAGGGGAAAGAAAGATGTGTCGTGAAATGGGACTGTTTCCCACAGAGGCAGGTGGGAGACCTTCTATACACAGGATGCTTTCAGGGCTCAGACATGATACAAGGGCCCTAAGCACGAGGGGTTTTCTTTCATAGAATGAGTGTACCGCTCGTGTGTCTACACATTGCTTTGAGCCTCTCCTCAAATCAGGTATGAACCATGGAGTAAACACCAAGTCCAGTTAAGGCCTGTGAACACGTGCATTTAGCCTAGTAACTGGCAGGGCTTTTGAGAGAATTTTCCTCACACTGGCAATGTGGTTTCCTTGATGGGAAGTGATGGGTGGTATGGTCCACATTGGAGTGCTTTGTGCCAAATGATTATAAAACTCAAACGTGGAATTTTCCGGTGAGGTTCTGCCACCCAGAGAGAGCTCCATGCGATGGAAAGTAAAGCCTTTCAGAGAGTAGAGTCCAACATGTGTCCCAGGGCAACAGGGTGGGCCACGGTTCCCTAGCTGAAGAATGAAGGAACCAGGCCCTGTGTTTCTTTCACTACGGGGACCAGGGAGTTGCAGTATGATGCCTGGAGTTGCCCGCAAGAGGTCCCTTTCAAACCACTGATGTCCAGTCCCCATAAGTTCTGTAGTCGGAAGTCCAGTAACAGGGAAGACCTTGCCAGGTCATGAAAAGCCTTGCTTCCCATTCCAGAACGCTCCTGTATTTCTTCACAGCCAGATGAATGAAGTTTGATGCAGGGTGTGCTTTGCTGGGAAGGCATTTTGGACCGAGGGTGTGAGGGATCTAGTGAGATGCTGGAGCCACCTGCTCAACTAGGCTTTCTAAAGTTGCATGACACCCTTAATGATTCCCTGCACTTCCGGGACACACAGTATTTAGGGCATTTCCAAACGTGAGGAAAGCCAAGTTTCCCACTTAGTACACGGTTGTGATTCTGAAAGCGAGAGGCAAGATTCTGATGTGCCGCCACCTCTCAGTGTCTGGATTTATGCTATCAAAGCAGCTTCAGAGGGACAGCTTTTCTTTCTGAGCCACAGGACAGTCAGGTTCGTCCAAATTCCCTGAAACGACTTTGAGTGGTCCAATCGAGGACAGGAGTCAAAACTAGAAGACGTGGAAGCTTTTCTGTACACAAGGACGAGCTTCCCTCAGTGAGCACAAGACTGGTTTGAATGGACCAGCAAAAAAGTTTCACTTGTGGTGTTACCTCGGGAAGGGAAGTTTCAACTTGTGGGGCACCTCGGGAGGGGTAGGTGGGGTTACACTTGCAGATGAGCCATTGGTGATTTCTCTGCACTGGAAACTGGCCAAAATTGCTCCCTGAGTCTGGAAGGCAGAGTCTTTAACAATGCCAAGCGGAGCCCGTGTCTGCTGGGAAGAATGTGGCAAAATGTGGCTTAAGGACAGTGAAGACCTTCGAGGCTCCGTCTTCCTTCCGCAAGTGGACGCCATGTCCGCAGTGTGTGCCCTCTAGCACAGGGTTCCAGGGACCTGTCCGTCGGCTCTTTGAGAGGCATTTGACAGCTGCACCACGCTCTGTGTTCCTCAGTTGGAAGGTCGTCATGGTCTTTCACCCTGTAAAAAAAGGCTTGCTTGCCTTACAGAAACCACATGTGATGCTTAGAAGCGAAACGAATGCAGAGCGAGACAGACCGGTGTCTTCTGGCACAGCACATGTCCCCAGGATTTAGGGCAGCTTCCGAAGCATTGGAAGGACGGGCCAAAGGTGCATTTTCAGACAATGCGTGCAATGCTGGGGAAGGTTGTTTCTTCTGTGGCAGCAAGGTGGGAGAGTCCTTCGGAATTCATGCAAAGGAAGCCTTCCGTGTTCACATTCAACACGGAATGTTTGCTCACAAGCCAGAGGCAAGAACTGCCACGAGCCACCCTCTGGCCCTGCATGGAAAATAAGCGTTCTGGGTTTCGGCAGGTAGGGTATTGTTTCACACATGTATCACCAAAGGTGGGAAGTGGCTGCTTTGCACCTTTTTTGAACGTGAGCCCCTCAGGTGAGAGGGAAACAAATGCCCCTTTAACCTTACAAATGAAAACTTTCCCAGAGGAACCAGAAGGGGCAGAATGGAGCAGCACAAAGGTTCCTGCAGGCCTCCCACTAGTTGGAAGGGACTATGAAGCTTGTGTGTGGTATGTGGAGAGGGGGATGTGATAATGCGGCCAACTAAACATTTATAATGCTCATAGGGTTTTGAGCTAATGAGAATGTGATCCTGCCGCTGGAGACAGTAAAGACTTTCACATGGCATAGTACAAGAGGTTGCAGGTAGAAGGAGTGTGGCTGTGTTCGTTAGAAGAAGAAGGAAGAGCCTGGGCACTGTGTTCTCTCCCTAAGAGGAAGAGGTTTGTGAATCGCACGGCTAGGTGTGAAGGTGGTGCGGAAGGTATCCACCTTGCTGGACTTTACCAGGTAGTGTCAAGCTGTGCTATGCTCTGTAATATAAGGGCCGATAGGAGCGCAGTCGTTTACACTCTGTGAACAGGATGGTTCCCTGAAGAGAAAGAGGGATGTGTTTCTTCGAGGCGCAATGAAAGAATGTAAGTGCCGACGGTTGTTACATGGTACAAAACCGTAGGCAGGATTGGGGGCAGCTTAGTTAAACGTTTGCAGACCGTTGCCGCCCTACGTTTCCCAGCATTCCACGGCAAGCTGAGCAAAGCTCCATGTTCCAATTTCCAACGGGAGTGAAAGGTTCTTGGACTGGGTGGATAGAAGTATGTATCACGAAATGGGTGTGTTTCTCACAGAGGATGATAGGAGACCTTCTACTCTGAAGATCTTTTCAGGGCATGGATGTGAGCCAAGAGTCATAAGCACGAGGGGTTTTCTTTCATAGAATGAAGGTACCACTGGTGTGTCTACAACACTGTTTTGAGCCATTCCCGAAAGCAGGTACCTACCATGGACTAGAAGCCACGTTCCCCTTAAGGCCTGTGAACACGTGCCGTTAGCCTAGTAACTGGCAGGTTTTTGAGAGCCTTTTCCTTGCAGTGGCAATGTTGTCTCCTTGAAGGGCAGCAATGGATGGCGTGGGCCAGATTGCAGTTCTTTATGTCACATGCTTGCTAATCCCACATGTGGAATTCTCAGGTGAGTTTCTGCCACCCAGGTGGGGCTCCACGGAATGAAAGGAAGGCCTTCAGCGGGTAGAGTCCAAAATGAGTCCCAGGGTGAGAGGGTGACCTGCTGTTTTGTAGTGAAAGGACGAATGTACTAGGTCCTGTGGTTCCTTCACTACAGGGAACAGGGAGTTGAAGCATGATGCCTAGTGTGGCCCACAATATTGCCCTTTCCACTGACTGCTGTCCAGCCCCCATAATCTCTGTATTGAGAAGTCCAGTAGCAAGGAAGACCTCGCCAGGGCACAAAAAGTCTTGCGTCCCATTGAAGAACGCTCCTGCATTTCTTACCAACCAGATGAATGACGTTTGATGCAGGGTATTCTTTGCTGGAAGGCACTTGGGACCCAGGGCGTGGGGGAGCTGGTGAGAGGTTGGAGACACCTGCCCAACTAAGCTTTCTAATTTTTCATGGCACCCTGGGTGTTGCCCTGCACTTTGGGGACAAACAGGAGCGAGAGAATTTCCCACCATGAGGAGAGCCAGGTGTCCGACTTAGTACCCAGATGTGTTTCTCAAAGGTAGAGGTAAGAAATTTGATGTGCCGCCATCTCTCAGTCTCCGGAATTACCGTATCCAAGTAGCTTCAGAGGGCCGGCTTTTCTTTCAGAGACACGGGACAGTCAGGTTCGTCCAAAATCCATGAAATATGTTTGAGTGGTCCGAACAGGGACAGGAGACGAAACCAGCAGACGTGGTCAACTTTACTGTACACAAGGAAGAGCTTCCCTCAGTGAGCACAAGACGGTTTTTAATGGACCGGCCAAAAATGTGTCCCTTCTTGTGTTCCCTCGTGGAATGGAAGTTTCTAACTGAAAGGGAATTAGGGTGTGGTAGGTGGGGCTACACTTGCTCATGAGCCATTGATGAATACTCTGCACCGGGAAATTGACAAAGTGCACTCCATCAGTCTGGATGGCACAGTCTTTCGCATGCCTATTCAGACCTGTGTCTACCCAGTAGAATAGGGCAAAATGTGGCTTAATGACGGTGAAGACTTGTGAGGCTCCACAGTCTTACTCCAAGTGGACTCCTTGTCTGCAGTGTGTGGCCTCTAACATAGTGTTCGACGGATCTGTCAGTTGGCTCTTTGAGAGACATTTGACAGCTGCGCCCAGCTCTGTGTTCCTCAGGCAGAAGGTCTTTACCATCTTTCTCCCTGGACGAAAGCATTGCTTGCCTTACAGAAACAACATGAGATGCTTAGAAGTGAAACGAATGCAGAATGAGAGAGACCGGTGTTCTTCTGCTATGGCACATGTGCCCAGGATTCGGGCAACTTCTGAAGTGTTGGAAGGACGTGCGAAAGGTGCATTTCTTGGCCCTGCGTGCAATGCTAGGGCAAGCCCAGTGCTCGCTTGGCAGGAACGAGTGTGACCACTTTGGCTTCATGCAAAGAAAGCCTTCCCTGTTCACGTCGAATATGGAAGGATTGCTCACAAGCCAGATACATGAACTGTCAAAAGCCACCCTCGGGCGCTGCCTGGAACATAAGCGTCGCAGGTTTAGGCGGGTACGGTTTTCTTTCACAAGTATATCAACGTTGGGTTGGAAGCCACCGCTTTGCATCTTTCCTGACCATGAGGCCTTCAGGCAAGAAGGAAACAGCGGCCAGCGTCACCCTATGGAATGAAAAATTTCCCAGAGGAACTGGAAGATGTGGTTGAATGGACCAGCACAAACGGGTCCTGCAGGCCTCCCTCTGGTGGGAGGGGACATTGAACTTTGCATGTGAAATATGGAGCGGGTGATGCAATAATGGGGCCAAGTAAATCTTCATAATGTCCATAGGGTGCTGAGCCAGCGAAAATGTGGTCTTGGTGCTGGAGAGGAGAAAGCCTCTCACATGGCCCCAAACAAGTTGCACCTAGGATTATGCCGGCTGTTCCGTAGAAGAAAAGGAAGCACCTGGGCACTGTGTTCTCTCCATGAGAAGAAGAGGCTTGTGAAGTGCTCGGCCTGGAGTAAAGTGGCGTGGAAGTCATTCGACGTGATGCTATTTCTGAGGGAGTGTCAAGCTGTGCTAACCTCTGTACTCTAAGGGCCGATAGAAGCGTGGTTGTTCTCAAACTAGGAAGAGGATGGTACCCCGAAGGGAAAAAGGGATGTGTTTCACTGAGGGGCAATGAATGAAGGTTGACGCCGGCGGTTGTTTCAGGGAATGGAATGATTAGGCAGGATTGGGGGCAGCTTAGTGAAAAGTTTGGAAGCCGCTGACGACCTACCTGTCCCAGGGTTCCTTGGCAAGCTGAGCAAAGGTCGGTGTTCAAACTCCCAACAGGAGGGTGCGTATCTCAGACTGAGGGGAAAGAAAGATGTGTCGTGAAATGGGACTGTTTCCCACAGAGGCAGGTGGGAGACCTTCTATACACAGGATGCTTTCAGGGCTCAGACATGATACAAGGGCCCTAAGCACGAGGGGTTTTCTTTCATAGAATGAGTGTACCGCTCGTGTGTCTACACATTGCTTTGAGCCTCTCCTCAAATCAGGTATGAACCATGGAGTAAACACCAAGTCCAGTTAAGGCCTGTGAACACGTGCGTTTAGCCTAGTAACTGGCAGGGCTTTTGAGAGAATTTTCCTCACACTGGCAATGTGGTTTCCTTGATGGGAAGTGATGGGTGGTATGGTCCACATTGGAGTGCTTTGTGCCAAATGATTATAAAACTCAAACGTGGAATTTTCCGGTGAGGTTCTGCCACCCAGAGAGAGCTCCATGCGATGGAAAGTAAAGCCTTTCAGAGAGTAGAGTCCAACATGTGTCCCAGGGCAACAGGGTGGGCCACGGTTCCCTAGCTGAAGAATGAAGGAACCAGGCCCTGTGTTTCTTTCACTACGGGGACCAGGGAGTTGCAGTATGATGCCTGGAGTTGCCCGCAAGAGGTCCCTTTCAAACCACTGATGTCCAGTCCCCATAAGTTCTGTAGTCGGAAGTCCAGTAACAGGGAAGACCTTGCCAGGTCATGAAAAGCCTTGCTTCCCATTCCAGAACGCTCCTGTATTTCTTCACAGCCAGATGAATGAAGTTTGATGCAGGGTGTGCTTTGCTGGGAAGGCATTTTGGACCGAGGGTGTGAGGGATCTAGTGAGATGCTGGAGCCACCTGCTCAACTAGGCTTTCTAAAGTTGCATGACACCCTTAATGATTCCCTGCACTTCCGGGACACACAGTATTTAGGGCATTTCCAAACGTGAGGAAAGCCAAGTTTCCCACTTAGTACACGGTTGTGATTCTGAAAGCGAGAGGCAAGATTCTGATGTGCCGCCACCTCTCAGTGTCTGGATTTATGCTATCAAAGCAGCTTCAGAGGGACAGCTTTTCTTTCTGAGCCACAGGACAGTCAGGTTCGTCCAAATTCCCTGAAACGACTTTGAGTGGTCCAATCGAGGACAGGAGTCAAAACTAGAAGACGTGGAAGCTTTTCTGTACACAAGGACGAGCTTCCCTCAGTGAGCACAAGACTGGTTTGAATGGACCAGCAAAAAAGTTTCACTTGTGGTGTTACCTCGGGAAGGGAAGTTTCAACTTGTGGGGCACCTCGGGAGGGGTAGGTGGGGTTACACTTGCAGATGAGCCATTGGTGATTTCTCTGCACTGGAAACTGGCCAAAATTGCTCCCTGAGTCTGGAAGGCAGAGTCTTTAACAATGCCAAGCGGAGCCCGTGTCTGCTGGGAAGAATGTGGCAAAATGTGGCTTAAGGACAGTGAAGACCTTCGAGGCTCCGTCTTCCTTCCGCAAGTGGACGCCATGTCCGCAGTGTGTGCCCTCTAGCACAGGGTTCCAGGGACCTGTCCGTCGGCTCTTTGAGAGGCATTTGACAGCTGCACCACGCTCTGTGTTCCTCAGTTGGAAGGTCGTCATGGTCTTTCACCCTGTAAAAAAAGGCTTGCTTGCCTTACAGAAACCACATGTGATGCTTAGAAGTGAAACGAATGCAGAGCGAGACAGACCGGTGTCTTCTGGCACAGCACATGTCCCCAGGATTTAGGGCAGCTTCCGAAGCATTGGAAGGACGGGCCAAAGGTGCATTTTCAGACAATGCGTGCAATGCTGGGGAAGGTTGTTTCTTCTGTGGCAGCAAGGTGGGAGAGTCCTTCGGAATTCATGCAAAGGAAGCCTTCCGTGTTCACATTCAACACGGAATGTTTGCTCACAAGCCAGAGGCAAGAACTGCCACGAGCCACCCTCTGGCCCTGCATGGAAAATAAGCGTTCTGGGTTTCGGCAGGTAGGGTATTGTTTCACACATGTATCACCAAAGGTGGGAAGTGGCTGCTTTGCACCTTTTTTGAACGTGAGCCCCTCAGGTGAGAGGGAAACAAATGCCCCTTTAACCTTACAAATGAAAACTTTCCCAGAGGAACCAGAAGGGGCAGAATGGAGCAGCACAAAGGTTCCTGCAGGCCTCCCACTAGTTGGAAGGGACTATGAAACTTGTGTGTGGTATGTGGAGAGGGGGATGTGATAATGCGGCCAACTAAACATTTATAATGCTCATAGGGTTTTGAGCTAATGAGAATGTGATCCTGCCGCTGGAGACAGTAAAGACTTTCACATGGCATAGTACAAGAGGTTGCAGGTAGAAGGAGTGTGGCTGTGTTCGTTAGAAGAAGAAGGAAGAGCCTGGGCACTGTGTTCTCTCCCTAAGAGGAAGAGGTTTGTGAATCGCACGGCTAGGTGTGAAGGTGGTGTGGAAGGTATCCACCTTGCTGGACTTTACCAGGTAGTGTCAAGCTGTGCTATGCTCTGTAATATAAGGGCCGATAGGAGCGCAGTCGTTTACACTCTGTGAACAGGATGGTTCCCTGAAGAGAAAGAGGGATGTGTTTCTTCGAGGCGCAATGAAAGAATGTAAGTGCCGACGGTTGTTACATGGTACAAAACCGTAGGCAGGATTGGGGGCAGCTTAGTTAAACGTTTGCAGACCGTTGCCGCCCTACGTTTCCCAGCATTCCACGGCAAGCTGAGCAAAGCTCCATGTTCCAATTTCCAACGGGAGTGAAAGGTTCTTGGACTGGGTGGATAGAAGTATGTATCACGAAATGGGTGTGTTTCTCACAGAGGATGATAGGAGACCTTCTACTCTGAAGATCTTTTCAGGGCATGGATGTGAGCCAAGAGTCATAAGCACGAGGGGTTTTCTTTCATAGAATGAAGGTACCACTGGTGTGTCTACAACACTGTTTTGAGCCATTCCCGAAAGCAGGTACCTACCATGGACTAGAAGCCACGTTCCCCTTAAGGCCTGTGAACACGTGCCGTTAGCCTAGTAACTGGCAGGTTTTTGAGAGCCTTTTCCTTGCAGTGGCAATGTTGTCTCCTTGAAGGGCAGCAATGGATGGCGTGGGCCAGATTGCAGTTCTTTATGTCACATGCTTGCTAATCCCACATGTGGAATTCTCAGGTGAGTTTCTGCCACCCAGGTGGGGCTCCACGGAATGAAAGGAAGGCCTTCAGCGGGTAGAGTCCAAAATGAGTCCCAGGGTGAGAGGGTGACCTGCTGTTTTGTAGTGAAAGGACGAATGTACTAGGTCCTGTGGTTCCTTCACTACAGGGAACAGGGAGTTGAAGCATGATGCCTAGTGTGGCCCACAATATTGCCCTTTCCACTGACTGCTGTCCAGCCCCCATAATCTCTGTATTGAGAAGTCCAGTAGCAAGGAAGACCTCGCCAGGGCACAAAAAGTCTTGCGTCCCATTGAAGAACGCTCCTGCATTTCTTACCAACCAGATGAATGACGTTTGATGCAGGGTATTCTTTGCTGGAAGGCACTTGGGACCCAGGGCGTGGGGGAGCTGGTGAGAGGTTGGAGACACCTGCCCAACTAAGCTTTCTAATTTTTCATGGCACCCTGGGTGTTGCCCTGCACTTTGGGGACAAACAGGAGCGAGAGAATTTCCCACCATGAGGAGAGCCAGGTGTCCGACTTAGTACCCAGATGTGTTTCTCAAAGGTAGAGGTAAGAAATTTGATGTGCCGCCATCTCTCAGTCTCCGGAATTACCGTATCCAAGTAGCTTCAGAGGGCCGGCTTTTCTTTCAGAGACACGGGACAGTCAGGTTCGTCCAAAATCCATGAAATATGTTTGAGTGGTCCGAACAGGGACAGGAGACGAAACCAGCAGACGTGGTCAACTTTACTGTACACAAGGAAGAGCTTCCCTCAGTGAGCACAAGACGGTTTTTAATGGACCGGCCAAAAATGTGTCCCTTCTTGTGTTCCCTCGTGGAATGGAAGTTTCTAACTGAAAGGGAATTAGGGTGTGGTAGGTGGGGCTACACTTGCTCATGAGCCATTGATGAATACTCTGCACCGGGAAATTGACAAAGTGCACTCCATCAGTCTGGATGGCACAGTCTTTCGCATGCCTATTCAGACCTGTGTCTACCCAGTAGAATAGGGCAAAATGTGGCTTAATGACGGTGAAGACTTGTGAGGCTCCACAGTCTTACTCCAAGTGGACTCCTTGTCTGCAGTGTGTGGCCTCTAACATAGTGTTCGACGGATCTGTCAGTTGGCTCTTTGAGAGACATTTGACAGCTGCGCCCAGCTCTGTGTTCCTCAGGCAGAAGGTCTTTACAATCTTTCTCCCTGGACGAAAGCATTGCTTGCCTTACAGAAACAACATGAGATGCTTAGAAGTGAAACGAATGCAGAATGAGAGAGACCGGTGTTCTTCTGCTATGGCACATGTGCCCAGGATTTGGGCAACTTCTGAAGTGTTGGAAGGACGTGCGAAAGGTGCATTTCTTGGCCCTGCGTGCAATGCTAGGGCAAGCCCAGTGCTCGCTTGGCAGGAACGAGTGTGACCACTTTGGCTTCATGCAAAGAAAGCCTTCCCTGTTCACGTCGAATATGGAAGGATTGCTCACAAGCCAGATACATGAACTGTCAAAAGCCACCCTCGGGCGCTGCCTGGAACATAAGCGTCGCAGGTTTAGGCGGGTACGGTTTTCTTTCACAAATATATCAACGTTGGGTTGGAAGCCACCGCTTTGCATCTTTCCTGACCATGAGGCCTTCAGGCAAGAAGGAAACAGCGGCCAGGGTCACCCTATGGAATGAAAAATTTCCCAGAGGAACTGGAAGATGTGGTTGAATGGACCAGCACAAACGGGTCCTGCAGGCCTCCCTCTGGTGGGAGGGGACATTGAACTTTGCATGTGAAATATGGAGCGGGTGATGCAATAATGGGGCCAAGTAAATCTTCATAATGCCCATAGGGTGCTGAGCCAGCGAAAATGTGGTCTTGGTGCTGGAGAGGAGAAAGCCTCTCACATGGCCCCAAACAAGTTGCACCTAGGATTATGCCGGCTGTTCCGTAGAAGAAAAGGAAGCACCTGGGCACTGTGTTCTCTCCATGAGAAGAAGAGGCTTGTGAAGTGCTCGGCCTGGAGTAAAGTGGCGTGGAAGTCATTCGACGTGATGCTATTTCTGAGGGAGTGTCAAGCTGTGCTAACCTCTGTACTCTAAGGGCCGATAGAAGCGTGGTTGTTCTCAAACTAGGAAGAGGATGGTACCCCGAAGGGAAAAAGGGATGTGTTTCACTGAGGGGCAATGAATGAAGGTTGACGCCGGCGGTTGTTTCAGGGAATGGAATGATTAGGCAGGATTGGGGGCAGCTTAGTGAAAAGTTTGGAAGCCGCTGACGACCTACCTGTCCCAGGGTTCCTTGGCAAGCTGAGCAAAGGTCGGTGTTCAAACTCCCAACAGGAGGGTGCGTATCTCAGACTGAGGGGAAAGAAAGATGTGTCGTGAAATGGGACTGTTTCCCACAGAGGCAGGTGGGAGACCTTCTATACACAGGATGCTTTCAGGGCTCAGACATGATACAAGGGCCCTAAGCACGAGGGGTTTTCTTTCATAGAATGAGTGTACCGCTCGTGTGTCTACACATTGCTTTGAGCCTCTCCTCAAATCAGGTATGAACCATGGAGTAAACACCAAGTCCAGTTAAGGCCTGTGAACACGTGCGTTTAGCCTAGTAACTGGCAGGGCTTTTGAGAGAATTTTCCTCACACTGGCAATGTGGTTTCCTTGATGGGAAGTGATGGGTGGTATGGTCCACATTGGAGTGCTTTGTGCCAAATGATTATAAAACTCAAACGTGGAATTTTCCGGTGAGGTTCTGCCACCCAGAGAGAGCTCCATGCGATGGAAAGTAAAGCCTTTCAGAGAGTAGAGTCCAACATGTGTCCCAGGGCAACAGGGTGGGCCACGGTTCCCTAGCTGAAGAATGAAGGAACCAGGCCCTGTGTTTCTTTCACTACGGGGACCAGGGAGTTGCAGTATGATGCCTGGAGTTGCCCGCAAGAGGTCCCTTTCAAACCACTGATGTCCAGTCCCCATAAGTTCTGTAGTCGGAAGTCCAGTAACAGGGAAGACCTTGCCAGGTCATGAAAAGCCTTGCTTCCCATTCCAGAACGCTCCTGTATTTCTTCACAGCCAGATGAATGAAGTTTGATGCAGGGTGTGCTTTGCTGGGAAGGCATTTTGGACCGAGGGTGTGAGGGATCTAGTGAGATGCTGGAGCCACCTGCTCAACTAGGCTTTCTAAAGTTGCATGACACCCTTAATGATTCCCTGCACTTCCGGGACACACAGTATTTAGGGCATTTCCAAACGTGAGGAAAGCCAAGTTTCCCACTTAGTACACGGTTGTGATTCTGAAAGCGAGAGGCAAGATTCTGATGTGCCGCCACCTCTCAGTGTCTGGATTTATGCTATCAAAGCAGCTTCAGAGGGACAGCTTTTCTTTCTGAGCCACAGGACAGTCAGGTTCGTCCAAATTCCCTGAAACGACTTTGAGTGGTCCAATCGAGGACAGGAGTCAAAACTAGAAGACGTGGAAGCTTTTCTGTACACAAGGACGAGCTTCCCTCAGTGAGCACAAGACTGGTTTGAATGGACCAGCAAAAAAGTTTCACTTGTGGTGTTACCTCGGGAAGGGAAGTTTCAACTTGTGGGGCACCTCGGGAGGGGTAGGTGGGGTTACACTTGCAGATGAGCCATTGGTGATTTCTCTGCACTGGAAACTGGCCAAAATTGCTCCCTGAGTCTGGAAGGCAGAGTCTTTAACAATGCCAAGCGGAGCCCGTGTCTGCTGGGAAGAATGTGGCAAAATGTGGCTTAAGGACAGTGAAGACCTTCGAGGCTCCGTCTTCCTTCCGCAAGTGGACGCCATGTCCGCAGTGTGTGCCCTCTAGCACAGGGTTCCAGGGACCTGTCCGTCGGCTCTTTGAGAGGCATTTGACAGCTGCACCACGCTCTGTGTTCCTCAGTTGGAAGGTCGTCATGGTCTTTCACCCTGTAAAAAAAGGCTTGCTTGCCTTACAGAAACCACATGTGATGCTTAGAAGTGAAACGAATGCAGAGCGAGACAGACCGGTGTCTTCTGGCACAGCACATGTCCCCAGGATTTAGGGCAGCTTCCGAAGCATTGGAAGGACGGGCCAAAGGTGCATTTTCAGACAATGCGTGCAATGCTGGGGAAGGTTGTTTCTTCTGTGGCAGCAAGGTGGGAGAGTCCTTCGGAATTCATGCAAAGGAAGCCTTCCGTGTTCACATTCAACACGGAATGTTTGCTCACAAGCCAGAGGCAAGAACTGCCACGAGCCACCCTCTGGCCCTGCATGGAAAATAAGCGTTCTGGGTTTCGGCAGGTAGGGTATTGTTTCACACATGTATCACCAAAGGTGGGAAGTGGCTGCTTTGCACCTTTTTTGAACGTGAGCCCCTCAGGTGAGAGGGAAACAAATGCCCCTTTAACCTTACAAATGAAAACTTTCCCAGAGGAACCAGAAGGGGCAGAATGGAGCAGCACAAAGGTTCCTGCAGGCCTCCCACTAGTTGGAAGGGACTATGAAGCTTGTGTGTGGTATGTGGAGAGGGGGATGTGATAATGCGGCCAACTAAACATTTATAATGCTCATAGGGTTTTGAGCTAATGAGAATGTGATCCTGCCGCTGGAGACAGTAAAGACTTTCACATGGCATAGTACAAGAGGTTGCAGGTAGAAGGAGTGTGGCTGTGTTCGTTAGAAGAAGAAGGAAGAGCCTGGGCACTGTGTTCTCTCCCTAAGAGGAAGAGGTTTGTGAATCGCACGGCTAGGTGTGAAGGTGGTGTGGAAGGTATCCACCTTGCTGGACTTTACCAGGTAGTGTCAAGCTGTGCTATGCTCTGTAATATAAGGGCCGATAGGAGCGCAGTCGTTTACACTCTGTGAACAGGATGGTTCCCTGAAGAGAAAGAGGGATGTGTTTCTTCGAGGCGCAATGAAAGAATGTAAGTGCCGACGGTTGTTACATGGTACAAAACCGTAGGCAGGATTGGGGGCAGCTTAGTTAAACGTTTGCAGACCGTTGCCGCCCTACGTTTCCCAGCATTCCACGGCAAGCTGAGCAAAGCTCCATGTTCCAATTTCCAACGGGAGTGAAAGGTTCTTGGACTGGGTGGATAGAAGTATGTATCACGAAATGGGTGTGTTTCTCACAGAGGATGATAGGAGACCTTCTACTCTGAAGATCTTTTCAGGGCATGGATGTGAGCCAAGAGTCATAAGCACGAGGGGTTTTCTTTCATAGAATGAAGGTACCACTGGTGTGTCTACAACACTGTTTTGAGCCATTCCCGAAAGCAGGTACCTACCATGGACTAGAAGCCACGTTCCCCTTAAGGCCTGTGAACACGTGCCGTTAGCCTAGTAACTGGCAGGTTTTTGAGAGCCTTTTCCTTGCAGTGGCAATGTTGTCTCCTTGAAGGGCAGCAATGGATGGCGTGGGCCAGATTGCAGTTCTTTATGTCACATGCTTGCTAATCCCACATGTGGAATTCTCAGGTGAGTTTCTGCCACCCAGGTGGGGCTCCACGGAATGAAAGGAAGGCCTTCAGCGGGTAGAGTCCAAAATGAGTCCCAGGGTGAGAGGGTGACCTGCTGTTTTGTAGTGAAAGGACGAATGTACTAGGTCCTGTGGTTCCTTCACTACAGGGAACAGGGAGTTGAAGCATGATGCCTAGTGTGGCCCACAATATTGCCCTTTCCACTGACTGCTGTCCAGCCCCCATAATCTCTGTATTGAGAAGTCCAGTAGCAAGGAAGACCTCGCCAGGGCACAAAAAGTCTTGCGTCCCATTGAAGAACGCTCCTGCATTTCTTACCAACCAGATGAATGACGTTTGATGCAGGGTATTCTTTGCTGGAAGGCACTTGGGACCCAGGGCGTGGGGGAGCTGGTGAGAGGTTGGAGACACCTGCCCAACTAAGCTTTCTAATTTTTCATGGCACCCTGGGTGTTGCCCTGCACTTTGGGGACAAACAGGAGCGAGAGAATTTCCCACCATGAGGAGAGCCAGGTGTCCGACTTAGTACCCAGATGTGTTTCTCAAAGGTAGAGGTAAGAAATTTGATGTGCCGCCATCTCTCAGTCTCCGGAATTACCGTATCCAAGTAGCTTCAGAGGGCCGGCTTTTCTTTCAGAGACACGGGACAGTCAGGTTCGTCCAAAATCCATGAAATATGTTTGAGTGGTCCGAACAGGGACAGGAGACGAAACCAGCAGACGTGGTCAACTTTACTGTACACAAGGAAGAGCTTCCCTCAGTGAGCACAAGACGGTTTTTAATGGACCGGCCAAAAATGTGTCCCTTCTTGTGTTCCCTCGTGGAATGGAAGTTTCTAACTGAAAGGGAATTAGGGTGTGGTAGGTGGGGCTACACTTGCTCATGAGCCATTGATGAATACTCTGCACCGGGAAATTGACAAAGTGCACTCCATCAGT
Organism: Eubalaena glacialis; assembly: GCF_028564815.1. NCBI lineage: Eukaryota > Metazoa > Chordata > Mammalia > Artiodactyla > Balaenidae > Eubalaena > Eubalaena glacialis. Next base: position 31,486,512 of record NC_083730.1, read on the forward strand.
CTGGATGGCACAGTCTTTCGCATGCCTATTCAGACCTGTGTCTACCCAGTAGAATAGGGCAAAATGTGGCTTAATGACGGTGAAGACTTGTGAGGCTCCACAGTCTTACTCCAAGTGGACTCCTTGTCTGCAGTGTGTGGCCTCTAACATAGTGTTCGACGGATCTGTCAGTTGGCTCTTTGAGAGACATTTGACAGCTGCGCCCAGCTCTGTGTTCCTCAGGCAGAAGGTCTTTACCATCTTTCTCCCTGGACGAAAGCATTGCTTGCCTTACAGAAACAACATGAGATGCTTAGAAGTGAAACGAATGCAGAATGAGAGAGACCGGTGTTCTTCTGCTATGGCACATGTGCCCAGGATTTGGGCAACTTCTGAAGTGTTGGAAGGACGTGCGAAAGGTGCATTTCTTGGCCCTGCGTGCAATGCTAGGGCAAGCCCAGTGCTCGCTTGGCAGGAACGAGTGTGACCACTTTGGCTTCATGCAAAGAAAGCCTTCCCTGTTCACGTCGAATATGGAAGGATTGCTCACAAGCCAGATACATGAACTGTCAAAAGCCACCCTCGGGCGCTGCCTGGAACATAAGCGTCGCAGGTTTAGGCGGGTACGGTTTTCTTTCACAAATATATCAACGTTGGGTTGGAAGCCACCGCTTTGCATCTTTCCTGACCATGAGGCCTTCAGGCAAGAAGGAAACAGCGGCCAGGGTCACCCTATGGAATGAAAAATTTCCCAGAGGAACTGGAAGATGTGGTTGAATGGACCAGCACAAACGGGTCCTGCAGGCCTCCCTCTGGTGGGAGGGGACATTGAACTTTGCATGTGAAATATGGAGCGGGTGATGCAATAATGGGGCCAAGTAAATCTTCATAATGCCCATAGGGTGCTGAGCCAGCGAAAATGTGGTCTTGGTGCTGGAGAGGAGAAAGCCTCTCACATGGCCCCAAACAAGTTGCACCTAGGATTATGCCGGCTGTTCCGTAGAAGAAAAGGAAGCACCTGGGCACTGTGTTCTCTCCATGAGAAGAAGAGGCTTGTGAAGTGCTCGGCCTGGAGTAAAGTGGCGTGGAAGTCATTCGACGTGATGCTATTTCTGAGGGAGTGTCAAGCTGTGCTAACCTCTGTACTCTAAGGGCCGATAGAAGCGTGGTTGTTCTCAAACTAGGAAGAGGATGGTACCCCGAAGGGAAAAAGGGATGTGTTTCACTGAGGGGCAATGAATGAAGGTTGACGCCGGCGGTTGTTTCAGGGAATGGAATGATTAGGCAGGATTGGGGGCAGCTTAGTGAAAAGTTTGGAAGCCGCTGACGACCTACCTGTCCCAGGGTTCCTTGGCAAGCTGAGCAAAGGTCGGTGTTCAAACTCCCAACAGGAGGGTGCGTATCTCAGACTGAGGGGAAAGAAAGATGTGTCGTGAAATGGGACTGTTTCCCACAGAGGCAGGTGGGAGACCTTCTATACACAGGATGCTTTCAGGGCTCAGACATGATACAAGGGCCCTAAGCACGAGGGGTTTTCTTTCATAGAATGAGTGTACCGCTCGTGTGTCTACACATTGCTTTGAGCCTCTCCTCAAATCAGGTATGAACCATGGAGTAAACACCAAGTCCAGTTAAGGCCTGTGAACACGTGCGTTTAGCCTAGTAACTGGCAGGGCTTTTGAGAGAATTTTCCTCACACTGGCAATGTGGTTTCCTTGATGGGAAGTGATGGGTGGTATGGTCCACATTGGAGTGCTTTGTGCCAAATGATTATAAAACTCAAACGTGGAATTTTCCGGTGAGGTTCTGCCACCCAGAGAGAGCTCCATGCGATGGAAAGTAAAGCCTTTCAGAGAGTAGAGTCCAACATGTGTCCCAGGGCAACAGGGTGGGCCACGGTTCCCTAGCTGAAGAATGAAGGAACCAGGCCCTGTGTTTCTTTCACTACGGGGACCAGGGAGTTGCAGTATGATGCCTGGAGTTGCCCGCAAGAGGTCCCTTTCAAACCACTGATGTCCAGTCCCCATAAGTTCTGTAGTCGGAAGTCCAGTAACAGGGAAGACCTTGCCAGGTCATGAAAAGCCTTGCTTCCCATTCCAGAACGCTCCTGTATTTCTTCACAGCCAGATGAATGAAGTTTGATGCAGGGTGTGCTTTGCTGGGAAGGCATTTTGGACCGAGGGTGTGAGGGATCTAGTGAGATGCTGGAGCCACCTGCTCAACTAGGCTTTCTAAAGTTGCATGACACCCTTAATGATTCCCTGCACTTCCGGGACACACAGTATTTAGGGCATTTCCAAACGTGAGGAAAGCCAAGTTTCCCACTTAGTACACGGTTGTGATTCTGAAAGCGAGAGGCAAGATTCTGATGTGCCGCCACCTCTCAGTGTCTGGATTTATGCTATCAAAGCAGCTTCAGAGGGACAGCTTTTCTTTCTGAGCCACAGGACAGTCAGGTTCGTCCAAATTCCCTGAAACGACTTTGAGTGGTCCAATCGAGGACAGGAGTCAAAACTAGAAGACGTGGAAGCTTTTCTGTACACAAGGACGAGCTTCCCTCAGTGAGCACAAGACTGGTTTGAATGGACCAGCAAAAAAGTTTCACTTGTGGTGTTACCTCGGGAAGGGAAGTTTCAACTTGTGGGGCACCTCGGGAGGGGTAGGTGGGGTTACACTTGCAGATGAGCCATTGGTGATTTCTCTGCACTGGAAACTGGCCAAAATTGCTCCCTGAGTCTGGAAGGCAGAGTCTTTAACAATGCCAAGCGGAGCCCGTGTCTGCTGGGAAGAATGTGGCAAAATGTGGCTTAAGGACAGTGAAGACCTTCGAGGCTCCGTCTTCCTTCCGCAAGTGGACGCCATGTCCGCAGTGTGTGCCCTCTAGCACAGGGTTCCAGGGACCTGTCCGTCGGCTCTTTGAGAGGCATTTGACAGCTGCACCACGCTCTGTGTTCCTCAGTTGGAAGGTCGTCATGGTCTTTCACCCTGTAAAAAAAGGCTTGCTTGCCTTACAGAAACCACATGTGATGCTTAGAAGTGAAACGAATGCAGAGCGAGACAGACCGGTGTCTTCTGGCACAGCACATGTCCCCAGGATTTAGGGCAGCTTCCGAAGCATTGGAAGGACGGGCCAAAGGTGCATTTTCAGACAATGCGTGCAATGCTGGGGAAGGTTGTTTCTTCTGTGGCAGCAAGGTGGGAGAGTCCTTCGGAATTCATGCAAAGGAAGCCTTCCGTGTTCACATTCAACACGGAATGTTTGCTCACAAGCCAGAGGCAAGAACTGCCACGAGCCACCCTCTGGCCCTGCATGGAAAATAAGCGTTCTGGGTTTCGGCAGGTAGGGTATTGTTTCACACATGTATCACCAAAGGTGGGAAGTGGCTGCTTTGCACCTTTTTTGAACGTGAGCCCCTCAGGTGAGAGGGAAACAAATGCCCCTTTAACCTTACAAATGAAAACTTTCCCAGAGGAACCAGAAGGGGCAGAATGGAGCAGCACAAAGGTTCCTGCAGGCCTCCCACTAGTTGGAAGGGACTATGAAGCTTGTGTGTGGTATGTGGAGAGGGGGATGTGATAATGCGGCCAACTAAACATTTATAATGCTCATAGGGTTTTGAGCTAATGAGAATGTGATCCTGCCGCTGGAGACAGTAAAGACTTTCACATGGCATAGTACAAGAGGTTGCAGGTAGAAGGAGTGTGGCTGTGTTCGTTAGAAGAAGAAGGAAGAGCCTGGGCACTGTGTTCTCTCCCTAAGAGGAAGAGGTTTGTGAATCGCACGGCTAGGTGTGAAGGTGGTGTGGAAGGTATCCACCTTGCTGGACTTTACCAGGTAGTGTCAAGCTGTGCTATGCTCTGTAATATAAGGGCCGATAGGAGCGCAGTCGTTTACACTCTGTGAACAGGATGGTTCCCTGAAGAGAAAGAGGGATGTGTTTCTTCGAGGCGCAATGAAAGAATGTAAGTGCCGACGGTTGTTACATGGTACAAAACCGTAGGCAGGATTGGGGGCAGCTTAGTTAAACGTTTGCAGACCGTTGCCGCCCTACGTTTCCCAGCATTCCACGGCAAGCTGAGCAAAGCTCCATGTTCCAATTTCCAACGGGAGTGAAAGGTTCTTGGACTGGGTGGATAGAAGTATGTATCACGAAATGGGTGTGTTTCTCACAGAGGATGATAGGAGACCTTCTACTCTGAAGATCTTTTCAGGGCATGGATGTGAGCCAAGAGTCATAAGCACGAGGGGTTTTCTTTCATAGAATGAAGGTACCACTGGTGTGTCTACAACACTGTTTTGAGCCATTCCCGAAAGCAGGTACCTACCATGGACTAGAAGCCACGTTCCCCTTAAGGCCTGTGAACACGTGCCGTTAGCCTAGTAACTGGCAGGTTTTTGAGAGCCTTTTCCTTGCAGTGGCAATGTTGTCTCCTTGAAGGGCAGCAATGGATGGCGTGGGCCAGATTGCAGTTCTTTATGTCACATGCTTGCTAATCCCACATGTGGAATTCTCAGGTGAGTTTCTGCCACCCAGGTGGGGCTCCACGGAATGAAAGGAAGGCCTTCAGCGGGTAGAGTCCAAAATGAGTCCCAGGGTGAGAGGGTGACCTGCTGTTTTGTAGTGAAAGGACGAATGTACTAGGTCCTGTGGTTCCTTCACTACAGGGAACAGGGAGTTGAAGCATGATGCCTAGTGTGGCCCACAATATTGCCCTTTCCACTGACTGCTGTCCAGCCCCCATAATCTCTGTATTGAGAAGTCCAGTAGCAAGGAAGACCTCGCCAGGGCACAAAAAGTCTTGCGTCCCATTGAAGAACGCTCCTGCATTTCTTACCAACCAGATGAATGACGTTTGATGCAGGGTATTCTTTGCTGGAAGGCACTTGGGACCCAGGGCGTGGGGGAGCTGGTGAGAGGTTGGAGACACCTGCCCAACTAAGCTTTCTAATTTTTCATGGCACCCTGGGTGTTGCCCTGCACTTTGGGGACAAACAGGAGCGAGAGAATTTCCCACCATGAGGAGAGCCAGGTGTCCGACTTAGTACCCAGATGTGTTTCTCAAAGGTAGAGGTAAGAAATTTGATGTGCCGCCATCTCTCAGTCTCCGGAATTACCGTATCCAAGTAGCTTCAGAGGGCCGGCTTTTCTTTCAGAGACACGGGACAGTCAGGTTCGTCCAAAATCCATGAAATATGTTTGAGTGGTCCGAACAGGGACAGGAGACGAAACCAGCAGACGTGGTCAACTTTACTGTACACAAGGAAGAGCTTCCCTCAGTGAGCACAAGACGGTTTTTAATGGACCGGCCAAAAATGTGTCCCTTCTTGTGTTCCCTCGTGGAATGGAAGTTTCTAACTGAAAGGGAATTAGGGTGTGGTAGGTGGGGCTACACTTGCTCATGAGCCATTGATGAATACTCTGCACCGGGAAATTGACAAAGTGCACTCCATCAGTCTGGATGGCACAGTCTTTCGCATGCCTATTCAGACCTGTGTCTACCCAGTAGAATAGGGCAAAATGTGGCTTAATGACGGTGAAGACTTGTGAGGCTCCACAGTCTTACTCCAAGTGGACTCCTTGTCTGCAGTGTGTGGCCTCTAACATAGTGTTCGACGGATCTGTCAGTTGGCTCTTTGAGAGACATTTGACAGCTGCGCCCAGCTCTGTGTTCCTCAGGCAGAAGGTCTTTACCATCTTTCTCCCTGGACGAAAGCATTGCTTGCCTTACAGAAACAACATGAGATGCTTAGAAGTGAAACGAATGCAGAATGAGAGAGACCGGTGTTCTTCTGCTATGGCACATGTGCCCAGGATTTGGGCAACTTCTGAAGTGTTGGAAGGCCGTGCGAAAGGTGCATTTCTTGGCCCTGCGTGCAATGCTAGGGCAAGCCCAGTGCTCGCTTGGCAGGAACGAGTGTGACCACTTTGGCTTCATGCAAAGAAAGCCTTCCCTGTTCACGTCGAATATGGAAGGATTGCTCACAAGCCAGATACATGAACTGTCAAAAGCCACCCTCGGGCGCTGCCTGGAACATAAGCGTCGCAGGTTTAGGCGGGTACGGTTTTCTTTCACAAGTATATCAACGTTGGGTTGGAAGCCACCGCTTTGCATCTTTCCTGACCATGAGGCCTTCAGGCAAGAAGGAAACAGCGGCCAGGGTCACCCTATGGAATGAAAAATTTCCCAGAGGAACTGGAAGATGTGGTTGAATGGACCAGCACAAACGGGTCCTGCAGGCCTCCCTCTGGTGGGAGGGGACATTGAACTTTGCATGTGAAATATGGAGCGGGTGATGCAATAATGGGGCCAAGTAAATCTTCATAATGTCCATAGGGTGCTGAGCCAGCGAAAATGTGGTCTTGGTGCTGGAGAGGAGAAAGCCTCTCACATGGCCCCAAACAAGTTGCACCTAGGATTATGCCGGCTGTTCCGTAGAAGAAAAGGAAGCACCTGGGCACTGTGTTCTCTCCATGAGAAGAAGAGGCTTGTGAAGTGCTCGGCCTGGAGTAAAGTGGCGTGGAAGTCATTCGACGTGATGCTATTTCTGAGGGAGTGTCAAGCTGTGCTAACCTCTGTACTCTAAGGGCCGATAGAAGCGTGGTTGTTCTCAAACTAGGAAGAGGATGGTACCCCGAAGGGAAAAAGGGATGTGTTTCACTGAGGGGCAATGAATGAAGGTTGACGCCGGCGGTTGTTTCAGGGAATGGAATGATTAGGCAGGATTGGGGGCAGCTTAGTGAAAAGTTTGGAAGCCGCTGACGACCTACCTGTCCCAGGGTTCCTTGGCAAGCTGAGCAAAGGTCGGTGTTCAAACTCCCAACAGGAGGGTGCGTATCTCAGACTGAGGGGAAAGAAAGATGTGTCGTGAAATGGGACTGTTTCCCACAGAGGCAGGTGGGAGACCTTCTATACACAGGATGCTTTCAGGGCTCAGACATGATACAAGGGCCCTAAGCACGAGGGGTTTTCTTTCATAGAATGAGTGTACCGCTCGTGTGTCTACACATTGCTTTGAGCCTCTCCTCAAATCAGGTATGAACCATGGAGTAAACACCAAGTCCAGTTAAGGCCTGTGAACACGTGCGTTTAGCCTAGTAACTGGCAGGGCTTTTGAGAGAATTTTCCTCACACTGGCAATGTGGTTTCCTTGATGGGAAGTGATGGGTGGTATGGTCCACATTGGAGTGCTTTGTGCCAAATGATTATAAAACTCAAACGTGGAATTTTCCGGTGAGGTTCTGCCACCCAGAGAGAGCTCCATGCGATGGAAAGTAAAGCCTTTCAGAGAGTAGAGTCCAACATGTGTCCCAGGGCAACAGGGTGGGCCACGGTTCCCTAGCTGAAGAATGAAGGAACCAGGCCCTGTGTTTCTTTCACTACGGGGACCAGGGAGTTGCAGTATGATGCCTGGAGTTGCCCGCAAGAGGTCCCTTTCAAACCACTGATGTCCAGTCCCCATAAGTTCTGTAGTCGGAAGTCCAGTAACAGGGAAGACCTTGCCAGGTCATGAAAAGCCTTGCTTCCCATTCCAGAACGCTCCTGTATTTCTTCACAGCCAGATGAATGAAGTTTGATGCAGGGTGTGCTTTGCTGGGAAGGCATTTTGGACCGAGGGTGTGAGGGATCTAGTGAGATGCTGGAGCCACCTGCTCAACTAGGCTTTCTAAAGTTGCATGACACCCTTAATGATTCCCTGCACTTCCGGGACACACAGTATTTAGGGCATTTCCAAACGTGAGGAAAGCCAAGTTTCCCACTTAGTACACGGTTGTGATTCTGAAAGCGAGAGGCAAGATTCTGATGTGCCGCCACCTCTCAGTGTCTGGATTTATGCTATCAAAGCAGCTTCAGAGGGACAGCTTTTCTTTCTGAGCCACAGGACAGTCAGGTTCGTCCAAATTCCCTGAAACGACTTTGAGTGGTCCAATCGAGGACAGGAGTCAAAACTAGAAGACGTGGAAGCTTTTCTGTACACAAGGACGAGCTTCCCTCAGTGAGCACAAGACTGGTTTGAATGGACCAGCAAAAAAGTTTCACTTGTGGTGTTACCTCGGGAAGGGAAGTTTCAACTTGTGGGGCACCTCGGGAGGGGTAGGTGGGGTTACACTTGCAGATGAGCCATTGGTGATTTCTCTGCACTGGAAACTGGCCAAAATTGCTCCCTGAGTCTGGAAGGCAGAGTCTTTAACAATGCCAAGCGGAGCCCGTGTCTGCTGGGAAGAATGTGGCAAAATGTGGCTTAAGGACAGTGAAGACCTTCGAGGCTCCGTCTTCCTTCCGCAAGTGGACGCCATGTCCGCAGTGTGTGCCCTCTAGCACAGGGTTCCAGGGACCTGTCCGTCGGCTCTTTGAGAGGCATTTGACAGCTGCACCACGCTCTGTGTTCCTCAGTTGGAAGGTCGTCATGGTCTTTCACCCTGTAAAAAAAGGCTTGCTTGCCTTACAGAAACCACATGTGATGCTTAGAAGTGAAACGAATGCAGAGCGAGACAGACCGGTGTCTTCTGGCACAGCACATGTCCCCAGGATTTAGGGCAGCTTCCGAAGCATTGGAAGGACGGGCCAAAGGTGCATTTTCAGACAATGCGTGCAATGCTGGGGAAGGTTGTTTCTTCTGTGGCAGCAAGGTGGGAGAGTCCTTCGGAATTCATGCAAAGGAAGCCTTCCGTGTTCACATTCAACACGGAATGTTTGCTCACAAGCCAGAGGCAAGAACTGCCACGAGCCACCCTCTGGCCCTGCATGGAAAATAAGCGTTCTGGGTTTCGGCAGGTAGGGTATTGTTTCACACATGTATCACCAAAGGTGGGAAGTGGCTGCTTTGCACCTTTTTTGAACGTGAGCCCCTCAGGTGAGAGGGAAACAAATGCCCCTTTAACCTTACAAATGAAAACTTTCCCAGAGGAACCAGAAGGGGCAGAATGGAGCAGCACAAAGGTTCCTGCAGGCCTCCCACTAGTTGGAAGGGACTATGAAGCTTGTGTGTGGTATGTGGAGAGGGGGATGTGATAATGCGGCCAACTAAACATTTATAATGCTCATAGGGTTTTGAGCTAATGAGAATGTGATCCTGCCGCTGGAGACAGTAAAGACTTTCACATGGCATAGTACAAGAGGTTGCAGGTAGAAGGAGTGTGGCTGTGTTCGTTAGAAGAAGAAGGAAGAGCCTGGGCACTGTGTTCTCTCCCTAAGAGGAAGAGGTTTGTGAATCGCACGGCTAGGTGTGAAGGTGGTGTGGAAGGTATCCACCTTGCTGGACTTTACCAGGTAGTGTCAAGCTGTGCTATGCTCTGTAATATAAGGGCCGATAGGAGCGCAGTCGTTTACACTCTGTGAACAGGATGGTTCCCTGAAGAGAAAGAGGGATGTGTTTCTTCGAGGCGCAATGAAAGAATGTAAGTGCCGACGGTTGTTACATGGTACAAAACCGTAGGCAGGATTGGGGGCAGCTTAGTTAAACGTTTGCAGACCGTTGCCGCCCTACGTTTCCCAGCATTCCACGGCAAGCTGAGCAAAGCTCCATGTTCCAATTTCCAACGGGAGTGAAAGGTTCTTGGACTGGGTGGATAGAAGTATGTATCACGAAATGGGTGTGTTTCTCACAGAGGATGATAGGAGACCTTCTACTCTGAAGATCTTTTCAGGGCATGGATGTGAGCCAAGAGTCATAAGCACGAGGGGTTTTCTTTCATAGAATGAAGGTACCACTGGTGTGTCTACAACACTGTTTTGAGCCATTCCCGAAAGCAGGTACCTACCATGGACTAGAAGCCACGTTCCCCTTAAGGCCTGTGAACACGTGCCGTTAGCCTAGTAACTGGCAGGTTTTTGAGAGCCTTTTCCTTGCAGTGGCAATGTTGTCTCCTTGAAGGGCAGCAATGGATGGCGTGGGCCAGATTGCAGTTCTTTATGTCACATGCTTGCTAATCCCACATGTGGAATTCTCAGGTGAGTTTCTGCCACCCAGGTGGGGCTCCACGGAATGAAAGGAAGGCCTTCAGCGGGTAGAGTCCAAAATGAGTCCCAGGGTGAGAGGGTGACCTGCTGTTTTGTAGTGAAAGGACGAATGTACTAGGTCCTGTGGTTCCTTCACTACAGGGAACAGGGAGTTGAAGCATGATGCCTAGTGTGGCCCACAATATTGCCCTTTCCACTGACTGCTGTCCAGCCCCCATAATCTCTGTATTGAGAAGTCCAGTAGCAAGGAAGACCTCGCCAGGGCACAAAAAGTCTTGCGTCCCATTGAAGAACGCTCCTGCATTTCTTACCAACCAGATGAATGACGTTTGATGCAGGGTATTCTTTGCTGGAAGGCACTTGGGACCCAGGGCGTGGGGGAGCTGGTGAGAGGTTGGAGACACCTGCCCAACTAAGCTTTCTAATTTTTCATGGCACCCTGGGTGTTGCCCTGCACTTTGGGGACAAACAGGAGCGAGAGAATTTCCCACCATGAGGAGAGCCAGGTGTCCGACTTAGTACCCAGATGTGTTTCTCAAAGGTAGAGGTAAGAAATTTGATGTGCCGCCATCTCTCAGTCTCCGGAATTACCGTATCCAAGTAGCTTCAGAGGGCCGGCTTTTCTTTCAGAGACACGGGACAGTCAGGTTCGTCCAAAATCCATGAAATATGTTTGAGTGGTCCGAACAGGGACAGGAGACGAAACCAGCAGACGTGGTCAACTTTACTGTACACAAGGAAGAGCTTCCCTCAGTGAGCACAAGACGGTTTTTAATGGACCGGCCAAAAATGTGTCCCTTCTTGTGTTCCCTCGTGGAATGGAAGTTTCTAACTGAAAGGGAATTAGGGTGTGGTAGGTGGGGCTACACTTGCTCATGAGCCATTGATGAATACTCTGCACCGGGAAATTGACAAAGTGCACTCCATCAGTCTGGATGGCACAGTCTTTCGCATGCCTATTCAGACCTGTGTCTACCCAGTAGAATAGGGCAAAATGTGGCTTAATGACGGTGAAGACTTGTGAGGCTCCACAGTCTTACTCCAAGTGGACTCCTTGTCTGCAGTGTGTGGCCTCTAACATAGTGTTCGACGGATCTGTCAGTTGGCTCTTTGAGAGACATTTGACAGCTGCGCCCAGCTCTGTGTTCCTCAGGCAGAAGGTCTTTACCATCTTTCTCCCTGGACGAAAGCATTGCTTGCCTTACAGAAACAACATGAGATGCTTAGAAGTGAAACGAATGCAGAATGAGAGAGACCGGTGTTCTTCTGCTATGGCACATGTGCCCAGGATTCGGGCAACTTCTGAAGTGTTGGAAGGACGTGCGAAAGGTGCATTTCTTGGCCCTGCGTGCAATGCTAGGGCAAGCCCAGTGCTCGCTTGGCAGGAACGAGTGTGACCACTTTGGCTTCATGCAAAGAAAGCCTTCCCTGTTCACGTCGAATATGGAAGGATTGCTCACAAGCCAGATACATGAACTGTCAAAAGCCACCCTCGGGCGCTGCCTGGAACATAAGCGTCGCAGGTTTAGGCGGGTACGGTTTTCTTTCACAAGTATATCAACGTTGGGTTGGAAGCCACCGCTTTGCATCTTTCCTGACCATGAGGCCTTCAGGCAAGAAGGAAACAGCGGCCAGCGTCACCCTATGGAATGAAAAATTTCCCAGAGGAACTGGAAGATGTGGTTGAATGGACCAGCACAAACGGGTCCTGCAGGCCTCCCTCTGGTGGGAGGGGACATTGAACTTTGCATGTGAAATATGGAGCGGGTGATGCAATAATGGGGCCAAGTAAATCTTCATAATGTCCATAGGGTGCTGAGCCAGCGAAAATGTGGTCTTGGTGCTGGAGAGGAGAAAGCCTCTCACATGGCCCCAAACAAGTTGCACCTAGGATTATGCCGGCTGTTCCGTAGAAGAAAAGGAAGCACCTGGGCACTGTGTTCTCTCCATGAGAAGAAGAGGCTTGTGAAGTGCTCGGCCTGGAGTAAAGTGGCGTGGAAGTCATTCGACGTGATGCTATTTCTGAGGGAGTGTCAAGCTGTGCTAACCTCTGTACTCTAAGGGCCGATAGAAGCGTGGTTGTTCTCAAACTAGGAAGAGGATGGTACCCCGAAGGGAAAAAGGGATGTGTTTCACTGAGGGGCAATGAATGAAGGTTGACGCCGGCGGTTGTTTCAGGGAATGGAATGATTAGGCAGGATTGGGGGCAGCTTAGTGAAAAGTTTGGAAGCCGCTGACGACCTACCTGTCCCAGGGTTCCTTGGCAAGCTGAGCAAAGGTCGGTGTTCAAACTCCCAACAGGAGGGTGCGTATCTCAGACTGAGGGGAAAGAAAGATGTGTCGTGAAATGGGACTGTTTCCCACAGAGGCAGGTGGGAGACCTTCTATACACAGGATGCTTTCAGGGCTCAGACATGATACAAGGGCCCTAAGCACGAGGGGTTTTCTTTCATAGAATGAGTGTACCGCTCGTGTGTCTACACATTGCTTTGAGCCTCTCCTCAAATCAGGTATGAACCATGGAGTAAACACCAAGTCCAGTTAAGGCCTGTGAACACGTGCGTTTAGCCTAGTAACTGGCAGGGCTTTTGAGAGAATTTTCCTCACACTGGCAATGTGGTTTCCTTGATGGGAAGTGATGGGTGGTATGGTCCACATTGGAGTGCTTTGTGCCAAATGATTATAAAACTCAAACGTGGAATTTTCCGGTGAGGTTCTGCCACCCAGAGAGAGCTCCATGCGATGGAAAGTAAAGCCTTTCAGAGAGTAGAGTCCAACATGTGTCCCAGGGCAACAGGGTGGGCCACGGTTCCCTAGCTGAAGAATGAAGGAACCAGGCCCTGTGTTTCTTTCACTACGGGGACCAGGGAGTTGCAGTATGATGCCTGGAGTTGCCCGCAAGAGGTCCCTTTCAAACCACTGATGTCCAGTCCCCATAAGTTCTGTAGTCGGAAGTCCAGTAACAGGGAAGACCTTGCCAGGTCATGAAAAGCCTTGCTTCCCATTCCAGAACGCTCCTGTATTTCTTCACAGCCAGATGAATGAAGTTTGATGCAGGGTGTGCTTTGCTGGGAAGGCATTTTGGACCGAGGGTGTGAGGGATCTAGTGAGATGCTGGAGCCACCTGCTCAACTAGGCTTTCTAAAGTTGCATGACACCCTTAATGATTCCCTGCACTTCCGGGACACACAGTATTTAGGGCATTTCCAAACGTGAGGAAAGCCAAGTTTCCCACTTAGTACACGGTTGTGATTCTGAAAGCGAGAGGCAAGATTCTGATGTGCCGCCACCTCTCAGTGTCTGGATTTATGCTATCAAAGCAGCTTCAGAGGGACAGCTTTTCTTTCTGAGCCACAGGACAGTCAGGTTCGTCCAAATTCCCTGAAACGACTTTGAGTGGTCCAATCGAGGACAGGAGTCAAAACTAGAAGACGTGGAAGCTTTTCTGTACACAAGGACGAGCTTCCCTCAGTGAGCACAAGACTGGTTTGAATGGACCAGCAAAAAAGTTTCACTTGTGGTGTTACCTCGGGAAGGGAAGTTTCAACTTGTGGGGCACCTCGGGAGGGGTAGGTGGGGTTACACTTGCAGATGAGCCATTGGTGATTTCTCTGCACTGGAAACTGGCCAAAATTGCTCCCTGAGTCTGGAAGGCAGAGTCTTTAACAATGCCAAGCGGAGCCCGTGTCTGCTGGGAAGAATGTGGCAAAATGTGGCTTAAGGACAGTGAAGACCTTCGAGGCTCCGTCTTCCTTCCGCAAGTGGACGCCATGTCCGCAGTGTGTGCCCTCTAGCACAGGGTTCCAGGGACCTGTCCGTCGGCTCTTTGAGAGGCATTTGACAGCTGCACCACGCTCTGTGTTCCTCAGTTGGAAGGTCGTCATGGTCTTTCACCCTGTAAAAAAAGGCTTGCTTGCCTTACAGAAACCACATGTGATGCTTAGAAGTGAAACGAATGCAGAGCGAGACAGACCGGTGTCTTCTGGCACAGCACATGTCCCCAGGATTTAGGGCAGCTTCCGAAGCATTGGAAGGACGGGCCAAAGGTGCATTTTCAGACAATGCGTGCAATGCTGGGGAAGGTTGTTTCTTCTGTGGCAGCAAGGTGGGAGAGTCCTTCGGAATTCATGCAAAGGAAGCCTTCCGTGTTCACATTCAACACGGAATGTTTGCTCACAAGCCAGAGGCAAGAACTGCCACGAGCCACCCTCTGGCCCTGCATGGAAAATAAGCGTTCTGGGTTTCGGCAGGTAGGGTATTGTTTCACACATGTATCACCAAAGGTGGGAAGTGGCTGCTTTGCACCTTTTTTGAACGTGAGCCCCTCAGGTGAGAGGGAAACAAATGCCCCTTTAACCTTACAAATGAAAACTTTCCCAGAGGAACCAGAAGGGGCAGAATGGAGCAGCACAAAGGTTCCTGCAGGCCTCCCACTAGTTGGAAGGGACTATGAAGCTTGTGTGTGGTATGTGGAGAGGGGGATGTGATAATGCGGCCAACTAAACATTTATAATGCTCATAGGGTTTTGAGCTAATGAGAATGTGATCCTGCCGCTGGAGACAGTAAAGACTTTCACATGGCATAGTACAAGAGGTTGCAGGTAGAAGGAGTGTGGCTGTGTTCGTTAGAAGAAGAAGGAAGAGCCTGGGCACTGTGTTCTCTCCCTAAGAGGAAGAGGTTTGTGAATCGCACGGCTAGGTGTGAAGGTGGTGTGGAAGGTATCCACCTTGCTGGACTTTACCAGGTAGTGTCAAGCTGTGCTATGCTCTGTAATATAAGGGCCGATAGGAGCGCAGTCGTTTACACTCTGTGAACAGGATGGTTCCCTGAAGAGAAAGAGGGATGTGTTTCTTCGAGGCGCAATGAAAGAATGTAAGTGCCGACGGTTGTTACATGGTACAAAACCGTAGGCAGGATTGGGGGCAGCTTAGTTAAACGTTTGCAGACCGTTGCCGCCCTACGTTTCCCAGCATTCCACGGCAAGCTGAGCAAAGCTCCATGTTCCAATTTCCAACGGGAGTGAAAGGTTCTTGGACTGGGTGGATAGAAGTATGTATCACGAAATGGGTGTGTTTCTCACAGAGGATGATAGGAGACCTTCTACTCTGAAGATCTTTTCAGGGCATGGATGTGAGCCAAGAGTCATAAGCACGAGGGGTTTTCTTTCATAGAATGAAGGTACCACTGGTGTGTCTACAACACTGTTTTGAGCCATTCCCGAAAGCAGGTACCTACCATGGACTAGAAGCCACGTTCCCCTTAAGGCCTGTGAACACGTGCCGTTAGCCTAGTAACTGGCAGGTTTTTGAGAGCCTTTTCCTTGCAGTGGCAATGTTGTCTCCTTGAAGGGCAGCAATGGATGGCGTGGGCCAGATTGCAGTTCTTTATGTCACATGCTTGCTAATCCCACATGTGGAATTCTCAGGTGAGTTTCTGCCACCCAGGTGGGGCTCCACGGAATGAAAGGAAGGCCTTCAGCGGGTAGAGTCCAAAATGAGTCCCAGGGTGAGAGGGTGACCTGCTGTTTTGTAGTGAAAGGACGAATGTACTAGGTCCTGTGGTTCCTTCACTACAGGGAACAGGGAGTTGAAGCATGATGCCTAGTGTGGCCCACAATATTGCCCTTTCCACTGACTGCTGTCCAGCCCCCATAATCTCTGTATTGAGAAGTCCAGTAGCAAGGAAGACCTCGCCAGGGCACAAAAAGTCTTGCGTCCCATTGAAGAACGCTCCTGCATTTCTTACCAACCAGATGAATGACGTTTGATGCAGGGTATTCTTTGCTGGAAGGCACTTGGGACCCAGGGCGTGGGGGAGCTGGTGAGAGGTTGGAGACACCTGCCCAACTAAGCTTTCTAATTTTTCATGGCACCCTGGGTGTTGCCCTGCACTTTGGGGACAAACAGGAGCGAGAGAATTTCCCACCATGAGGAGAGCCAGGTGTCCGACTTAGTACCCAGATGTGTTTCTCAAAGGTAGAGGTAAGAAATTTGATGTGCCGCCATCTCTCAGTCTCCGGAATTACCGTATCCAAGTAGCTTCAGAGGGCCGGCTTTTCTTTCAGAGACACGGGACAGTCAGGTTCGTCCAAAATCCATGAAATATGTTTGAGTGGTCCGAACAGGGACAGGAGACGAAACCAGCAGACGTGGTCAACTTTACTGTACACAAGGAAGAGCTTCCCTCAGTGAGCACAAGACGGTTTTTAATGGACCGGCCAAAAATGTGTCCCTTCTTGTGTTCCCTCGTGGAATGGAAGTTTCTAACTGAAAGGGAATTAGGGTGTGGTAGGTGGGGCTACACTTGCTCATGAGCCATTGATGAATACTCTGCACCGGGAAATTGACAAAGTGCACTCCATCAGTCTGGATGGCACAGTCTTTCGCATGCCTATTCAGACCTGTGTCTACCCAGTAGAATAGGGCAAAATGTGGCTTAATGACGGTGAAGACTTGTGAGGCTCCACAGTCTTACTCCAAGTGGACTCCTTGTCTGCAGTGTGTGGCCTCTAACATAGTGTTCGACGGATCTGTCAGTTGGCTCTTTGAGAGACATTTGACAGCTGCGCCCAGCTCTGTGTTCCTCAGGCAGAAGGTCTTTACCATCTTTCTCCCTGGACGAAAGCATTGCTTGCCTTACAGAAACAACATGAGATGCTTAGAAGTGAAACGAATGCAGAATGAGAGAGACCGGTGTTCTTCTGCTATGGCACATGTGCCCAGGATTTGGGCAACTTCTGAAGTGTTGGAAGGACGTGCGAAAGGTGCATTTCTTGGCCCTGCGTGCAATGCTAGGGCAAGCCCAGTGCTCGCTTGGCAGGAACGAGTGTGACCACTTTGGCTTCATGCAAAGAAAGCCTTCCCTGTTCACGTCGAATATGGAAGGATTGCTCACAAGCCAGATACATGAACTGTCAAAAGCCACCCTCGGGCGCTGCCTGGAACATAAGCGTCGCAGGTTTAGGCGGGTACGGTTTTCTTTCACAAGTATATCAACGTTGGGTTGGAAGCCACCGCTTTGCATCTTTCCTGACCATGAGGCCTTCAGGCAAGAAGGAAACAGCGGCCAGGGTCACCCTATGGAATGAAAAATTTCCCAGAGGAACTGGAAGATGTGGTTGAATGGACCAGCACAAACGGGTCCTGCAGGCCTCCCTCTGGTGGGAGGGGACATTGAACTTTGCATGTGAAATATGGAGCGGGTGATGCAATAATGGGGCCAAGTAAATCTTCATAATGCCCATAGGGTGCTGAGCCAGCGAAAATGTGGTCTTGGTGCTGGAGAGGAGAAAGCCTCTCACATGGCCCCAAACAAGTTGCACCTAGGATTATGCCGGCTGTTCCGTAGAAGAAAAGGAAGCACCTGGGCACTGTGTTCTCTCCATGAGAAGAAGAGGCTTGTGAAGTGCTCGGCCTGGAGTAAAGTGGCGTGGAAGTCATTCGACGTGATGCTATTTCTGAGGGAGTGTCAAGCTGTGCTAACCTCTGTACTCTAAGGGCCGATAGAAGCGTGGTTGTTCTCAAACTAGGAAGAGGATGGTACCCCGAAGGGAAAAAGGGATGCGTTTCACTGAGGGGCAATGAATGAAGGTTGACGCCGGCGGTTGTTTCAGGGAATGGAATGATTAGGCAGGATTGGGGGCAGCTTAGTGAAAAGTTTGGAAGCCGCTGACGACCTACCTGTCCCAGGGTTCCTTGGCAAGCTGAGCAAAGGTCGGTGTTCAAACTCCCAACAGGAGGGTGCGTATCTCAGACTGAGGGGAAAGAAAGATGTGTCGTGAAATGGGACTGTTTCCCACAGAGGCAGGTGGGAGACCTTCTATACACAGGATGCTTTCAGGGCTCAGACATGATACAAGGGCCCTAAGCACGGGGGGTTTTCTTTCATAGAATGAGTGTACCGCTCGTGTGTCTACACATTGCTTTGAGCCTCTCCTCAAATCAGGTATGAACCATGGAGTAAACACCAAGTCCAGTTAAGGCCTGTGAACACGTGCATTTAGCCTAGTAACTGGCAGGGCTTTTGAGAGAATTTTCCTCACACTGGCAATGTGGTTTCCTTGATGGGAAGTGATGGGTGGTATGGTCCACATTGGAGTGCTTTGTGCCAAATGATTATAAAACTCAAACGTGGAATTTTCCGGTGAGGTTCTGCCACCCAGAGAGAGCTCCATGCGATGGAAAGTAAAGCCTTTCAGAGAGTAGAGTCCAACATGTGTCCCAGGGCAACAGGGTGGGCCACGGTTCCCTAGCTGAAGAATGAAGGAACCAGGCCCTGTGTTTCTTTCACTACGGGGACCAGGGAGTTGCAGTATGATGCCTGGAGTTGCCCGCAAGAGGTCCCTTTCAAACCACTGATGTCCAGTCCCCATAAGTTCTGTAGTCGGAAGTCCAGTAACAGGGAAGACCTTGCCAGGTCATGAAAAGCCTTGCTTCCCATTCCAGAACGCTCCTGTATTTCTTCACAGCCAGATGAATGAAGTTTGATGCAGGGTGTGCTTTGCTGGGAAGGCATTTTGGACCGAGGGTGTGAGGGATCTAGTGAGATGCTGGAGCCACCTGCTCAACTAGGCTTTCTAAAGTTGCATGACACCCTTAATGATTCCCTGCACTTCCGGGACACACAGTATTTAGGGCATTTCCAAACGTGAGGAAAGCCAAGTTTCCCACTTAGTACACGGTTGTGATTCTGAAAGCGAGAGGCAAGATTCTGATGTGCCGCCACCTCTCAGTGTCTGGATTTATGCTATCAAAGCAGCTTCAGAGGGACAGCTTTTCTTTCTGAGCCACAGGACAGTCAGGTTCGTCCAAATTCCCTGAAACGACTTTGAGTGGTCCAATCGAGGACAGGAGTCAAAACTAGAAGACGTGGAAGCTTTTCTGTACACAAGGACGAGCTTCCCTCAGTGAGCACAAGACTGGTTTGAATGGACCAGCAAAAAAGTTTCACTTGTGGTGTTACCTCGGGAAGGGAAGTTTCAACTTGTGGGGCACCTCGGGAGGGGTAGGTGGGGTTACACTTGCAGATGAGCCATTGGTGATTTCTCTGCACTGGAAACTGGCCAAAATTGCTCCCTGAGTCTGGAAGGCAGAGTCTTTAACAATGCCAAGCGGAGCCCGTGTCTGCTGGGAAGAATGTGGCAAAATGTGGCTTAAGGACAGTGAAGACCTTCGAGGCTCCGTCTTCCTTCCGCAAGTGGACGCCATGTCCGCAGTGTGTGCCCTCTAGCACAGGGTTCCAGGGACCTGTCCGTCGGCTCTTTGAGAGGCATTTGACAGCTGCACCACGCTCTGTGTTCCTCAGTTGGAAGGTCGTCATGGTCTTTCACCCTGTAAAAAAAGGCTTGCTTGCCTTACAGAAACCACATGTGATGCTTAGAAGTGAAACGAATGCAGAGCGAGACAGACCGGTGTCTTCTGGCACAGCACATGTCCCCAGGATTTAGGGCAGCTTCCGAAGCATTGGAAGGACGGGCCAAAGGTGCATTTTCAGACAATGCGTGCAATGCTGGGGAAGGTTGTTTCTTCTGTGGCAGCAAGGTGGGAGAGTCCTTCGGAATTCATGCAAAGGAAGCCTTCCGTGTTCACATTCAACACGGAATGTTTGCTCACAAGCCAGAGGCAAGAACTGCCACGAGCCACCCTCTGGCCCTGCATGGAAAATAAGCGTTCTGGGTTTCGGCAGGTAGGGTATTGTTTCACACATGTATCACCAAAGGTGGGAAGTGGCTGCTTTGCACCTTTTTTGAACGTGAGCCCCTCAGGTGAGAGGGAAACAAATGCCCCTTTAACCTTACAAATGAAAACTTTCCCAGAGGAACCAGAAGGGGCAGAATGGAGCAGCACAAAGGTTCCTGCAGGCCTCCCACTAGTTGGAAGGGACTATGAAGCTTGTGTGTGGTATGTGGAGAGGGGGATGTGATAATGCGGCCAACTAAACATTTATAATGCTCATAGGGTTTTGAGCTAATGAGAATGTGATCCTGCCGCTGGAGACAGTAAAGACTTTCACATGGCATAGTACAAGAGGTTGCAGGTAGAAGGAGTGTGGCTGTGTTCGTTAGAAGAAGAAGGAAGAGCCTGGGCACTGTGTTCTCTCCCTAAGAGGAAGAGGTTTGTGAATCGCACGGCTAGGTGTGAAGGTGGTGTGGAAGGTATCCACCTTGCTGGACTTTACCAGGTAGTGTCAAGCTGTGCTATGCTCTGTAATATAAGGGCCGATAGGAGCGCAGTCGTTTACACTCTGTGAACAGGATGGTTCCCTGAAGAGAAAGAGGGATGTGTTTCTTCGAGGCGCAATGAAAGAATGTAAGTGCCGACGGTTGTTACATGGTACAAAACCGTAGGCAGGATTGGGGGCAGCTTAGTTAAACGTTTGCAGACCGTTGCCGCCCTACGTTTCCCAGCATTCCACGGCAAGCTGAGCAAAGCTCCATGTTCCAATTTCCAACGGGAGTGAAAGGTTCTTGGACTGGGTGGATAGAAGTATGTATCACGAAATGGGTGTGTTTCTCACAGAGGATGATAGGAGACCTTCTACTCTGAAGATCTTTTCAGGGCATGGATGTGAGCCAAGAGTCATAAGCACGAGGGGTTTTCTTTCATAGAATGAAGGTACCACTGGTGTGTCTACAACACTGTTTTGAGCCATTCCCGAAAGCAGGTACCTACCATGGACTAGAAGCCACGTTCCCCTTAAGGCCTGTGAACACGTGCCGTTAGCCTAGTAACTGGCAGGTTTTTGAGAGCCTTTTCCTTGCAGTGGCAATGTTGTCTCCTTGAAGGGCAGCAATGGATGGCGTGGGCCAGATTGCAGTTCTTTATGTCACATGCTTGCTAATCCCACATGTGGAATTCTCAGGTGAGTTTCTGCCACCCAGGTGGGGCTCCACGGAATGAAAGGAAGGCCTTCAGCGGGTAGAGTCCAAAATGAGTCCCAGGGTGAGAGGGTGACCTGCTGTTTTGTAGTGAAAGGACGAATGTACTAGGTCCTGTGGTTCCTTCACTACAGGGAACAGGGAGTTGAAGCATGATGCCTAGTGTGGCCCACAATATTGCCCTTTCCACTGACTGCTGTCCAGCCCCCATAATCTCTGTATTGAGAAGTCCAGTAGCAAGGAAGACCTCGCCAGGGCACAAAAAGTCTTGCGTCCCATTGAAGAACGCTCCTGCATTTCTTACCAACCAGATGAATGACGTTTGATGCAGGGTATTCTTTGCTGGAAGGCACTTGGGACCCAGGGCGTGGGGGAGCTGGTGAGAGGTTGGAGACACCTGCCCAACTAAGCTTTCTAATTTTTCATGGCACCCTGGGTGTTGCCCTGCACTTTGGGGACAAACAGGAGCGAGAGAATTTCCCACCATGAGGAGAGCCAGGTGTCCGACTTAGTACCCAGATGTGTTTCTCAAAGGTAGAGGTAAGAAATTTGATGTGCCGCCATCTCTCAGTCTCCGGAATTACCGTATCCAAGTAGCTTCAGAGGGCCGGCTTTTCTTTCAGAGACACGGGACAGTCAGGTTCGTCCAAAATCCATGAAATATGTTTGAGTGGTCCGAACAGGGACAGGAGACGAAACCAGCAGACGTGGTCAACTTTACTGTACACAAGGAAGAGCTTCCCTCAGTGAGCACAAGACGGTTTTTAATGGACCGGCCAAAAATGTGTCCCTTCTTGTGTTCCCTCGTGGAATGGAAGTTTCTAACTGAAAGGGAATTAGGGTGTGGTAGGTGGGGCTACACTTGCTCATGAGCCATTGATGAATACTCTGCACCGGGAAATTGACAAAGTGCACTCCATCAGTCTGGATGGCACAGTCTTTCGCATGCCTATTCAGACCTGTGTCTACCCAGTAGAATAGGGCAAAATGTGGCTTAATGACGGTGAAGACTTGTGAGGCTCCACAGTCTTACTCCAAGTGGACTCCTTGTCTGCAGTGTGTGGCCTCTAACATAGTGTTCGACGGATCTGTCAGTTGGCTCTTTGAGAGACATTTGACAGCTGCGCCCAGCTCTGTGTTCCTCAGGCAGAAGGTCTTTACCATCTTTCTCCCTGGACGAAAGCATTGCTTGCCTTACAGAAACAACATGAGATGCTTAGAAGTGAAACGAATGCAGAATGAGAGAGACCGGTGTTCTTCTGCTATGGCACATGTGCCCAGGATTTGGGCAACTTCTGAAGTGTTGGAAGGACGTGCGAAAGGTGCATTTCTTGGCCCTGCGTGCAATGTTAGGGCAAGCCCAGTGCTCGCTTGGCAGGAACGAGTGTGACCACTTTGGCTTCATGCAAAGAAAGCCTTCCCTGTTCACGTCGAATATGGAAGGATTGCTCACAAGCCAGATACATGAACTGTCAAAAGCCACCCTCGGGCGCTGCCTGGAACATAAGCGTCACAGGTTTAGGCGGGTACGGTTTTCTTTCACAAGTATATCAACGTTGGGTTGGAAGCCACCGCTTTGCATCTTTCCTGACCATGAGGCCTTCAGGCAAGAAGGAAACAGCGGCCAGGGTCACCCTATGGAATGAAAAATTTCCCAGAGGAACTGGAAGATGTGGTTGAATGGACCAGCACAAACGGGTCCTGCAGGCCTCCCTCTGGTGGGAGGGGACATTGAACTTTGCATGTGAAATATGGAGCGGGTGATGCAATAATGGGGCCAAGTAAATCTTCATAATGTCCATAGGGTGCTGAGCCAGCGAAAATGTGGTCTTGGTGCTGGAGAGGAGAAAGCCTCTCACATGGCCCCAAACAAGTTGCACCTAGGATTATGCCGGCTGTTCCGTAGAAGAAAAGGAAGCACCTGGGCACTGTGTTCTCTCCATGAGAAGAAGAGGCTTGTGAAGTGCTCGGCCTGGAGTAAAGTGGCGTGGAAGTCATTCGACGTGATGCTATTTCTGAGGGAGTGTCAAGCTGTGCTAACCTCTGTACTCTAAGGGCCGATAGAAGCGTGGTTGTTCTCAAACTAGGAAGAGGATGGTACCCCGAAGGGAAAAAGGGATGCGTTTCACTGAGGGGCAATGAATGAAGGTTGACGCCGGCGGTTGTTTCAGGGAATGGAATGATTAGGCAGGATTGGGGGCAGCTTAGTGAAAAGTTTGGAAGCCGCTGACGACCTACCTGTCCCAGGGTTCCTTGGCAAGCTGAGCAAAGGTCGGTGTTCAAACTCCCAACAGGAGGGTGCGTATCTCAGACTGAGGGGAAAGAAAGATGTGTCGTGAAATGGGACTGTTTCCCACAGAGGCAGGTGGGAGACCTTCTATACACAGGATGCTTTCAGGGCTCAGACATGATACAAGGGCCCTAAGCACGAGGGGTTTTCTTTCATAGAATGAGTGTACCGCTCGTGTGTCTACACATTGCTTTGAGCCTCTCCTCAAATCAGGTATGAACCATGGAGTAAACACCAAGTCCAGTTAAGGCCTGTGAACACGTGCGTTTAGCCTAGTAACTGGCAGGGCTTTTGAGAGAATTTTCCTCACACTGGCAATGTGGTTTCCTTGATGGGAAGTGATGGGTGGTATGGTCCACATTGGAGTGCTTTGTGCCAAATGATTATAAAACTCAAACGTGGAATTTTCCGGTGAGGTTCTGCCACCCAGAGAGAGCTCCATGCGATGGAAAGTAAAGCCTTTCAGAGAGTAGAGTCCAACATGTGTCCCAGGGCAACAGGGTGGGCCACGGTTCCCTAGCTGAAGAATGAAGGAACCAGGCCCTGTGTTTCTTTCACTACGGGGACCAGGGAGTTGCAGTATGATGCCTGGAGTTGCCCGCAAGAGGTCCCTTTCAAACCACTGATGTCCAGTCCCCATAAGTTCTGTAGTCGGAAGTCCAGTAACAGGGAAGACCTTGCCAGGTCATGAAAAGCCTTGCTTCCCATTCCAGAACGCTCCTGTATTTCTTCACAGCCAGATGAATGAAGTTTGATGCAGGGTGTGCTTTGCTGGGAAGGCATTTTGGACCGAGGGTGTGAGGGATCTAGTGAGATGCTGGAGCCACCTGCTCAACTAGGCTTTCTAAAGTTGCATGACACCCTTAATGATTCCCTGCACTTCCGGGACACACAGTATTTAGGGCATTTCCAAACGTGAGGAAAGCCAAGTTTCCCACTTAGTACACGGTTGTGATTCTGAAAGCGAGAGGCAAGATTCTGATGTGCCGCCACCTCTCAGTGTCTGGATTTATGCTATCAAAGCAGCTTCAGAGGGACAGCTTTTCTTTCTGAGCCACAGGACAGTCAGGTTCGTCCAAATTCCCTGAAACGACTTTGAGTGGTCCAATCGAGGACAGGAGTCAAAACTAGAAGACGTGGAAGCTTTTCTGTACACAAGGACGAGCTTCCCTCAGTGAGCACAAGACTGGTTTGAATGGACCAGCAAAAAAGTTTCACTTGTGGTGTTACCTCGGGAAGGGAAGTTTCAACTTGTGGGGCACCTCGGGAGGGGTAGGTGGGGTTACACTTGCAGATGAGCCATTGGTGATTTCTCTGCACTGGAAACTGGCCAAAATTGCTCCCTGAGTCTGGAAGGCAGAGTCTTTAACAATGCCAAGCGGAGCCCGTGTCTGCTGGGAAGAATGTGGCAAAATGTGGCTTAAGGACAGTGAAGACCTTCGAGGCTCCGTCTTCCTTCCGCAAGTGGACGCCATGTCCGCAGTGTGTGCCCTCTAGCACAGGGTTCCAGGGACCTGTCCGTCGGCTCTTTGAGAGGCATTTGACAGCTGCACCACGCTCTGTGTTCCTCAGTTGGAAGGTCGTCATGGTCTTTCACCCTGTAAAAAAAGGCTTGCTTGCCTTACAGAAACCACATGTGATGCTTAGAAGTGAAACGAATGCAGAGCGAGACAGACCGGTGTCTTCTGGCACAGCACATGTCCCCAGGATTTAGGGCAGCTTCCGAAGCATTGGAAGGACGGGCCAAAGGTGCATTTTCAGACAATGCGTGCAATGCTGGGGAAGGTTGTTTCTTCTGTGGCAGCAAGGTGGGAGAGTCCTTCGGAATTCATGCAAAGGAAGCCTTCCGTGTTCACATTCAACACGGAATGTTTGCTCACAAGCCAGAGGCAAGAACTGCCACGAGCCACCCTCTGGCCCTGCATGGAAAATAAGCGTTCTGGGTTTCGGCAGGTAGGGTATTGTTTCACACATGTATCACCAAAGGTGGGAAGTGGCTGCTTTGCACCTTTTTTGAACGTGAGCCCCTCAGGTGAGAGGGAAACAAATGCCCCTTTAACCTTACAAATGAAAACTTTCCCAGAGGAACCAGAAGGGGCAGAATGGAGCAGCACAAAGGTTCCTGCAGGCCTCCCACTAGTTGGAAGGGACTATGAAGCTTGTGTGTGGTATGTGGAGAGGGGGATGTGATAATGCGGCCAACTAAACATTTATAATGCTCATAGGGTTTTGAGCTAATGAGAATGTGATCCTGCCGCTGGAGACAGTAAAGACTTTCACATGGCATAGTACAAGAGGTTGCAGGTAGAAGGAGTGTGGCTGTGTTCGTTAGAAGAAGAAGGAAGAGCCTGGGCACTGTGTTCTCTCCCTAAGAGGAAGAGGTTTGTGAATCGCACGGCTAGGTGTGAAGGTGGTGTGGAAGGTATCCACCTTGCTGGACTTTACCAGGTAGTGTCAAGCTGTGCTATGCTCTGTAATATAAGGGCCGATAGGAGCGCAGTCGTTTACACTCTGTGAACAGGATGGTTCCCTGAAGAGAAAGAGGGATGTGTTTCTTCGAGGCGCAATGAAAGAATGTAAGTGCCGACGGTTGTTACATGGTACAAAACCGTAGGCAGGATTGGGGGCAGCTTAGTTAAACGTTTGCAGACCGTTGCCGCCCTACATTTCCCAGCATTCCACGGCAAGCTGAGCAAAGCTCCATGTTCCAATTTCCAACGGGAGTGAAAGGTTCTTGGACTGGGTGGATAGAAGTATGTATCACGAAATGGGTGTGTTTCTCACAGAGGATGATAGGAGACCTTCTACTCTGAAGATCTTTTCAGGGCATGGATGTGAGCCAAGAGTCATAAGCACGAGGGGTTTTCTTTCATAGAATGAAGGTACCACTGGTGTGTCTACAACACTGTTTTGAGCCATTCCCGAAAGCAGGTACCTACCATGGACTAGAAGCCACGTTCCCCTTAAGGCCTGTGAACACGTGCCGTTAGCCTAGTAACTGGCAGGTTTTTGAGAGCCTTTTCCTTGCAGTGGCAATGTTGTCTCCTTGAAGGGCAGCAATGGATGGCGTGGGCCAGATTGCAGTTCTTTATGTCACATGCTTGCTAATCCCACATGTGGAATTCTCAGGTGAGTTTCTGCCACCCAGGTGGGGCTCCACGGAATGAAAGGAAGGCCTTCAGCGGGTAGAGTCCAAAATGAGTCCCAGGGTGAGAGGGTGACCTGCTGTTTTGTAGTGAAAGGACGAATGTACTAGGTCCTGTGGTTCCTTCACTACAGGGAACAGGGAGTTGAAGCATGATGCCTAGTGTGGCCCACAATATTGCCCTTTCCACTGACTGCTGTCCAGCCCCCATAATCTCTGTATTGAGAAGTCCAGTAGCAAGGAAGACCTCGCCAGGGCACAAAAAGTCTTGCGTCCCATTGAAGAACGCTCCTGCATTTCTTACCAACCAGATGAATGACGTTTGATGCAGGGTATTCTTTGCTGGAAGGCACTTGGGACCCAGGGCGTGGGGGAGCTGGTGAGAGGTTGGAGACACCTGCCCAACTAAGCTTTCTAATTTTTCATGGCACCCTGGGTGTTGCCCTGCACTTTGGGGACAAACAGGAGCGAGAGAATTTCCCACCATGAGGAGAGCCAGGTGTCCGACTTAGTACCCAGATGTGTTTCTCAAAGGTAGAGGTAAGAAATTTGATGTGCCGCCATCTCTCAGTCTCCGGAATTACCGTATCCAAGTAGCTTCAGAGGGCCGGCTTTTCTTTCAGAGACACGGGACAGTCAGGTTCGTCCAAAATCCATGAAATATGTTTGAGTGGTCCGAACAGGGACAGGAGACGAAACCAGCAGACGTGGTCAACTTTACTGTACACAAGGAAGAGCTTCCCTCAGTGAGCACAAGACGGTTTTTAATGGACCGACAAGAAAGTGTCTCTTATTTTGTTCCCTCGTGGAAGGGAAGTTTCAAACTGAAAGGGAATTAGGGTGTGGTACGTGCACATGAGCAATTGATGAATTCTCTTTACCGGGATTGGGACCTGGGCTGCTATCTACGTTAATGTTCTGTGCATCCACTTCGCAGCTGTTCTCTCTCAGCCGGTCCCAACGCCTTTGGGGAAGAGTTTCCTGAGAGGGTCGGAAACAGGAAAGTAGCCGACAGGCCCGCGACGATGCCAGCGCTCTCCAGCCACAATGCCACCAGCCTCAGACACTTGCGTTCTCTTTGGTACATGAAAGAACACTGTGCTTGGAAGCTTCTTCCATCCAGCCTGCGAGTCTCACTTCCACTGTGTCCTAGGATTCCAAGTGTTGCCATGCCGTCACAATGGCCAGTTCTTAGGCCTCTGACGGCTGAGTGTCTGGCAGCTCTCAAAGAGACCTTAGGAATGCTGGCTTTTTGGCTCCTTCCACCGAGAAACCGGCTCCCGCAGATCCTCTGTCGTTAGTTATTTCACGTCAGCATATCTCTGGGCGCCCTCATTCCTCCTCCACGAAGTAAGACACAAACGGAATTGCCCTAAAGGGAAGAAGCCTTCAGAGTCGGGCAGAGAGGCAGTCTCTCCCACTCAGCATTCCCACACGGCTGAGCACAGGGTATGGTACCGAGAGAGGGAGTAAGACAGCCGTAACACCGAGATTTCCACATTGTAGCATAGACCTCACGCCTCAAGGCCACTTCGATTTCAGAGCGAAGACGCCAGGCTTCAGTGTGCTTTCCTGTGGCAGGGAAACTTTGCTTTCATTCCTGAGGTGGCACATTGGCTCAGGAGTGCCCCGCCCCAAGGACGCACGCTGTGCAGGTCGACTGGTTGAGATCAGCCCTTCTGGCTCTTTCACGGAGAAACCGACTGGGGAAAGAGCCGTTGAAAAGGTGGAGACGGTGGTGGCTTTCCCTCGTCTACACAGGGACAGCACTCTGAAGGCGAGGAGCTGCTGACGGGGGGTAGCAAATTCGCCAATTCTGAAAAGAAACATTTCGTTGTAAGCGGGTTCCATAAGTCTTGCCCCATTTCTCAGCTGCCTATCATGGAGGCCAGTCAGCTGGCAGACTCCCCTCAGGCCCTGCTTCCCAGGCTGTGGTACAGACACGCCGCCTGCTTCAGCCCAAAGGGACAGCTTATCACAAGAGAAAAACCCTGTGTGGGAAAGCTCCTGCCTAACCCTCGCCTCAAGCGCAAGCATAGTGGCCATTGGTCAAAGGCTTTCCCCACAAGCTTAACACGTTTGCTCCCATCTAGCCTCCGAAGGCCGAGTTGACCTAGCTCGGAGTCAAACTTGAGGAAAGCTACTCAGAGCGCTGGCGACTGCAAACTCTTTCACCAGGGAGCCCAAATCGAGTACACCTACTTGTGTTTTCCGGGGGCAGAACAAAAGGTGTCAACTTACACGCCTCCAGCCTGGGAGGTGCGAGGTACACTTTCTCCATGGGAAACAAGCCCATGCCTTCAGGGTGAAAGGCCTCTATGCCTCTTTGCTTCGGCAGCCCAGGGATAGCGTCAGCTCTGAAAGTCTTCCAAAGGAGCAGAGTCAGAGAACCTTTGAACCGCAGAGCAGGTGCAGCCCACAACAAGGACTGCTCTTGGCCTGAGAACACCCACTGCCCAGCGCTTCCTTGGGGTACACACGTGTAGAGGAAGGGGGTTGAATTCTGCTGCGTGATAACTCCTCCAGGCCACGTAGCGTGAGCACAAGTAGAGTAGCCCTACGTCTCATCCCAGTTTCCTGTGTAAGTTGTACCAGGCAAACTCCCTGCTTGAATCCCTGGGTGGGGTACGTACCCTCCAGAGAAAGATGGATGCCTGGGACCCTGGGCTGGTATCTAGGTGAGTGTTCTGTGCATCCACTTCGCAGCTGTTCTCTCTCAGCCGGTCCCAACGCCTTTGGGGAAGAGTTTCCTGAGAGGGTCGGAAACAGGAAAGTAGCCGACAGGCCCGCGACGATGCCAGCGCTCTCCAGCCACAATGCCACCAGCCTCAGACACTTGCGTTCTCTTTGGTACATGAAAGAACACTGTGCTTGGAAGCTTCTTCCATCCAGCTTGCGAGTCGCACTTCCACTGTGACCTAGGATTCCAAGTGTTGCCATGCCGTCACAATGGCCAGTTCTTAGGCCTCTGACGGCTGAGTGTCTGGCAGCTCTCAAAGAGACCTTAGGAATGCTGGCTTTTTGGCTCCTTCCACCGAGAAACCGGCTCCCGCAGATCCTCTGTCGTTAGTTATTTCACGTCAGCATATCTCTGGGCGCCCTCATTCCTCCTCCACGAAGTAAGACACAAACGGAATTGCCCTAAAGGGAAGAAGCCTTCAGAGTCGGGCAGAGAGGCAGTCTCTCCCACTCAGCATTCCCACACGGCTGAGCACAGGGTATGGTACCGAGAGAGGGAGTAAGACAGCCGTAACACCGAGCTTTTCCACATTGTAGCATAGACCTCACGCCTCAAGGCCACTTCGATTTCAGAGCGAAGACGCCAGGCTTCAGTGTGCTTTCCTGTGGCAGGGAAACTTTGCTTTCATTCCTGAGGTGGCACATTGGCTCAGGAGTGCCCCGCCCCCAAGGACTCACGCTGTGCAGGTCGATTGGTTGAGATCAGCCCTTCTGGCTCTTTCACGGGGAAACCGACTGGGGAAAGAGCCGTTGAAAAGGTGGAGACGGTGGTGGCTTTCCCTCGTCTACACAGGGACAGCACTCTGAAGGCGAGGAGCTGCTGACGGGGGGTAGCAAATTCTCCAATTCTGAAAAGAAACATTTCGTTGGAAGCGGGTTCCATAAGTCTTGCCCCATTTCTCAGCTGCCTATCATGGAGGCCAGTCAGCTGGCAGACTCCCCTCAGGCCCTGCTTCCCAGGCTGTGGTACAGACACGCCGCCTGCTTCAGCCCAAAGGGACAGCTTATCACAAGAGAAAAACCCTGTGTGGGAAAGCTCCTGCCTAACCCTCGCCTCAAGCGCAAGCATAGTGGCCATTGGTCAAAGGCTTTCCCCACAAGCTTAACACGTTTGCTCCCATCTAGCCTCCGAAGGCCGAGTTGACCTAGCTAGGAATCAAACTTGAGGAAAGCTACTCAGAGCGCCGGCGACTGCAAACTCTTTCACCAGGGAGCCCAAATCGAGTACACCTACTTGTGTTTTCCGGGGGCAGAACAAACGGTGTCAACTTACACGCCTCCAGCCTGGGAGGTGCGAGGTACACTTTCTCCATGGGAAACAAGCCCATGCCTTCAGGGTGAAAGGCCTCTATGCCTCTTTGCTTCGGCAGCCCAGGGATAGCGTCAGCTCTGAAAGTCTTCCAAAGGAGCAGAGTCAGAGAACCTTTGAACCGCAGAGCAGGGGCAGCCCACAACAAGGACTGCTCTTGGCCTGAGAACACCCACTGCCCAGCGCTTCCTTGGGGTACACACGTGTAGAGGAAGGGGGTTGAATTCTGCTGCGTGATAACTCCTCCAGGCCACGTAGCGTGAGCACAAGTAGAGTAGCCCTACGTCTCATCCCAGTTTCCTGTGTAAGTTGTACCAGGCAAACTCCCTGCTTGAATCCCTGGGTGGGGTACGTACCCTCCAGAGAAAGATGGATGCCTGGGACCCTGGGCTGGTATCTAGGTGAGTGTTCTGTGCATCCACTTCGCAGCTGTTCTCTCTCAGCCGGTCCCAACGCCTTTGGGGAAGAGTTTCCTGAGAGGGTCGGAAACAGGAAAGTAGCCGACAGGCCCGCGACGATGCCAGCGCTCTCCAGCCACAATGCCACCAGCCTCAGACACTTGCGTTCTCTTTGGTACATGAAAGAACACTGTGCTTGGAAGCTTCTTCCATCCAGCTTGCGAGTCGCACTTCCACTGTGACCTAGGATTCCAAGTGTTGCCATGCCGTCACAATGGCCAGTTCTTAGGCCTCTGACGGCTGAGTGTCTGGCAGCTCTCAAAGAGACCTTAGGAATGCTGGCTTTTTGGCTCCTTCCACCGAGAAACCGGCTCCCGCAGATCCTCTGTCGTTAGTTATTTCACGTCAGCATATCTCTGGGCGCCCTCATTCCTCCTCCACGAAGTAAGACACAAACGGAATTGCCCTAAAGGGAAGAAGCCTTCAGAGTCGGGCAGAGAGGCAGTCTCTCCCACTCAGCATTCCCACACGGCTGAGCACAGGGTATGGTACCGAGAGAGGGAGTAAGACAGCCGTAACACCGAGCTTTTCCACATTGTAGCATAGACCTCACGCCTCAAGGCCACTTCGATTTCAGAGCGAAGACGCCAGGCTTCAGTGTGCTTTCCTGTGGCAGGGAAACTTTGCTTTCATTCCTGAGGTGGCACATTGGCTCAGGAGTGCCCCGCCCCCAAGGACTCACGCTGTGCAGGTCGATTGGTTGAGATCAGCCCTTCTGGCTCTTTCACGGGGAAACCGACTGGGGAAAGAGCCGTTGAAAAGGTGGAGACGGTGGTGGCTTTCCCTCGTCTACACAGGGACAGCACTCTGAAGGCGAGGAGCTGCTGACGGGGGGTAGCAAATTCTCCAATTCTGAAAAGAAACATTTCGTTGTAAGCGGGTTCCATAAGTCTTGCCCCATTTCTCAGCTGCCTATCATGGAGGCCAGTCAGCTGGCAGACTCCCCTCAGGCCCTGCTTCCCAGGCTGTGGTACAGACACGCCGCCTGCTTCAGCCCAAAGGGACAGCTTATCACAAGAGAAAAACCCTGTGTGGGAAAGCTCCTGCCTAACCCTCGCCTCAAGCGCCAGCCTAGTGGCCACTGGTCAAAGGCTTTCCCCACAAGCTTAACACGTTTGCTCCCATCTAGCCTCCGAAGGCCGAGTTGACCTAGCTAGGAATCAAACTTGAGGAAAGCTACTCAGAGCGCCGGCGACTGCAAACTCTTTCACCAGGGAGCCCAAATCGAGTACACCTACTTGTGTTTTCCGGGGGCAGAACAAACGGTGTCAACTTACACGCCTCCAGCCTGGGAGGTGCGAGGTACACTTTCTCCATGGGAAACAAGCCCATGCCTTCAGGGTGAAAGGCCTCTATGCCTCTTTGCTTCGGCAGCCCAGGGATAGCGTCAGCTCTGAAAGTCTTCCAAAGGAGCAGAGTCAGAGAACCTTTGAACCGCAGAGCAGGTGCAGCCCACAACAAGGACTGCTCTTGGCCTGAGAACACCCACTGCCCAGCGCTTCCTTGGGGTACACACGTGTAGAGGAAGGGGGTTGAATTCTGCTGCGTGATAACTCCTCCAGGCCACGTAGCGTGAGCACAAGTAGAGTAGCCCTACGTCTCATCCCAGTTTCCTGTGTAAGTTGTACCAGGCAAACTCCCTGCTTGAATCCCTGGGTGGGGTACGTACCCTCCAGAGAAAGATGGATGCCTGGGACCCTGGGCTGGTATCTAGGTGAGTGTTCTGTGCATCCACTTCGCAGCTGTTCTCTCTCAGCCGGTCCCAACGCCTTTGGGGAAGAGTTTCCTGAGAGGGTCGGAAACAGGAAAGTAGCCGACAGGCCCGCGACGATGCCAGCGCTCTCCAGCCACAATGCCACCAGCCTCAGACACTTGCGTTCTCTTTGGTACATGAAAGAACACTGTGCTTGGAAGCTTCTTCCATCCAGCTTGCGAGTCGCACTTCCACTGTGACCTAGGATTCCAAGTGTTGCCATGCCGTCACAATGGCCAGTTCTTAGGCCTCTGACGGCTGAGTGTCTGGCAGCTCTCAAAGAGACCTTAGGAATGCTGGCTTTTTGGCTCCTTCCACCGAGAAACCGGCTCCCGCAGATCCTCTGTCGTTAGTTATTTCACGTCAGCATATCTCTGGGCGCCCTCATTCCTCCTCCACGAAGTAAGACACAAACGGAATTGCCCTAAAGGGAAGAAGCCTTCAGAGTCGGGCAGAGAGGCAGTCTCTCCCACTCAGCATTCCCACACGGCTGAGCACAGGGTATGGTACCGAGAGAGGGAGTAAGACAGCCGTAACACCGAGCTTTTCCACATTGTAGCATAGACCTCACGCCTCAAGGCCACTTCGATTTCAGAGCGAAGACGCCAGGCTTCAGTGTGCTTTCCTGTGGCAGGGAAACTTTGCTTTCATTCCTGAGGTGGCACATTGGCTCAGGAGTGCCCCGCCCCCAAGGACTCACGCTGTGCAGGTCGATTGGTTGAGATCAGCCCTTCTGGCTCTTTCACGGGGAAACCGACTGGGGAAAGAGCCGTTGAAAAGGTGGAGACGGTGGTGGCTTTCCCTCGTCTACACAGGGACAGCACTCTGAAGGCGAGGAGCTGCTGACGGGGGGTAGCAAATTCTCCAATTCTGAAAAGAAACATTTCGTTGTAAGCGGGTTCCATAAGTCTTGCCCCATTTCTCAGCTGCCTATCATGGAGGCCAGTCAGCTGGCAGACTCCCCTCAGGCCCTGCTTCCCAGGCTGTGGTACAGACACGCCGCCTGCTTCAGCCCAAAGGGACAGCTTATCACAAGAGAAAAACCCTGTGTGGGAAAGCTCCTGCCTAACCCTCGCCTCAAGCGCCAGCCTAGTGGCCACTGGTCAAAGGCTTTCCCCACAAGCTTAACACGTTTGCTCCCATCTAGCCTCCGAAGGCCGAGTTGACCTAGCTAGGAATCAAACTTGAGGAAAGCTACTCAGAGCGCCGGCGACTGCAAACTCTTTCACCAGGGAGCCCAAATCGAGTACACCTACTTGTGTTTTCCGGGGGCAGAACAAACGGTGTCAACTTACACGCCTCCAGCCTGGGAGGTGCGAGGTACACTTTCTCCATGGGAAACAAGCCCATGCCTTCAGGGTGAAAGGCCTCTATGCCTCTTTGCTTCGGCAGCCCAGGGATAGCGTCAGCTCTGAAAGTCTTCCAAAGGAGCAGAGTCAGAGAACCTTTGAACCGCAGAGCAGGGGCAGCCCACAACAAGGACTGCTCTTGGCCTGAGAACACCCACTGCCCAGCGCTTCCTTGGGGTACACACGTGTAGAGGAAGGGGGTTGAATTCTGCTGCGTGATAACTCCTCCAGGCCACGTAGCGTGAGCACAAGTAGAGTAGCCCTACGTCTCATCCCAGTTTCCTGTGTAAGTTGTACCAGGCAAACTCCCTGCTTGAATCCCTGGGTGGGGTACGTACCCTCCAGAGAAAGATGGATGCCTGGGACCCTGGGCTGGTATCTAGGTGAGTGTTCTGTGCATCCACTTCGCAGCTGTTCTCTCTCAGCCGGTCCCAACGCCTTTGGGGAAGAGTTTCCTGAGAGGGTCGGAAACAGGAAAGTAGCCGACAGGCCCGCGACGATGCCAGCGCTCTCCAGCCACAATGCCACCAGCCTCAGACACTTGCGTTCTCTTTGGTACATGAAAGAACACTGTGCTTGGAAGCTTCTTCCATCCAGCTTGCGAGTCGCACTTCCACTGTGACCTAGGATTCCAAGTGTTGCCATGCCGTCACAATGGCCAATTCTTAGGCCTCTGACGGCTGAGTGTCTGACAGCTCTCAAAGAGACCTTAGGAATGCTGGCTTTTTGGCTCCTTCCACCGAGAAACCGGCTCCCGCAGATCCTCTGTCGTTAGTTATTTCACGTCAGCATATCTCTGGGCGCCCTCATTCCTCCTCCACGAAGTAAGACACAAACGGAATTGCCCTAAAGGGAAGAAGCCTTCAGAGTCGGGCAGAGAGGCAGTCTCTCCCACTCAGCATTCCCACACGGCTGAGCACAGGGTATGGTACCGAGAGAGGGAGTAAGACAGCCGTAACACCGAGCTTTTCCACATTGTAGCATAGACCTCACGCCTCAAGGCCACTTCGATTTCAGAGCGAAGACGCCAGGCTTCAGTGTGCTTTCCTGTGGCAGGGAAACTTTGCTTTCATTCCTGAGGTGGCACATTGGCTCAGGAGTGCCCCGCCCCCAAGGACTCACGCTGTGCAGGTCGATTGGTTGAGATCAGCCCTTCTGGCTCTTTCACGGGGAAACCGACTGGGGAAAGAGCCGTTGAAAAGGTGGAGACGGTGGTGGCTTTCCCTCGTCTACACAGGGACAGCACTCTGAAGGCGAGGAGCTGCTGACGGGGGGTAGCAAATTCTCCAATTCTGAAAAGAAACATTTCGTTGTAAGCGGGTTCCATAAGTCTTGCCCCATTTCTCAGCTGCCTATCATGGAGGCCAGTCAGCTGGCAGACTCCCCTCAGGCCCTGCTTCCCAGGCTGTGGTACAGACACGCCGCCTGCTTCAGCCCAAAGGGACAGCTTATCACAAGAGAAAAACCCTGTGTGGGAAAGCTCCTGCCTAACCCTCGCCTCAAGCGCCAGCCTAGTGGCCACTGGTCAAAGGCTTTCCCCACAAGCTTAACACGTTTGCTCCCATCTAGCCTCCGAAGGCCGAGTTGACCTAGCTAGGAATCAAACTTGAGGAAAGCTACTCAGAGCGCCGGCGACTGCAAACTCTTTCACCAGGGAGCCCAAATCGAGTACACCTACTTGTGTTTTCCGGGGGCAGAACAAACGGTGTCAACTTACACGCCTCCAGCCTGGGAGGTGCGAGGTACACTTTCTCCATGGGAAACAAGCCCATGCCTTCAGGGTGAAAGGCCTCTATGCCTCTTTGCTTCGGCAGCCCAGGGATAGCGTCAGCTCTGAAAGTCTTCCAAAGGAGCAGAGTCAGAGAACCTTTGAACCGCAGAGCAGGTGCAGCCCACAACAAGGACTGCTCTTGGCCTGAGAACACCCACTGCCCAGCGCTTCCTTGGGGTACACACGTGTAGAGGAAGGGGGTTGAATTCTGCTGCGTGATAACTCCTCCAGGCCACGTAGCGTGAGCACAAGTAGAGTAGCCCTACGTCTCATCCCAGTTTCCTGTGTAAGTTGTACCAGGCAAACTCCCTGCTTGAATCCCTGGGTGGGGTACGTACCCTCCAGAGAAAGATGGATGCCTGGGACCCTGGGCTGGTATCTAGGTGAGTGTTCTGTGCATCCACTTCGCAGCTGTTCTCTCTCAGCCGGTCCCAACGCCTTTGGGGAAGAGTTTCCTGAGAGGGTCGGAAACAGGAAAGTAGCCGACAGGCCCGCGACGATGCCAGCGCTCTCCAGCCACAATGCCACCAGCCTCAGACACTTGCGTTCTCTTTGGTACATGAAAGAACACTGTGCTTGGAAGCTTCTTCCATCCAGCTTGCGAGTCGCACTTCCACTGTGACCTAGGATTCCAAGTGTTGCCATGCCGTCACAATGGCCAGTTCTTAGGCCTCTGACGGCTGAGTGTCTGGCAGCTCTCAAAGAGACCTTAGGAATGCTGGCTTTTTGGCTCCTTCCACCGAGAAACCGGCTCCCGCAGATCCTCTGTCGTTAGTTATTTCACGTCAGCATATCTCTGGGCGCCCTCATTCCTCCTCCACGAAGTAAGACACAAACGGAATTGCCCTAAAGGGAAGAAGCCTTCAGAGTCGGGCAGAGAGGCAGTCTCTCCCACTCAGCATTCCCACACGGCTGAGCACAGGGTATGGTACCGAGAGAGGGAGTAAGACAGCCGTAACACCGAGCTTTTCCACATTGTAGCATAGACCTCACGCCTCAAGGCCACTTCGATTTCAGAGCGAAGACGCCAGGCTTCAGTGTGCTTTCCTGTGGCAGGGAAACTTTGCTTTCATTCCTGAGGTGGCACATTGGCTCAGGAGTGCCCCGCCCCCAAGGACTCACGCTGTGCAGGTCGATTGGTTGAGATCAGCCCTTCTGGCTCTTTCACGGGGAAACCGACTGGGGAAAGAGCCGTTGAAAAGGTGGAGACGGTGGTGGCTTTCCCTCGTCTACACAGGGACAGCACTCTGAAGGCGAGGAGCTGCTGACGGGGGGTAGCAAATTCTCCAATTCTGAAAAGAAACATTTCGTTGTAAGCGGGTTCCATAAGTCTTGCCCCATTTCTCAGCTGCCTATCATGGAGGCCAGTCAGCTGGCAGACTCCCCTCAGGCCCTGCTTCCCAGGCTGTGTTACAGACACGCCGCCTGCTTCAGCCCAAAGGGACAGCTTATCACAAGAGAAAAACCCTGTGTGGGAAAGCTCCTGCCTAACCCTCGCCTCAAGCGCCAGCCTAGTGGCCACTGGTCAAAGGCTTTCCCCACAAGCTTAACACGTTTGCTCCCATCTAGCCTCCGAAGGCCGAGTTGACCTAGCTAGGAATCAAACTTGAGGAAAGCTACTCAGAGCGCCGGCGACTGCAAACTCTTTCACCAGGGAGCCCAAATCGAGTACACCTACTTGTGTTTTCCGGGGGCAGAACAAACGGTGTCAACTTACACGCCTCCAGCCTGGGAGGTGCGAGGTACACTTTCTCCATGGGAAACAAGCCCATGCCTTCAGGGTGAAAGGCCTCTATGCCTCTTTGCTTCGGCAGCCCAGGGATAGCGTCAGCTCTGAAAGTCTTCCAAAGGAGCAGAGTCAGAGAACCTTTGAACCGCAGAGCAGGGGCAGCCCACAACAAGGACTGCTCTTGGCCTGAGAACACCCACTGCCCAGCGCTTCCTTGGGGTACACACGTGTAGAGGAAGGGGGTTGAATTCTGCTGCGTGATAACTCCTCCAGGCCACGTAGCGTGAGCACAAGTAGAGTAGCCCTACGTCTCATCCCAGTTTCCTGTGTAAGTTGTACCAGGCAAACTCCCTGCTTGAATCCCTGGGTGGGGTACGTACCCTCCAGAGAAAGATGGATGCCTGGGACCCTGGGCTGGTATCTAGGTGAGTGTTCTGTGCATCCACTTCGCAGCTGTTCTCTCTCAGCCGGTCCCAACGCCTTTGGGGAAGAGTTTCCTGAGAGGGTCGGAAACAGGAAAGTAGCCGACAGGCCCGCGACGATGCCAGCGCTCTCCAGCCACAATGCCACCAGCCTCAGACACTTGCGTTCTCTTTGGTACATGAAAGAACACTGTGCTTGGAAGCTTCTTCCATCCAGCTTGCGAGTCGCACTTCCACTGTGACCTAGGATTCCAAGTGTTGCCATGCCGTCACAATGGCCAGTTCTTAGGCCTCTGACGGCTGAGTGTCTGGCAGCTCTCAAAGAGACCTTAGGAATGCTGGCTTTTTGGCTCCTTCCACCGAGAAACCGGCTCCCGCAGATCCTCTGTCGTTAGTTATTTCACGTCAGCATATCTCTGGGCGCCCTCATTCCTCCTCCACGAAGTAAGACACAAACGGAATTGCCCTAAAGGGAAGAAGCCTTCAGAGTCGGGCAGAGAGGCAGTCTCTCCCACTCAGCATTCCCACACGGCTGAGCACAGGGTATGGTACCGAGAGAGGGAGTAAGACAGCCGTAACACCGAGCTTTTCCACATTGTAGCATAGACCTCACGCCTCAAGGCCACTTCGATTTCAGAGCGAAGACGCCAGGCTTCAGTGTGCTTTCCTGTGGCAGGGAAACTTTGCTTTCATTCCTGAGGTGGCACATTGGCTCAGGAGTGCCCCGCCCCCAAGGACTCACGCTGTGCAGGTCGATTGGTTGAGATCAGCCCTTCTGGCTCTTTCACGGGGAAACCGACTGGGGAAAGAGCCGTTGAAAAGGTGGAGACGGTGGTGGCTTTCCCTCGTCTACACAGGGACAGCACTCTGAAGGCGAGGAGCTGCTGACGGGGGGTAGCAAATTCTCCAATTCTGAAAAGAAACATTTCGTTGTAAGCGGGTTCCATAAGTCTTGCCCCATTTCTCAGCTGCCTATCATGGAGGCCAGTCAGCTGGCAGACTCCCCTCAGGCCCTGCTTCCCAGGCTGTGGTACAGACACGCCGCCTGCTTCAGCCCAAAGGGACAGCTTATCACAAGAGAAAAACCCTGTGTGGGAAAGCTCCTGCCTAACCCTCGCCTCAAGCGCCAGCCTAGTGGCCACTGGTCAAAGGCTTTCCCCACAAGCTTAACACGTTTGCTCCCATCTAGCCTCCGAAGGCCGAGTTGACCTAGCTAGGAATCAAACTTGAGGAAAGCTACTCAGAGCGCCGGCGACTGCAAACTCTTTCACCAGGGAGCCCAAATCGAGTACACCTACTTGTGTTTTCCGGGGGCAGAACAAACGGTGTCAACTTACACGCCTCCAGCCTGGGAGGTGCGAGGTACACTTTCTCCATGGGAAACAAGCCCATGCCTTCAGGGTGAAAGGCCTCTATGCCTCTTTGCTTCGGCAGCCCAGGGATAGCGTCAGCTCTGAAAGTCTTCCAAAGGAGCAGAGTCAGAGAACCTTTGAACCGCAGAGCAGGGGCAGCCCACAACAAGGACTGCTCTTGGCCTGAGAACACCCACTGCCCAGCGCTTCCTTGGGGTACACACGTGTAGAGGAAGGGGGTTGAATTCTGCTGCGTGATAACTCCTCCAGGCCACGTAGCGTGAGCACAAGTAGAGTAGCCCTACATCTCATCCCAGTTTCCTGTGTAAGTTGTACCAGGCAAACTCCCTGCTTGAATCCCTGGGTGGGGTACGTACCCTCCAGAGAAAGATGGATGCCTGGGACCCTGGGCTGGTATCTAGGTGAGTGTTCTGTGCATCCACTTCGCAGCTGTTCTCTCTCAGCCGGTCCCAACGCCTTTGGGGAAGAGTTTCCTGAGAGGGTCGGAAACAGGAAAGTAGCCGACAGGCCCGCGACGATGCCAGCGCTCTCCAGCCACAATGCCACCAGCCTCAGACACTTGCGTTCTCTTTGGTACATGAAAGAACACTGTGCTTGGAAGCTTCTTCCATCCAGCTTGCGAGTCGCACTTCCACTGTGACCTAGGATTCCAAGTGTTGCCATGCCGTCACAATGGCCAGTTCTTAGGCCTCTGACGGCTGAGTGTCTGGCAGCTCTCAAAGAGACCTTAGGAATGCTGGCTTTTTGGCTCCTTCCACCGAGAAACCGGCTCCCGCAGATCCTCTGTCGTTAGTTATTTCACGTCAGCATATCTCTGGGCGCCCTCATTCCTCCTCCACGAAGTAAGACACAAACGGAATTGCCCTAAAGGGAAGAAGCCTTCAGAGTCGGGCAGAGAGGCAGTCTCTCCCACTCAGCATTCCCACACGGCTGAGCACAGGGTATGGTACCGAGAGAGGGAGTAAGACAGCCGTAACACCGAGCTTTTCCACAT
This sequence comes from Eubalaena glacialis, assembly GCF_028564815.1. Taxonomy (NCBI): domain Eukaryota; kingdom Metazoa; phylum Chordata; class Mammalia; order Artiodactyla; family Balaenidae; genus Eubalaena; species Eubalaena glacialis. Next base: position 31,526,660 of record NC_083730.1, read on the forward strand.
TGTAGCATAGACCTCACGCCTCAAGGCCACTTCGATTTCAGAGCGAAGACGCCAGGCTTCAGTGTGCTTTCCTGTGGCAGGGAAACTTTGCTTTCATTCCTGAGGTGGCACATTGGCTCAGGAGTGCCCCGCCCCCAAGGACTCACGCTGTGCAGGTCGATTGGTTGAGATCAGCCCTTCTGGCTCTTTCACGGGGAAACCGACTGGGGAAAGAGCCGTTGAAAAGGTGGAGACGGTGGTGGCTTTCCCTCGTCTACACAGGGACAGCACTCTGAAGGCGAGGAGCTGCTGACGGGGGGTAGCAAATTCTCCAATTCTGAAAAGAAACATTTCGTTGTAAGCGGGTTCCATAAGTCTTGCCCCATTTCTCAGCTGCCTATCATGGAGGCCAGTCAGCTGGCAGACTCCCCTCAGGCCCTGCTTCCCAGGCTGTGGTACAGACACGCCGCCTGCTTCAGCCCAAAGGGACAGCTTATCACAAGAGAAAAACCCTGTGTGGGAAAGCTCCTGCCTAACCCTCGCCTCAAGCGCCAGCCTAGTGGCCACTGGTCAAAGGCTTTCCCCACAAGCTTAACACGTTTGCTCCCATCTAGCCTCCGAAGGCCGAGTTGACCTAGCTCGGAATCAAACTTGAGGAAAGCTACTCAGAGCGCCGGCGACTGCAAACTCTTTCACCAGGGAGCCCAAATCGAGTACACCTACTTGTGTTTTCCGGGGGCAGAACAAACGGTGTCAACTTACACGCCTCCAGCCTGGGAGGTGCGAGGTACACTTTCTCCATGGGAAACAAGCCCATGCCTTCAGGGTGAAAGGCCTCTATGCCTCTTTGCTTCGGCAGCCCAGGGATAGCGTCAGCTCTGAAAGTCTTCCAAAGGAGCAGAGTCAGAGAACCTTTGAACCGCAGAGCAGGGGCAGCCCACAACAAGGACTGCTCTTGGCCTGAGAACACCCACTGCCCAGCGCTTCCTTGGGGTACACACGTGTAGAGGAAGGGGGTTGAATTCTGCTGCGTGATAACTCCTCCAGGCCACGTAGCGTGAGCACAAGTAGAGTAGCCCTACATCTCATCCCAGTTTCCTGTGTAAGTTGTACCAGGCAAACTCCCTGCTTGAATCCCTGGGTGGGGTACGTACCCTCCAGAGAAAGATGGATGCCTGGGACCCTGGGCTGGTATCTAGGTGAGTGTTCTGTGCATCCACTTCGCAGCTGTTCTCTCTCAGCCGGTCCCAACGCCTTTGGGGAAGAGTTTCCTGAGAGGGTCGGAAACAGGAAAGTAGCCGACAGGCCCGCGACGATGCCAGCGCTCTCCAGCCACAATGCCACCAGCCTCAGACACTTGCGTTCTCTTTGGTACATGAAAGAACACTGTGCTTGGAAGCTTCTTCCATCCAGCTTGCGAGTCGCACTTCCACTGTGACCTAGGATTCCAAGTGTTGCCATGCCGTCACAATGGCCAATTCTTAGGCCTCTGACGGCTGAGTGTCTGGCAGCTCTCAAAGAGACCTTAGGAATGCTGGCTTTTTGGCTCCTTCCACCGAGAAACCGGCTCCCGCAGATCCTCTGTCGTTAGTTATTTCACGTCAGCATATCTCTGGGCGCCCTCATTCCTCCTCCACGAAGTAAGACACAAACGGAATTGCCCTAAAGGGAAGAAGCCTTCAGAGTCGGGCAGAGAGGCAGTCTCTCCCACTCAGCATTCCCACACGGCTGAGCACAGGGTATGGTACCGAGAGAGGGAGTAAGACAGCCGTAACACCGAGCTTTTCCACATTGTAGCATAGACCTCACGCCTCAAGGCCACTTCGATTTCAGAGCGAAGACGCCAGGCTTCAGTGTGCTTTCCTGTGGCAGGGAAACTTTGCTTTCATTCCTGAGGTGGCACATTGGCTCAGGAGTGCCCCGCCCCCAAGGACTCACGCTGTGCAGGTCGATTGGTTGAGATCAGCCCTTCTGGCTCTTTCACGGAGAAACCGACTGGGGAAAGAGCCGTTGAAAAGGTGGAGACGGTGGTGGCTTTCCCTCGTCTACACAGGGACAGCAGTCTGAAGGCGAGCAGCTGCTGACGGGGGGTAGCAAATTCGCCAATTCTGAAAAGAAACATTTCGTTGTAAGCGGGTTCCATAAGTCTTGCCCCATTTCTCAGCTGCCTATCATGGAGGCCAGTCAGCTGGCAGACTCCCCTCAGGCCCTGCTTCCCAGGCTGTGGTACAGACACGCCGCCTGCTTCAGCCCAAAGGGACAGCTTATCACAAGAGAAAAACCCTGTGTGGGAAAGCTCCTGCCTAACCCTCGCCTCAAGCGCCAGCCTAGTGGCCACTGGTCAAAGGCTTTCCCCACAAGCTTAACACGTTTGCTCCCATCTAGCCTCCGAAGGCCGAGTTGACCTAGCTAGGAATCAAACTTGAGGAAAGCTACTCAGAGCGCCGGCGACTGCAAACTCTTTCACCAGGGAGCCCAAATCGAGTACACCTACTTGTGTTTTCCGGGGGCAGAACAAACGGTGTCAACTTACACGCCTCCAGCCTGGGAGGTGCGAGGTACACTTTCTCCATGGGAAACAAGCCCATGCCTTCAGGGTGAAAGGCCTCTATGCCTCTTTGCTTCGGCAGCCCAGGGATAGCGTCAGCTCTGAAAGTCTTCCAAAGGAGCAGAGTCAGAGAACCTTTGAACCGCAGAGCAGGGGCAGCCCACAACAAGGACTGCTCTTGGCCTGAGAACACCCACTGCCCAGCGCTTCCTTGGGGTACACACGTGTAGAGGAAGGGGGTTGAATTCTGCTGCGTGATAACTCCTCCAGGCCACGTAGCGTGAGCACAAGTAGAGTAGCCCTACATCTCATCCCAGTTTCCTGTGTAAGTTGTACCAGGCAAACTCCCTGCTTGAATCCCTGGGTGGGGTACGTACCCTCCAGAGAAAGATGGATGCCTGGGACCCTGGGCTGGTATCTAGGTGAGTGTTCTGTGCATCCACTTCGCAGCTGTTCTCTCTCAGCCGGTCCCAACGCCTTTGGGGAAGAGTTTCCTGAGAGGGTCGGAAACAGGAAAGTAGCCGACAGGCCCGCGACGATGCCAGCGCTCTCCAGCCACAATGCCACCAGCCTCAGACACTTGCGTTCTCTTTGGTACATGAAAGAACACTGTGCTTGGAAGCTTCTTCCATCCAGCTTGCGAGTCGCACTTCCACTGTGACCTAGGATTCCAAGTGTTGCCATGCCGTCACAATGGCCAATTCTTAGGCCTCTGACGGCTGAGTGTCTGGCAGCTCTCAAAGAGACCTTAGGAATGCTGGCTTTTTGGCTCCTTCCACCGAGAAACCGGCTCCCGCAGATCCTCTGTCGTTAGTTATTTCACGTCAGCATATCTCTGGGCGCCCTCATTCCTCCTCCACGAAGTAAGACACAAACGGAATTGCCCTAAAGGGAAGAAGCCTTCAGAGTCGGGCAGAGAGGCAGTCTCTCCCACTCAGCATTCCCACACGGCTGAGCACAGGGTATGGTACCGAGAGAGGGAGTAAGACAGCCGTAACACCGAGCTTTTCCACATTGTAGCATAGACCTCACGCCTCAAGGCCACTTCGATTTCAGAGCGAAGACGCCAGGCTTCAGTGTGCTTTCCTGTGGCAGGGAAACTTTGCTTTCATTCCTGAGGTGGCACATTGGCTCAGGAGTGCCCCGCCCCCAAGGACTCACGCTGTGCAGGTCGATTGGTTGAGATCAGCCCTTCTGGCTCTTTCACGGAGAAACCGACTGGGGAAAGAGCCGTTGAAAAGGTGGAGACGGTGGTGGCTTTCCCTCGTCTACACAGGGACAGCAGTCTGAAGGCGAGCAGCTGCTGACGGGGGGTAGCAAATTCGCCAATTCTGAAAAGAAACATTTCGTTGTAAGCGGGTTCCATAAGTCTTGCCCCATTTCTCAGCTGCCTATCATGGAGGCCAGTCAGCTGGCAGACTCCCCTCAGGCCCTGCTTCCCAGGCTGTGGTACAGACACGCCGCCTGCTTCAGCCCAAAGGGACAGCTTATCACAAGAGAAAAACCCTGTGTGGGAAAGCTCCTGCCTAACCCTCGCCTCAAGCGCCAGCCTAGTGGCCACTGGTCAAAGGCTTTCCCCACAAGCTTAACACGTTTGCTCCCATCTAGCCTCCGAAGGCCGAGTTGACCTAGCTAGGAATCAAACTTGAGGAAAGCTACTCAGAGCGCCGGCGACTGCAAACTCTTTCACCAGGGAGCCCAAATCGAGTACACCTACTTGTGTTTTCCGGGGGCAGAACAAACGGTGTCAACTTACACGCCTCCAGCCTGGGAGGTGCGAGGTACACTTTCTCCATGGGAAACAAGCCCATGCCTTCAGGGTGAAAGGCCTCTATGCCTCTTTGCTTCGGCAGCCCAGGGATAGCGTCAGCTCTGAAAGTCTTCCAAAGGAGCAGAGTCAGAGAACCTTTGAACCGCAGAGCAGGGGCAGCCCACAACAAGGACTGCTCTTGGCCTGAGAACACCCACTGCCCAGCGCTTCCTTGGGGTACACACGTGTAGAGGAAGGGGGTTGAATTCTGCTGCGTGATAACTCCTCCAGGCCACGTAGCGTGAGCACAAGTAGAGTAGCCCTACATCTCATCCCAGTTTCCTGTGTAAGTTGTACCAGGCAAACTCCCTGCTTGAATCCCTGGGTGGGGTACGTACCCTCCAGAGAAAGATGGATGCCTGGGACCCTGGGCTGGTATCTAGGTGAGTGTTCTGTGCATCCACTTCGCAGCTGTTCTCTCTCCGCCGGTCCCAACGCCTTTGGGGAAGAGTTTCCTGAGAGGGTCGGAAACAGGAAAGTAGCCGACAGGCCCGCGACGATGCCAGCGCTCTCCAGCCACAATGCCACCAGCCTCAGACACTTGCGTTCTCTTTGGTACATGAAAGAACACTGTGCTTGGAAGCTTCTTCCATCCAGCTTGCGCGTCGCACTTCCACTGTGACCTAGGATTCCAAGTGTTGCCATGCCGTCACAATGGCCAATTCTTAGGCCTCTGACGGCTGAGTGTCTGGCAGCTCTCAAAGAGACCTTAGGAATGCTGGCTTTTTGGCTCCTTCCACCGAGAAACCGGCTCCCGCAGATCCTCTGTCGTTAGTTATTTCACGTCAGCATATCTCTGGGCGCCCTCATTCCTCCTCCACGAAGTAAGACACAAACGGAATTGCCCTAAAGGGAAGAAGCCTTCAGAGTCGGGCAGAGAGGCAGTCTCTCCCACTCAGCATTCCCACACGGCTGAGCACAGGGTATGGTACCGAGAGAGGGAGTAAGACAGCCGTAACACCGAGCTTTTCCACATTGTAGCATAGACCTCACGCCTCAAGGCCACTTCGATTTCAGAGCGAAGACGCCAGGCTTCAGTGTGCTTTCCTGTGGCAGGGAAACTTTGCTTTCATTCCTGAGGTGGCACATTGGCTCAGGAGTGCCCCGCCCCCAAGGACTCACGCTGTGCAGGTCGATTGGTTGAGATCAGCCCTTCTGGCTCTTTCACGGGGAAACCGACTGGGGAAAGAGCCGTTGAAAAGGTGGAGACGGTGGTGGCTTTCCCTCGTCTACACAGGGACAGCACTCTGAAGGCGAGGAGCTGCTGACGGGGGGTAGCAAATTCTCCAATTCTGAAAAGAAACATTTCGTTGTAAGCGGGTTCCATAAGTCTTGCCCCATTTCTCAGCTGCCTATCATGGAGGCCAGTCAGCTGGCAGACTCCCCTCAGGCCCTGCTTCCCAGGCTGTGGTACAGACACGCCGCCTGCTTCAGCCCAAAGGGACAGCTTATCACAAGAGAAAAACCCTGTGTGGGAAAGCTCCTGCCTAACCCTCGCCTCAAGCGCCAGCCTAGTGGCCACTGGTCAAAGGCTTTCCCCACAAGCTTAACACGTTTGCTCCCATCTAGCCTCCGAAGGCCGAGTTGACCTAGCTAGGAATCAAACTTGAGGAAAGCTACTCAGAGCGCCGGCGACTGCAAACTCTTTCACCAGGGAGCCCAAATCGAGTACACCTACTTGTGTTTTCCGGGGGCAGAACAAACGGTGTCAACTTACACGCCTCCAGCCTGGGAGGTGCGAGGTACACTTTCTCCATGGGAAACAAGCCCATGCCTTCAGGGTGAAAGGCCTCTATGCCTCTTTGCTTCGGCAGCCCAGGGATAGCGTCAGCTCTGAAAGTCTTCCAAAGGAGCAGAGTCAGAGAACCTTTGAACCGCAGAGCAGGGGCAGCCCACAACAAGGACTGCTCTTGGCCTGAGAACACCCACTGCCCAGCGCTTCCTTGGGGTACACACGTGTAGAGGAAGGGGGTTGAATTCTGCTGCGTGATAACTCCTCCAGGCCACGTAGCGTGAGCACAAGTAGAGTAGCCCTACATCTCATCCCAGTTTCCTGTGTAAGTTGTACCAGGCAAACTCCCTGCTTGAATCCCTGGGTGGGGTACGTACCCTCCAGAGAAAGATGGATGCCTGGGACCCTGGGCTGGTATCTAGGTGAGTGTTCTGTGCATCCACTTCGCAGCTGTTCTCTCTCAGCCGGTCCCAACGCCTTTGGGGAAGAGTTTCCTGAGAGGGTCGGAAACAGGAAAGTAGCCGACAGGCCCGCGACGATGCCAGCGCTCTCCAGCCACAATGCCACCAGCCTCAGACACTTGCGTTCTCTTTGGTACATGAAAGAACACTGTGCTTGGAAGCTTCTTCCATCCAGCTTGCGCGTCGCACTTCCACTGTGACCTAGGATTCCAAGTGTTGCCATGCCGTCACAATGGCCAATTCTTAGGCCTCTGACGGCTGAGTGTCTGGCAGCTCTCAAAGAGACCTTAGGAATGCTGGCTTTTTGGCTCCTTCCACCGAGAAACCGGCTCCCGCAGATCCTCTGTCGTTAGTTATTTCACGTCAGCATATCTCTGGGCGCCCTCATTCCTCCTCCACGAAGTAAGACACAAACGGAATTGCCCTAAAGGGAAGAAGCCTTCAGAGTCGGGCAGAGAGGCAGTCTCTCCCACTCAGCATTCCCACACGGCTGAGCACAGGGTATGGTACCGAGAGAGGGAGTAAGACAGCCGTAACACCGAGCTTTTCCACATTGTAGCATAGACCTCACGCCTCAAGGCCACTTCGATTTCAGAGCGAAGACGCCAGGCTTCAGTGTGCTTTCCTGTGGCAGGGAAACTTTGCTTTCATTCCTGAGGTGGCACATTGGCTCAGGAGTGCCCCGCCCCCAAGGACTCACGCTGTGCAGGTCGATTGGTTGAGATCAGCCCTTCTGGCTCTTTCACGGGGAAACCGACTGGGGAAAGAGCCGTTGAAAAGGTGGAGACGGTGGTGGCTTTCCCTCGTCTACACAGGGACAGCACTCTGAAGGCGAGGAGCTGCTGACGGGGGGTAGCAAATTCTCCAATTCTGAAAAGAAACATTTCGTTGTAAGCGGGTTCCATAAGTCTTGCCCCATTTCTCAGCTGCCTATCATGGAGGCCAGTCAGCTGGCAGACTCCCCTCAGGCCCTGCTTCCCAGGCTGTGGTACAGACACGCCGCCTGCTTCAGCCCAAAGGGACAGCTTATCACAAGAGAAAAACCCTGTGTGGGAAAGCTCCTGCCTAACCCTCGCCTCAAGCGCAAGCATAGTGGCCATTGGTCAAAGGCTTTCCCCACAAGCTTAACACGTTTGCTCCCATCTAGCCTCCGAAGGCCGAGTTGACCGAGCTCGGAATCAAACTTGAGGAAAGCTACTCAGAGCGCCGGCGACTGCAAACTCTTTCACCAGGGAGCCCAAATCGAGTACACCTACTTGTGTTTTCCGGGGGCAGAACAAACGGTGTCAACTTACACGCCTCCAGCCTGGGAGGTGCGAGGTACACTTTCTCCATGGGAAACAAGCCCATGCCTTCAGGGTGAAAGGCCTCTATGCCTCTTTGCTTCGGCAGCCCAGGGATAGCGTCAGCTCTGAAAGTCTTCCAAAGGAGCAGAGTCAGAGAACCTTTGAACCGCAGAGCAGGTGCAGCCCACAACAAGGACTGCTCTTGGCCTGAGAACACCCACTGCCCAGCGCTTCCTTGGGGTACACACGTGTAGAGGAAGGGGGTTGAATTCTGCTGCGTGATAACTCCTCCAGGCCACGTAGCGTGAGCACAAGTAGAGTAGCCCTACATCTCATCCCAGTTTCCTGTGTAAGTTGTACCAGGCAAACTCCCTGCTTGAATCCCTGGGTGGGGTACGTACCCTCCAGAGAAAGATGGATGCCTGGGACCCTGGGCTGGTATCTAGGTGAGTGTTCTGTGCATCCACTTCGCAGCTGTTCTCTCTCCGCCGGTCCCAACGCCTTTGGGGAAGAGTTTCCTGAGAGGGTCGGAAACAGGAAAGTAGCCGACAGGCCCGCGACGATGCCAGCGCTCTCCAGCCACAATGCCACCAGCCTCAGACACTTGCGTTCTCTTTGGTACATGAAAGAACACTGTGCTTGGAAGCTTCTTCCATCCAGCTTGCGCGTCGCACTTCCACTGTGACCTAGGATTCCAAGTGTTGCCATGCCGTCACAATGGCCAATTCTTAGGCCTCTGACGGCTGAGTGTCTGGCAGCTCTCAAAGAGACCTTAGGAATGCTGGCTTTTTGGCTCCTTCCACCGAGAAACCGGCTCCCGCAGATCCTCTGTCGTTAGTTATTTCACGTCAGCATATCTCTGGGCGCCCTCATTCCTCCTCCACGAAGTAAGACACAAACGGAATTGCCCTAAAGGGAAGAAGCCTTCAGAGTCGGGCAGAGAGGCAGTCTCTCCCACTCAGCATTCCCACACGGCTGAGCACAGGGTATGGTACCGAGAGAGGGAGTAAGACAGCCGTAACACCGAGCTTTTCCACATTGTAGCATAGACCTCACGCCTCAAGGCCACTTCGATTTCAGAGCGAAGACGCCAGGCTTCAGTGTGCTTTCCTGTGGCAGGGAAACTTTGCTTTCATTCCTGAGGTGGCACATTGGCTCAGGAGTGCCCCGCCCCCAAGGACTCACGCTGTGCAGGTCGATTGGTTGAGATCAGCCCTTCTGGCTCTTTCACGGGGAAACCGACTGGGGAAAGAGCCGTTGAAAAGGTGGAGACGGTGGTGGCTTTCCCTCGTCTACACAGGGACAGCAGTCTGAAGGCGAGCAGCTGCTGACGGGGGGTAGCAAATTCGCCAATTCTGAAAAGAAACATTTCGTTGTAAGCGGGTTCCATAAGTCTTGCCCCATTTCTCAGCTGCCTATCATGGAGGCCAGTCAGCTGGCAGACTCCCCTCAGGCCCTGCTTCCCAGGCTGTGGTACAGACACGCCGCCTGCTTCAGCCCAAAGGGACAGCTTATCACAAGAGAAAAACCCTGTGTGGGAAAGCTCCTGCCTAACCCTCGCCTCAAGCGCCAGCCTAGTGGCCACTGGTCAAAGGCTTTCCCCACAAGCTTAACACGTTTGCTCCCATCTAGCCTCCGAAGGCCGAGTTGACCTAGCTAGGAATCAAACTTGAGGAAAGCTACTCAGAGCGCCGGCGACTGCAAACTCTTTCACCAGGGAGCCCAAATCGAGTACACCTACTTGTGTTTTCCGGGGGCAGAACAAACGGTGTCAACTTACACGCCTCCAGCCTGGGAGGTGCGAGGTACACTTTCTCCATGGGAAACAAGCCCATGCCTTCAGGGTGAAAGGCCTCTATGCCTCTTTGCTTCGGCAGCCCAGGGATAGCGTCAGCTCTGAAAGTCTTCCAAAGGAGCAGAGTCAGAGAACCTTTGAACCGCAGAGCAGGGGCAGCCCACAACAAGGACTGCTCTTGGCCTGAGAACACCCACTGCCCAGCGCTTCCTTGGGGTACACACGTGTAGAGGAAGGGGGTTGAATTCTGCTGCGTGATAACTCCTCCAGGCCACGTAGCGTGAGCACAAGTAGAGTAGCCCTACATCTCATCCCAGTTTCCTGTGTAAGTTGTACCAGGCAAACTCCCTGCTTGAATCCCTGGGTGGGGTACGTACCCTCCAGAGAAAGATGGATGCCTGGGACCCTGGGCTGGTATCTAGGTGAGTGTTCTGTGCATCCACTTCGCAGCTGTTCTCTCTCAGCCGGTCCCAACGCCTTTGGGGAAGAGTTTCCTGAGAGGGTCGGAAACAGGAAAGTAGCCGACAGGCCCGCGACGATGCCAGCGCTCTCCAGCCACAATGCCACCAGCCTCAGACACTTGCGTTCTCTTTGGTACATGAAAGAACACTGTGCTTGGAAGCTTCTTCCATCCAGCTTGCGAGTCGCACTTCCACTGTGACCTAGGATTCCAAGTGTTGCCATGCCGTCACAATGGCCAATTCTTAGGCCTCTGACGGCTGAGTGTCTGGCAGCTCTCAAAGAGACCTTAGGAATGCTGGCTTTTTGGCTCCTTCCACCGAGAAACCGGCTCCCGCAGATCCTCTGTCGTTAGTTATTTCACGTCAGCATATCTCTGGGCGCCCTCATTCCTCCTCCACGAAGTAAGACACAAACGGAATTGCCCTAAAGGGAAGAAGCCTTCAGAGTCGGGCAGAGAGGCAGTCTCTCCCACTCAGCATTCCCACACGGCTGAGCACAGGGTATGGTACCGAGAGAGGGAGTAAGACAGCCGTAACACCGAGCTTTTCCACATTGTAGCATAGACCTCACGCCTCAAGGCCACTTCGATTTCAGAGCGAAGACGCCAGGCTTCAGTGTGCTTTCCTGTGGCAGGGAAACTTTGCTTTCATTCCTGAGGTGGCACATTGGCTCAGGAGTGCCCCGCCCCCAAGGACTCACGCTGTGCAGGTCGATTGGTTGAGATCAGCCCTTCTGGCTCTTTCACGGAGAAACCGACTGGGGAAAGAGCCGTTGAAAAGGTGGAGACGGTGGTGGCTTTCCCTCGTCTACACAGGGACAGCAGTCTGAAGGCGAGCAGCTGCTGACGGGGGGTAGCAAATTCGCCAATTCTGAAAAGAAACATTTCGTTGTAAGCGGGTTCCATAAGTCTTGCCCCATTTCTCAGCTGCCTATCATGGAGGCCAGTCAGCTGGCAGACTCCCCTCAGGCCCTGCTTCCCAGGCTGTGGTACAGACACGCCGCCTGCTTCAGCCCAAAGGGACAGCTTATCACAAGAGAAAAACCCTGTGTGGGAAAGCTCCTGCCTAACCCTCGCCTCAAGCGCCAGCCTAGTGGCCACTGGTCAAAGGCTTTCCCCACAAGCTTAACACGTTTGCTCCCATCTAGCCTCCGAAGGCCGAGTTGACCTAGCTAGGAATCAAACTTGAGGAAAGCTACTCAGAGCGCCGGCGACTGCAAACTCTTTCACCAGGGAGCCCAAATCGAGTACACCTACTTGTGTTTTCCGGGGGCAGAACAAACGGTGTCAACTTACACGCCTCCAGCCTGGGAGGTGCGAGGTACACTTTCTCCATGGGAAACAAGCCCATGCCTTCAGGGTGAAAGGCCTCTATGCCTCTTTGCTTCGGCAGCCCAGGGATAGCGTCAGCTCTGAAAGTCTTCCAAAGGAGCAGAGTCAGAGAACCTTTGAACCGCAGAGCAGGGGCAGCCCACAACAAGGACTGCTCTTGGCCTGAGAACACCCACTGCCCAGCGCTTCCTTGGGGTACACACGTGTAGAGGAAGGGGGTTGAATTCTGCTGCGTGATAACTCCTCCAGGCCACGTAGCGTGAGCACAAGTAGAGTAGCCCTACATCTCATCCCAGTTTCCTGTGTAAGTTGTACCAGGCAAACTCCCTGCTTGAATCCCTGGGTGGGGTACGTACCCTCCAGAGAAAGATGGATGCCTGGGACCCTGGGCTGGTATCTAGGTGAGTGTTCTGTGCATCCACTTCGCAGCTGTTCTCTCTCCGCCGGTCCCAACGCCTTTGGGGAAGAGTTTCCTGAGAGGGTCGGAAACAGGAAAGTAGCCGACAGGCCCGCGACGATGCCAGCGCTCTCCAGCCACAATGCCACCAGCCTCAGACACTTGCGTTCTCTTTGGTACATGAAAGAACACTGTGCTTGGAAGCTTCTTCCATCCAGCTTGCGCGTCGCACTTCCACTGTGACCTAGGATTCCAAGTGTTGCCATGCCGTCACAATGGCCAATTCTTAGGCCTCTGACGGCTGAGTGTCTGGCAGCTCTCAAAGAGACCTTAGGAATGCTGGCTTTTTGGCTCCTTCCACCGAGAAACCGGCTCCCGCAGATCCTCTGTCGTTAGTTATTTCACGTCAGCATATCTCTGGGCGCCCTCATTCCTCCTCCACGAAGTAAGACACAAACGGAATTGCCCTAAAGGGAAGAAGCCTTCAGAGTCGGGCAGAGAGGCAGTCTCTCCCACTCAGCATTCCCACACGGCTGAGCACAGGGTATGGTACCGAGAGAGGGAGTAAGACAGCCGTAACACCGAGCTTTTCCACATTGTAGCATAGACCTCACGCCTCAAGGCCACTTCGATTTCAGAGCGAAGACGCCAGGCTTCAGTGTGCTTTCCTGTGGCAGGGAAACTTTGCTTTCATTCCTGAGGTGGCACATTGGCTCAGGAGTGCCCCGCCCCCAAGGACTCACGCTGTGCAGGTCGATTGGTTGAGATCAGCCCTTCTGGCTCTTTCACGGGGAAACCGACTGGGGAAAGAGCCGTTGAAAAGGTGGAGACGGTGGTGGCTTTCCCTCGTCTACACAGGGACAGCACTCTGAAGGCGAGGAGCTGCTGACGGGGGGTAGCAAATTCTCCAATTCTGAAAAGAAACATTTCGTTGTAAGCGGGTTCCATAAGTCTTGCCCCATTTCTCAGCTGCCTATCATGGAGGCCAGTCAGCTGGCAGACTCCCCTCAGGCCCTGCTTCCCAGGCTGTGGTACAGACACGCCGCCTGCTTCAGCCCAAAGGGACAGCTTATCACAAGAGAAAAACCCTGTGTGGGAAAGCTCCTGCCTAACCCTCGCCTCAAGCGCCAGCCTAGTGGCCACTGGTCAAAGGCTTTCCCCACAAGCTTAACACGTTTGCTCCCATCTAGCCTCCGAAGGCCGAGTTGACCTAGCTAGGAATCAAACTTGAGGAAAGCTACTCAGAGCGCCGGCGACTGCAAACTCTTTCACCAGGGAGCCCAAATCGAGTACACCTACTTGTGTTTTCCGGGGGCAGAACAAACGGTGTCAACTTACACGCCTCCAGCCTGGGAGGTGCGAGGTACACTTTCTCCATGGGAAACAAGCCCATGCCTTCAGGGTGAAAGGCCTCTATGCCTCTTTGCTTCGGCAGCCCAGGGATAGCGTCAGCTCTGAAAGTCTTCCAAAGGAGCAGAGTCAGAGAACCTTTGAACCGCAGAGCAGGGGCAGCCCACAACAAGGACTGCTCTTGGCCTGAGAACACCCACTGCCCAGCGCTTCCTTGGGGTACACACGTGTAGAGGAAGGGGGTTGAATTCTGCTGCGTGATAACTCCTCCAGGCCACGTAGCGTGAGCACAAGTAGAGTAGCCCTACATCTCATCCCAGTTTCCTGTGTAAGTTGTACCAGGCAAACTCCCTGCTTGAATCCCTGGGTGGGGTACGTACCCTCCAGAGAAAGATGGATGCCTGGGACCCTGGGCTGGTATCTAGGTGAGTGTTCTGTGCATCCACTTCGCAGCTGTTCTCTCTCAGCCGGTCCCAACGCCTTTGGGGAAGAGTTTCCTGAGAGGGTCGGAAACAGGAAAGTAGCCGACAGGCCCGCGACGATGCCAGCGCTCTCCAGCCACAATGCCACCAGCCTCAGACACTTGCGTTCTCTTTGGTACATGAAAGAACACTGTGCTTGGAAGCTTCTTCCATCCAGCTTGCGCGTCGCACTTCCACTGTGACCTAGGATTCCAAGTGTTGCCATGCCGTCACAATGGCCAATTCTTAGGCCTCTGACGGCTGAGTGTCTGGCAGCTCTCAAAGAGACCTTAGGAATGCTGGCTTTTTGGCTCCTTCCACCGAGAAACCGGCTCCCGCAGATCCTCTGTCGTTAGTTATTTCACGTCAGCATATCTCTGGGCGCCCTCATTCCTCCTCCACGAAGTAAGACACAAACGGAATTGCCCTAAAGGGAAGAAGCCTTCAGAGTCGGGCAGAGAGGCAGTCTCTCCCACTCAGCATTCCCACACGGCTGAGCACAGGGTATGGTACCGAGAGAGGGAGTAAGACAGCCGTAACACCGAGCTTTTCCACATTGTAGCATAGACCTCACGCCTCAAGGCCACTTCGATTTCAGAGCGAAGACGCCAGGCTTCAGTGTGCTTTCCTGTGGCAGGGAAACTTTGCTTTCATTCCTGAGGTGGCACATTGGCTCAGGAGTGCCCCGCCCCCAAGGACTCACGCTGTGCAGGTCGATTGGTTGAGATCAGCCCTTCTGGCTCTTTCACGGGGAAACCGACTGGGGAAAGAGCCGTTGAAAAGGTGGAGACGGTGGTGGCTTTCCCTCGTCTACACAGGGACAGCACTCTGAAGGCGAGGAGCTGCTGACGGGGGGTAGCAAATTCTCCAATTCTGAAAAGAAACATTTCGTTGTAAGCGGGTTCCATAAGTCTTGCCCCATTTCTCAGCTGCCTATCATGGAGGCCAGTCAGCTGGCAGACTCCCCTCAGGCCCTGCTTCCCAGGCTGTGGTACAGACACGCCGCCTGCTTCAGCCCAAAGGGACAGCTTATCACAAGAGAAAAACCCTGTGTGGGAAAGCTCCTGCCTAACCCTCGCCTCAAGCGCAAGCATAGTGGCCATTGGTCAAAGGCTTTCCCCACAAGCTTAACACGTTTGCTCCCATCTAGCCTCCGAAGGCCGAGTTGACCGAGCTCGGAATCAAACTTGAGGAAAGCTACTCAGAGCGCCGGCGACTGCAAACTCTTTCACCAGGGAGCCCAAATCGAGTACACCTACTTGTGTTTTCCGGGGGCAGAACAAACGGTGTCAACTTACACGCCTCCAGCCTGGGAGGTGCGAGGTACACTTTCTCCATGGGAAACAAGCCCATGCCTTCAGGGGGAAAGGCCTCTATGCCTCTTTGCTTCGGCAGCCCAGGGATAGCGTCAGCTCTGAAAGTCTTCCAAAGGAGCAGAGTCAGAGAACCTTTGAACCGCAGAGCAGGTGCAGCCCACAACAAGGACTGCTCTTGGCCTGAGAACACCCACTGCCCAGCGCTTCCTTGGGGTACACACGTGTAGAGGAAGGGGGTTGAATTCTGCTGCGTGATAACTCCTCCAGGCCACGTAGCGTGAGCACAAGTAGAGTAGCCCTACATCTCATCCCAGTTTCCTGTGTAAGTTGTACCAGGCAAACTCCCTGCTTGAATCCCTGGGTGGGGTACGTACCCTCCAGAGAAAGATGGATGCCTGGGACCCTGGGCTGGTATCTAGGTGAGTGTTCTGTGCATCCACTTCGCAGCTGTTCTCTCTCCGCCGGTCCCAACGCCTTTGGGGAAGAGTTTCCTGAGAGGGTCGGAAACAGGAAAGTAGCCGACAGGCCCGCGACGATGCCAGCGCTCTCCAGCCACAATGCCACCAGCCTCAGACACTTGCGTTCTCTTTGGTACATGAAAGAACACTGTGCTTGGAAGCTTCTTCCATCCAGCTTGCGCGTCGCACTTCCACTGTGACCTAGGATTCCAAGTGTTGCCATGCCGTCACAATGGCCAATTCTTAGGCCTCTGACGGCTGAGTGTCTGGCAGCTCTCAAAGAGACCTTAGGAATGCTGGCTTTTTGGCTCCTTCCACCGAGAAACCGGCTCCCGCAGATCCTCTGTCGTTAGTTATTTCACGTCAGCATATCTCTGGGCGCCCTCATTCCTCCTCCACGAAGTAAGACACAAACGGAATTGCCCTAAAGGGAAGAAGCCTTCAGAGTCGGGCAGAGAGGCAGTCTCTCCCACTCAGCATTCCCACACGGCTGAGCACAGGGTATGGTACCGAGAGAGGGAGTAAGACAGCCGTAACACCGAGCTTTTCCACATTGTAGCATAGACCTCACGCCTCAAGGCCACTTCGATTTCAGAGCGAAGACGCCAGGCTTCAGTGTGCTTTCCTGTGGCAGGGAAACTTTGCTTTCATTCCTGAGGTGGCACATTGGCTCAGGAGTGCCCCGCCCCCAAGGACTCACGCTGTGCAGGTCGATTGGTTGAGATCAGCCCTTCTGGCTCTTTCACGGGGAAACCGACTGGGGAAAGAGCCGTTGAAAAGGTGGAGACGGTGGTGGCTTTCCCTCGTCTACACAGGGACAGCACTCTGAAGGCGAGGAGCTGCTGACGGGGGGTAGCAAATTCTCCAATTCTGAAAAGAAACATTTCGTTGTAAGCGGGTTCCATAAGTCTTGCCCCATTTCTCAGCTGCCTATCATGGAGGCCAGTCAGCTGGCAGACTCCCCTCAGGCCCTGCTTCCCAGGCTGTGGTACAGACACGCCGCCTGCTTCAGCCCAAAGGGACAGCTTATCACAAGAGAAAAACC